>NW_020451282.1:838148-1313619 GCF_003343035.1 Apteryx rowi
TGCTGAATGGGGTGGGTGCCCTGGTGACGAAGGATGCAGAGAAGGCAGAGTTACTGAATGCCTTCTTTGCTTCAGTCTKTMCTGSTVAGGCCWGCCCTCAGGAACCCCAGATCCTGGAGGCAAGAGAGAAAGTCTGGAGGAAGGAGGACTTTCCCTTGGTGGAGGAGGAGTGGGTTAGAGATCATTTAAGCAAACCTGACACCCACAAGCCAATGGGCCCTGATGGGATGCACCCACGAGTGCTGAGGGAGCTGGCGGATGTCATTGCTAAGCCACTCTCCATCATCTTTGAAAGGTCATGGAGAACAGGAGAGGTGCCTGAAGACTGGAAGAAAGCCAATGTCACTCCAATCTTCAAAAAGGGCAAGAAGGAGGACCCAGGGAACTACAGGCCAGTCAGCCTCACCTGCATCCCTGGAAAGGTGATGGAGCAGCTCATCCTGGAGGCCATCTCCAAGCATGTGGAGGAAAAGAAGGTGATCAGGAGTAGCCAGCGTGGCTTCACCAAGGGGAAATCATGCTTGACCAGTCTGATAGCCTTCTGTGATGGAATGACTGCCTGGGTAGGTGAGGGGAGAGCAGTGGATGTTGTCTCCCTTGACTTCAGCAAGGCTTTTGACACTGTCTCCCATAGCATCCTCATAGACAAGCTCAGGAAGTGTGGGTTAGATGAGTGGACAGTGAGGTGGATTGAGAACTGGCTGAATGGCAGAGCTCAGAGGGTTGTGATCAGCGGGACTAGATGATCTCCAGAGGTCATTTCCAACCTCAGGGATTCTGTGATTTTCAGGCAATGAATAATAAGCTAAAAACTTGTGGTTCATAAACTAAAAGTCACAGTGTAGAACAAGCATACAAAGAATTTGTGTTTAAATGTCCCAGACAGACAAGTTTTGCTCAAGCAAACCGAAGATGTGTTTAGCTGTGGACTGAGGGAGTGACTCACACTATCAGAATATAGGAACATGTTGACATGAGAAAAATCTTAGAGAATGGCAGTATCTTCACTCCAAAGTGCACTGGGAAATGTTCTGTCATCTCCCTATTCCTTCATCCTTTTTTGTAGTGGCATCATGGTATGCTACTTTTGTGAAAGAAGACATAAATTTATCACAATGTATAGAACATATTTGGGCCAGATATGACAAACGGTAAACTGAACTCCTTCCTCAATTCATGCTAGCATGCAACACTCACTGTTTGCTTGATTTGCCATCTGGACTGGAGGCTAAGCAGAGAATCACAGTAAACTAACACCTGAAAAATCTACACCTCTTTTAACATTTTTCATAGAGAAGCCCTTCACAAGTTTATAGTAATAATTTACACATCAATTGACACACATTTCGTAGCTTATGCTGTGAAAAAAAGAAGCTGTTGCCAAGATTAAAATGAAATGTAAATGCAAAATACTATAACATTCCTTAAAGGGAGCAAACTAGTTATTTCAAAGAACACTTTAATGTGCAGCTATAAAATTTAGTATTCTGTCTGCACAATTTATATATATTTATTAGTGAAAATTATGCATTCTTCAGAACTATTTATGCAACTTTAATAGAGTGGAATTTTTATTCCTAAATGTGACTTTAAGAAGATGCAATTTAAAAAATCCTATTATTGTATCTTTCCAGATGCTCTAGGCATTAATGCTGTTCTCCATTTAATTATTCTTTTAAACCAAAACAATTTTCAATATTCTCAGTGCTCTGATTTGCAAGCATATTACCAAAAATATCCATAAGTCACAGGTTAGGTTTTCTACTATCACAAACAACTGTGTTATATAATCTCTTTATAAAGTGGCTAAACTCCATGTTAAAGAGATTTTTTTTATTTGTTTGCTTGATTAATAACCACACTGCTCTCAGTAAAAGGCTGAACTTCATTGCTCTTACAGTTAGAAACTGTTCTCCAATTTCCAGTTCTTTTCTTGTTTACACCATATGTTAGTTAAACATCTTTTTACTACCATTTGTTTCCATTTCATGGTTGTACTTTCAGGAAAAAATGGTATTTTTTTATTGACCTTTGTTTTTCTCAGCTCCTAAGGTTCCTCTTGTAAATAGAATCTCCATTTCCAACAACTTCCAAGTAGACCTTCTTAGAATCTGTTCTTTGTTCTTGAAAACCGATGACCAGAATTGTACAAATTGTTACTAATAAGGTTTCTCTATACTCTTTTGCCAGAGTATTAATAATTTGCTCTCTCTGCTGGCAATTATTTACCTACCTCACCCTCAGATTACACTTCCATTTTTCACAGCATAATGCACTGATGGTTCACAGTCACACTGTGATCAACTGACATACACAGATTTTTATCATCTTCTGCCATTGCAGAAGATGTGCTCTTACTAAATCATAACCGTAAAATTCCAATAGTGTGTGACATGGCCCAAATGATCTGATTTCTGCATGTGTTAAAAAAACAGTACTTCTGTTGATTTGCATATGATCATCAATTTCGAGGATCAGGCCAAAAGAAATTCAAGCTCCTTGTGTGTAAAGTATTTCTGATATGAAGTGTAACTTAATAAGGATATGAGTTTTGCCAGATAAGACTGAATATGTGCACTGAATCTAGATGACCTGAGCATCCAAGTAATATAAATGCAAGTCAAAATCCAAACTGACTCAATTCTTCTATTTGCAAGGGGCATGCAGTTGCTCTTTAGAATTTTTAGGAAGACTCCAGAATAAGACCCTAATGCTCTAGTTGCATATACACGACCTTCTACCAGAGGAAGGATGTACTGCATTACTGGGCTTTGAGTGATTGGATATGAGTGATTGTGCCTCTCTACCTTTTCAATTCCATTTTAGGTTGAGCCACAATCAARTCAAATACAATATATCAGTCCAGCTCTTAAAGTTATCTGGATATCATCAGAAAGGCTGCCTAATGTTCATGCTGAGGAAAGCTGTTGACAAGTTTACCTACCAGGCATGATGAGACAATGTCACAATGATAAAAACTCTTTCCACTGTAGGAAGGAATTAAGTGCAAGGTACTCTCCCACAACCTGCCGTCCCTAACATCATCTCAGAGGACAGTGTACTCACAGAAAAACCCCAACCAAATGAAAACAAACAAATCTCAAAAAACATCAACTCACCACATCAGAATAGTGCAAGGATAGGAAAAAATGAAATACAAGTAACAGATTCATAAATTAAACCATCTTGGTTAATTTGCTACTAAAAGGCATTCAAGTATCATATGAGGGAAAAAATAAGAAACTACATTAGAATAGCATAGCTTTGGAGTGCCTTTGTAGAATAAGAACATCCTTTGCAATGGAAGTTATTTTCTTAAACATTGGAATACATGAAATGTGAATTAAACACCTACTTAGATACTTCACAGAAATGTATTGACAAAGGTACTTTATAAATTCTTAGTCTCATTCTTGTCAACAAAAATGTAGCAGCATTTCACCAGGTGAAATGCTCCCTTGAGTAAAGTATTTTAAACTCCATTCACACTAGAGGAAGACTTCAAATCCAGTCATGCTGCAAGTAATGGCAGAAGTCTCTTTCAACACCAGATATGCTTGCCTCGATTTTCTCAGTAAATTTTCAAATGAGAAAGCCTTTTATAAGACACTAGTGTAAGAGAAGGCAGAATACATTAATGATTAAAAATAAAAATATATTCAGGAAAAGAGAAGCACTGCATGCATATATTTCACTGAAACATGATCTATAATATCAGAATAAAACAATGCAATTTAAGTATACTGAAAAAGCTCTTAGAACAGTTAAGACATGATATCTCAGTAATTTTGAAAAGAAGAAACACAAAATTAAAGAAACACACAAGTAAAGAAACATATAGGTGAATTAGAAGTATACAAAGTAAAACAAACTTGTGTGAATATTTTTCATAATGAGTGGTCAACATTCCAATGGAATTTCTTCATTAAATTTCACTTAAGAGTAACATGGCCCCCTATATACATTATAATGCAGAACCCACAACTGTCATTATTGACAACACACAAGTATAYTTGCCTCTTTTACTTCATCTCTCTTTAGTCAGAAAGGAATTAACAAATATTTTAAGACAATTATCTGTATCTAGTCTTAAAGACCAAAGGCTTTGCTATTGCTCAGATCAGATTATTTTCTGATTATTTATCCCATTATTTTTGATGGATTTGCTGGGCTATTCATGATGTTGGAGATGGTAAGACCCTTCACTCCACTTCCAGAGAAAAAGAATGTAGGACGAGTCATTCAGCCACTGTCACTCCTTCATACCACACTAATGGAGGAAGGACATATACATGTAACAGCGAGGCACTACGTATCCAGGCAACTGTAACAGATCTGTGTTAGGAGAAGCAACTCTCTGACTTTAGTTACCTTTTATTAAATCATTTGATCAAGTGATCCCCTAAAGCAATATTCTGTAGAAAAAAAACATATTTTGGCAATATTTAGAGCATGGGCAATGTTATTGTTCAAAAGACTAGTTCTACAAAGAACACCATCCACATTTCAGGTCTTAAAAAATACTATCATGCATTTACCTGCCCCCATTATCAGCCCCGGTGCAGTATCCTTTGTATGGACTGTTCCTGACACATATGGATTGTCTGCCCAGCGGAGATGGAGGTGAAGGTAGCAATCAGGCTTGTGGGGTAAGAAGAAGACAGTTTTAAAAAAAACTGGTAACAATTATGCTTTTATGATAATGAAAGCACAATCAGAGAGTAGCTTCAGTGACGTATGTCTTTTTAGAGAAAGAGAATGGCTTTTTCCCATGCAGCAAAAGTCCAGATTGAAACATTAACCTGCGTGAACTAACAAGAATCTCTGGTACTGTCTCTTTAGTCAGCCGTGGTCTCAGCAAAAAGGTCTGCAAACTCAAAGAAGTTAGTCCTTGTGACAGCACAAGGGCTTAGAAACTCTGAGTAACAGCAACAAGTAATTGCATGTTTGTTTGTCCCAAGTTACTAGCTAAAATGACGATTAAAAAAACCTATTTGTACTGAAATTTCTTTTCCAGAAAAGAGAGTCATATGCAAAATACTGTAATGACTTTTGGATGCATCTGATCATCTCCCCTTGCTATCAGCTTCCTGCTTCCTGCTCTTTCTACAGTGTCGCCTGAAAGTCATTATTGCTGCGACTGAAATTTGCAGCAATCTGGCCAGCAAGTTCACCAGAAGCAGGTTGTCAGGAGTGACCAGGAGCTGGTTCCATCGCAGTTAGCATAAGTCCTTCTAATAATTTCAGAGAGCTCTGGATCAGGCCCTGCAGGCTTGAACCATGTATTGCAGTCCTGAACTCTTCAAAACGGAGCCAACAGCATCCCACCTCCAGCCTTCCATTTCTGCTATGTGGAGAGGGATAAAATCCCTGGCAGTGACAGGAATAAGGGAATTTACTTTGCCCAGCAATGCAGAGCTCAGAGTCCACAGGAGCAAAGAGCCAGTGAGAAAAATACAGGAATACAGCCTGACAAATAAGAAAATATTATGGGTAGCTGGGACATGTAAACAAACTGAAATAACATCATTTCACAAAAACAATAGGCTTTTTGATGGAATTAACCATGTGGTGTTTACTCTCAAGCAACTGTCAAGAATTCCCTTTAACAGGGTTATCTTGGTTTAAGATGAACAAAAATATGAAAGATGGAAACAGAAAAGGTATTCRTAAGCTATATTTGTTTGATGAAGTGCCCCTTATATCCAGACAGAAATGACTGTTGTTATGATTACCCTGAACTGGGTTTTATGGTTGACATACAAGAAAAAAATGTCCACTTTGTGTTACATCAGGCTCTAAAATAAGGAATGCAGTGCTACAGACAGTCATGACTACTCATTCTAAAAGATGACTGGACTAACAGCTTGTGAAACCACTGTTCACATAGTGCAGCTAAACTTGTCTGTCAGTTTAGCAGGTAAACTCAGCACAAAGCTCTTAGGCTGTCTAAACTACTGCATGTCCTAGCATACAAATAATTCTTGTGCACTTTAGACAGAGGATAGGTTAAAAGATCCACTTACAGGTTTGCAGTTTGTTGGTTTGCCATTCATATCAATGTCTGGGGGGTTTAAAAAATCCCAGTCACGGCCTTTGTTGTAGGTTATTAGAGTTGTAACTTTCCCATCAATYTTCTGGTTGGCCAAAAAGACTCCTTTTACACCTCTGACCTAAAGCATAAGTGAGAGACAGTTAGTGATTAGTACATACACATCTTTTCAGCAGGATTATTCTTGATTAGCTGTTCTTTTGTGGCTCTGAACAGTGTACTTAAGGTAGTTTCTCCACTAGGAAAGTGAATGTTACTAAAAAAAAAAAAGAAGGAAAGGGAAAAGGAGAACAGGAAAGGGAGAAAGGGGGAAGGGGAGAATGATTACTAACTGTTTTTCATTTCTAAGTGTATTTAAAAGGATATATAGTTCTCTCAATGTTAGAAGTCTAAGCAAATTACATGCTGTTCATAAAACTAAATGCAAATGATTATGATAGCATTGCCTGATAGTACACTACCGTTAAAATTTTCTAATATATTTCTGCATTTTTTTAATACAGGCATTTTAAAATGTTATACTGTAAATTACTTAAGCAATTTGTAACTGTAACTTGACTTTTACACTAAAATCTATGAGTCTACACATGTGAACACATTTACAGGCATGTAAGTCTACACAGGAGCAGGCCCTGTACCACCAATGTTAACATACCTCCCATGTGTCAAGGGTAGCTTACTGTGCTTGTTTCAGTATTTAAAGGTAAACAGAATTTCTCTACTTTTTTTCTGAACTTATAAACACTACTTAATATATTATTATCATTAGCAATTCCAATTTGACTGTCAGTTTTTAGTTTTGCTGCATGAATTTAGTACTGCCTTTATTTTATTTATGTTTGCTTTCCCTACATCAGAGGTGAGAGCATGAGCCAGTATAAAACTCTACAGACCAATATTTGTTACCTTTGATATATTTTTTAAATGTAGATATTTATTTAACACAATTTTTGTAGGGTTATAACTTATGTGATCCACATATAAATAGTGCACAAATATGCTAAAATCATATAATATAATATAATAGCTATTAAAATAACACTGAATTAGGAAGCATGGTTGCCTTTTGTAGTAAATGCAGATAGCTCATCTGGGGAAGAATGACTGAGGTCTGACTCATGCTCTCAGGCATTTAAAATGCTTCCACACCTAGACTCCCTCCACCTGCTTAACCTCTGAAAGAAAGGTTACAGGCCCTCTCTTCTCTTGTGTGATTATGATCCTTATTAGAAAATTGTTACAAGTCAGAGTATCAAAGTTAATATGGATCATTTTAGAAGCACCCTGGCAGTAATTGCACCTTAGTATGTTTAATTCTAGGTCTAACAACATCCCTGACCTCAGCCTCAGTATCTAAACTGAATGATATTCTACGGACTTATTTTTTTATTTAATACAAATAAATAGAAAACTGAACTGCAAAGAAAAAATCCATATAAATCTTTCTGGTGTTCTTTCATCTGATGACTCCCACTATGGTGTAAAGGATTACTAGAATATCTTAACATTTGTTTGTGAGCAACCTGGGTCTAAAAAATGAATTACACCAGGCTTATGCCAGTTTTGCTCCAGGGGAGGATAATACAGAATCAGGCCCACGCTTTCACTTTTCCCAATGGCTGATTTTGCATTCTGTGCCTTCCATTATTGTTAGTGCTACTGCAGAGCCAAAACCAATATAATAGCTACAATTGAGGATACCATCTTTTATTATAGGCTGTTCAATGGAATATCTATGCTTAAAAAAATTCTCATTTGCACCATACCTGCTGCTATTCTGAATCATAAAGCAGGCTTTTACCTTTGTTTACAAGTTAAAAAAACAAAACAAAGGCAGTACATAGTTTCACATATATACAGAAAGCTATAAGAGTATAGCTGAGTGAATGAGACTATACCAATTTACACCAGTCAAGGTCTGGCCCTAGAGACTTGACTAGGTATTATGGATCAGAGTATACTCAGCTCTTTGGTACTTTGCACGATCAGTATAATGTGTTTAAGAGGCAATTGGTCAGTTAAAATGCATAAATGTCCTAGAATCTGTTCAGTCCAACAGTCTGACATTTCCACAAGAAGCGTCAGTCAAAAACTGTGACTGGCCAAGACCTGGGGTTTTTGAATGAGGAAATGCTTAGGACCATAATTTTGCCAAGCAGATGCCTATTACCTTCCCTGGGTCAAATACAATGACTCAAGAGGGAAAAGTTCTGCCTGTAATGACCTCTAATGTTCTATTTTGTATAGASTTCAATTTGAGTCATACAGGTAAAAGTAAGTGCATGGGCCTCACCCATGGAGGTCAATATATATTTTTTCCCTCTGACAAAAAAAGTCAATATTTCTAAAATCAAAGACATGAAATCAATGTTAATATGGTAATACCTTCCTCATAGTTATGAGACTGCAAATTCTGACATTTACTTTAAGTCTTAATATTCCACCTAACAGCATGAGATGATCTTGTATTAAATATGAAGGATTCCTTAAGAGAAGATATGATATAAAGCATGGTATGATATCTGTGATATTACAGAGTTTATAAATGGTGCCCGTTTGCCTTGGGACTGTTTACAAGGCTTCTTGAATTTTTGAAAAATTCTTGAAAAAATTATATCAACTTGGCCATTTCTAGCATAGTTTAGCTCTCCAATTTGCAGATGTGTTGATATTTAACAAAACTGAGTTATTACAACTAAATGTACAAGATAGCCAGCTCTTTGTGTGATCAGGAATATTTGCTCCTTACTGACACGATTCAGTCTTGGACTTATCATTACTTTTTATCTGAAATACTTAGTGTTTCTTTTTTTTCTGACTACCAGTTATTAACTCTCTGACATTTAGTTTAACATAAGTCTGCATTCAGGCTGAAGAGAGAACATACCTACTAGCAGGGTACAGATTTGATACCTATTATTCATAAAACATGTTTTTTCTAAAGAACTGAAAAAAGCTACACAGTTATTCTCTGTATTTGAATGGTCAGTTCTTATTCAAACAGTCAGTTAGTTATGGTGATAGCATGGAACCTGGAAATTTATTTACTGATCAAAAATAGATTTTCCTAAATAATCTAGCTGTGTACAAAGTCTGTACAAGGATGTAAATACCTTAGTCATACCCAATTCTTCCATCAAGTGCCAGAGTCAAAAATTGTTATCCTGTGAACTTAGCTAGCAAGACATTCTTGCTACCAAAGTTCCCTATATGTCTGAAGACTTGATTCTGAGCATATCCAGCTCCTTCYTGACATTCATAAGCAGGGTCAGGCACAGAAAAACTCACAGAGCTGGTACTTTCCTCTACCTACTTTGTTTGCAAGACAGGTTGGCTTACTTGTCCAGGATGATGGAAGCTCAGAATCATCTCCAAGTCAAAAATACTACAGCAATAAACTACTTTGCAGTGCAAGTTAGAAAAGGAAGGGAAGGTAAGAAATGAGGAAGCTGAATGCTTTTCTTCTGAAGCGATTTCATCTTGCTGGGGAATTATTACATATTCTACCTTCCAGAGACAGCACAACCATGTATATGACTCAAATGCCTAGCAGTTCAAACATTTACTTGGAAAGGTAGACTTGGGCTTCAGTTTCTGTGTAAATATTTTTTGCAGTGAACATAATATTAAATATTTAAACAATAATTAGATCAGGGACTGTAACTGAAGTTTCCCTCTTCATTTGTGGATGGCCTAAACACTCAGCGCTGTATCATGAGTATTTGTATCTTCTCTCTCTCTTTCTCTCATTCTTGTTTAATGAACATTTAATCATTCCATATAGTCATTCAATGAGAGTCAGGCTTAGAGTGTTCTCCGTTCCCACTCCCATCCCTAACCTAACCAAGTTCTAGAGTAACCGCTCATCTCCAGAACATGGGAGGTATGAGTTTGAATCCCATCAGGCACAGAAAGGTCATGAAAAATTTTTCTTCCAATGTCCCAGTTAACTACCTCCTGCTGCTTTAAAAGATGAAAGCTGGCCAGTACTGCCTTTAGCAGTTTTATTTTGAATAAGAGGCATAATTCCTGCTAGAAATAAGTTTGTAGGCACCTATCTTTAGAGAAAGTTCAGAACTATGATGCTTGGAGTGGTGCATTAGCCTAATATAAATCATAAAAAATAATAACTAATATAAAAAGGTGTGAAAGACCTAAGAGCGGCAGCTTTAAAACACCACACCCTGTGCAGCATTTTCTATTTCAACTGTCCCATGGTCTATGTGAATTCACATCTGACTCTTTCTGTAAATATCATAAAGCCTACATGTCAAAGTTACCTTTTGGATTCAGTTTTGATGCCAATGCACCAAATCTGATTCAGTTCACCAATATAAAATTCTGGTATTAGTACCTTCCTACAAAGAAGGGAGAAGATTCACATAGCAAATAGGGTGCTGTACAAAAGAACACTTTTAAACATTGTGGAGTGTTCAGCTACTCTGAGTAGTCCAGTAGTTACCTAAGACAGATGAACACAAAGAAATTCAAAAGGGTCTTTTCTTTGACTTTCTTTGGATTTTCGGATTAACTCTTGAAACATCTATTTTTCAAAACAGTTCAGTGGTTAGTGGTTCCCCAATATTTTAAGAAAAACCTTTGTGCCCTCTAAACCTATTTTCCAAATAGTTTTTCTGTTATGAATGTGTATTCTGTGGCACACTAATTACTGCATTGTTCGGTTTATTCCTAGTAACCGTTGAGTAGCATTTTATCCTGGTTGGTACAAAGCTGTAGTGTTCAGATGGCCCCACAGAAATACAAAAAAATCAGCTATACAATATTAGTTTGTGATTAAGATTTATATATACAAGACTTGCGGTTTGGGGGGAAAAAATAAACATGAAAAATGAGTACTGTAACTTGTGTAGCTCTTACCCATATAAGGAGTCATAACAGGATCAGCTATAAAAGTATTACACTGGTATGTTCATTTTGCAAATATATGAGTCAAATTTGTGACTGGTTAATGTTGGCAGCACTTGATACAGATTTCAAGACTATGCTCCTTTTGGATAGTCATTTAATACTCTACCTTTTTTTTTCTTTCCTTAAGACACACACTTTGGGAATTATTCCCCATTCACATATGCAGTGAGATCAGAAAAGAAATACAGCACAAAAGAGATAAAGCATACAAAAGTGAATGAATGCAGACAGGTGGAAGCCCACAAAAGATTTTATAACAGATGCATGAGTAAAAGATGAAATGAGGTCAGTAAAAGATAATGAAGACCAACAGTGCAAATTTTAAGCAGAACTATGCATTGGCTGAAAGAGAAATTCTCAAATCCATTGAGGATTGTCTCTGTGTTGTGTTGAAGATTCATCTTCCAAATATGAGATATTTGCATTAAAATGCCCAGAGAGAAATCCCAGAGTAGACCAAAAAAATCCCATCCCCAAGGACTGCAACATGTCTTATCCTTATTAGCTATTTTGTGTAGTGTAAATAAATCATACATTACTTCTAGATATGAGTAGATGATCACATTCTAGTCAGGAAGATGAAGAATAATTATTTACCCTACAAGCTATCTGAAAGCTGTAGGCTTCTCATTGTAAGCAAATAAAATTGTCCACTTACAATGTAAATCTATTCCAAAAAACAGCTTTGAAGAAATGGAATTGTGTGGTTTCATGTCTATTGTCTTTCAATTACTCTTTATCATGTGCACATTGTCTTTTTAATGCAGCCCTAATCCAATGTATGCCCATACACAATAATCCAGGATCTCTCCCTCTATTGCATTAACAAATCTGCCCTCAGTAACATTGTGAAATTCTTAAATCATTAATGAAACTGAATTAAGTATTTAACTCTGTAGATAAAAGAACAGCCAGGGGTGGCATCTCTGTACAACCTATTTGAGAATACATGCTCCAGGTGATGCAGGGAGAAGAAATTGCAGCAGATTCCCTTTTAGCTCTGCATCCTGCAGGTGCAACCAGAAGCAAAAACAGCAAAATAATGCTCTTTTAAATCACCCTGTGGGAATGTGATTACACACAATGTATAGCTTTGCTCATTAAGAAGCCACCTCATTTCTAAACAGAGACAATCTAGAAAAAAGATCTGTGCCTACACTGGTAATGATACACCTGTCTGTTTTACTACAGCCTATTCAAAAAGAAAAGCCTAAACAAAGTTGCACAACATAAGGGGGAAAAAAACACTATCACCTTCCCCCACCAGTAAGAGTCTATTTAGAGCCACTAGTCATTTAGCACCTGTAAGTATGACTTGTATCTAGAATTACTTTGAACCTTTTCCAAAGAAGTCTGCTGCACTTGGATTTTTTTTTAAACTAACAGCATGAGTATTAGAGAGTAATAGCGGCCAAGCTGGGTCAGACCAAAGGTCCACACAGTTTAACGTCCTGACTCTGATAACGGCCAGTACTAGAAAGAACAAAAACCGGGCAAATGTACACCTTATTACACTTAAATGTCATCATCAACAGGAACAGAACTGATGACAGTTTGTGTCATTCTTCAAAAATGCTCTATTCTTTAGTGTTGTATTTTGACAAATGCACCAAGTTTACAATACAAGACAGAATTGATTACAGGAGAATTTGTCTCATAGCAAATACTGGTGGCACAAAACACCTACTGAAAGCAAGCGGACTTGCTGTCCAATAAAAATCTAATTTTGTTGTTTTTTCACTTGTCAAAGCTGACACACAGAATCTAGCACAAGGCTCACAGGATTTCTATTTAAGACCCTACTGGCTAAAAATGTCCTAGTCTAAGTCAGAAAGTGCATTAGTGAGTCACCTACCAGCAAAAAGCTGTACATAGGCAGATGCGTAACTTCTTACTTCATCAATAACACAGTGTGCTGCCAACTTCACTTTTCAGCACCTAAAAAACCCCCCAAAAAACAAAAAACCCTCTGCCAACCCTGGTTTTGCGCATGCTTGGAACCCTATACTACAAATTTAGTTCTCAAAACCCACAGTGCATTAGCATGGAAAGAAAGAAAATTATAAATAGTAATGAACTCTATCAAGAAGAAAAAGAGCCTTGTCTTTTTACATTAACAATAACTGTAAAAAAAAAAAATCACTAACATAAAATTAATTACAATAAAACTTCACACAGATCACACATTGGAAGAGATAAGAAGGGAAGAGGGCTTCTGAACAGCATCCTACCTCCAGAATATCTATCAGGACATTCTCTTCTGGTTGTTTGGTGCTCCGGACATTCTCTAGCAGGATGGAGTAGTAAACACCTTGTGGGTCAGACTGGTACAGGTTGTATGTGTCTGTCTGGTACCACTCCTGAACAGCCACAAATACCTGGTTTTCATCTGTACTGATTATCTGTAAATCCTGTAGAAAAATAAGATACAAAATGACTCTTTTTCCCATCACCTGTTTTGCAAGCAATAATCTAGCCAGGAATACCAAGGGGAAAAAAATATCTATTTGAAAGTTCAGTGACAGTAATCTCTCAACCTGATACTAATAAACAGACTGTACCCCACCACTCCAAGATGGCCAGTCACTGCCTCCTGGCTACAGGTTATCATAGGGAATGCAAACCAGGCTAATGAAGACCAAAAATCATGAAATGTGTGAAGACTGTGATCTGCTTTGGCTTTTCTGCTGGGAGTCAACTTCTTGAACAAAATTCACAGTTAGTGGGTTTCAACATAAAAAGCTGCTGCCAATTTTGGCAATTTCATCGGGGCTAAGAGTGAAAAGGAAAAAAAATATAGTGAATTATTTTCCAAGATCTGGATGAGAGCCAATGAAAAATACATATGTTCTTAAACATCATAAACAAAGAAAACAATCTAAAAATAATCCACAAGTACCTAAAGAAATAAGAACTACTTTGGTCAGAGTTCTTTTTGTTTTCCAAGCTCCTTCACTCTAACCCTTTTAGAGAAAAAATGCATAGCTGGGGAAAATAATTTAACACTAATATTAAACAGAAGAAATAAAGCAGGAAGTATGAACACTGAACTAAACTTAGCAAACAGAAAATAGGACATGAGTTTGCAATAGCATATGGCAACAGAAAGGCAAATATTGGGGCTACGTAAAAAATGACATTTAGTCATGGAGACAGAAAGGTTATAAACTCTTTCTCTGTAACTTTCTTGTTACTTCAGCTGGAATACTGTATGCAGTTCTGTTCACCTTATTACTGGAGAAATAACTAACATGATGGAATGAATATGAAATAAAGCTACCAACATGTAAAGAGATAATGAGTTTGGGGAAAATAGTCTTTAAAAAAAGTTCAACAAAACAATGTCATAGACCTCTTTCTAACAGAGAAATAGAACAAATTCCATAAGAATCCAGTTCATGCTAGAGAAAAGATGAGTATGTACAACACTGAACACTGGACAAAGCATGGCAGTCATACTATAGGCAAAATACATGATATGACTGAAGCATTTAGATTAGAAAAATTAATAGAAATAAAAGTACACTGGAAAGATTTTTAATATAGACAAAAGATGGTTATTAAACAACTAATCATTCAGTCAAATTCAAGTTATTTTTATGTATCTGGCACATTTCAACACAAAATAACTTAAGTGAAGAGTTCTATTGTCTAGACAGTTCCCTATCAATGATAGATCTCAAAGCCATTTCCTAAAGTTGAAGTCTTTATACTAAGGTAGATTTTTATTTAGCATCCCATTAGTAGACCTCTTTTTTCTTGTACTCAGAAATTACCCCAGAACAGAGAGTCTGACAGAAGTTTGATTCTTTCAATCTGAGTACTAAAAAGTGACTGTTTCGGCACAGAAATGCCAGCAAAACACTACAATTGATCCCAACAGGTTCTTTAAAGAGCCTCTTAAAGGTACAGAACTCTTCATCTGCTTGCCTTAAATCAGGTTAATACGGGACTAGGTAGTCCACACTATACCACAGCGAACACTGAAGTTGCCTTTTCTTTTACAGCCTGAAAATAGTTCCTCTGCTTATCCAATAAACGGGGATGGAAGGGGGAGAATCAAATGAAGGAGTAAAGAAGGGTAAACAGTACTTTTTTTTCTACTTCCCAAATGAAAAACTGTAGAAAATCCTTAACTCCTGTGTTGCTAGAGCTATTAGAAAGCTTTCAGCAAAATTATCAACTACATTATCAAAATAAAACACTTGCACAGTGCCATAAACAAAAGCAAAGCCTTACTTTTCTTGCCCCACGTACTTGGAATCTAAACAACACTTAAAGAGCAAATGGAAAATGACACATAGGATAGAAGTGCAAAGAAGAGAGCCTGAGTACTGCCTGTAATTAAAAATATACAAGGAGGTTTCAAGGAACAACCATAAAGGAGGAAAGGTAAGATAAGCAGCAGGACTGCCAGAAGACAGAAGAGTTCACAGGAACAAAGGCACAAAACTGAGTCTTCGCTCACATAACTGTGCTGACTTCTATAGTCTTATTTCAGGTTGGTTTGGTGTAAAAGAGAAAAGAATCTAACATTTATCAAGAGAAAGGTAAACAGCGGGGCCAGGCTGCAGCGGCTGTATGAGGTGGCCCTTTGGCACAGGTGAGGGCAAAGACAGGCCAGGACTAGACACAGTTCTCGTTCCTCAGGGTGTGGTGGGAGATGCAGAGGATTCCTACAGAACAGTGTGGAAGCAATGAAGAAAGAGCCAAACTGTGTGTGGTGCAGAAGGGCAGGAAGATTAATTTTGGACAGACTGGAGGGAACAGGTGAAAGGAAGAAGGGTTAGATTGGAGAAGTTAATTGTAACAAGTGAGAGTTTACTTCTCTCTTGGCTATAATTGTTACTAAGAGGTTTGTACACTTAACTTGTTTGACACACCATTTTTTTCCTGAGGCAAGAACCTCACAGATCCTGATTTTAGCAAGTGAAACTGCCTTTCAATTTCCCTGAACTTTGTTTTTTCCATTCAGAGTTTACGCTTTCAGACTTCCAGTTCAGCTTTATCACTATCTAACAGCAATTCTTTTTTGTTTCCCTCAAGAAGCAACGGTCCTTCAGTTAGACTGCTTTGCAGTAATCCTGCAGAACTCTTTCTGCCCGTAGTCATGATAAAATCCTCTGAGAAAATTAATTGATGAAGTAAGGAAAGCTGCAAATTTCATGCCTGATTCTTAAACGTTCTTTAAACTCCCAGATGACACAGACTGTTTAACTTCAGCTACAACAAAGCTAAACTAAAACCCTTTCGCTTTCACGCCACTCTCTTACCATTCCTATGCTGGAAAACTATAATTAAAAAGAAGAAGAAACTGATCAACCAATACAGAAGCCCAGTTCTCTAACACTTCGGCCCAGCTCAACAGATGATAAGCACCTGAGGAAGACAGGATGTCAGCAAAAACTGCTAGACAGAACTTACAGTCACTAGAGAGTTAACTAGTAAGACACCTGAGAGAGAAAAAATATCTTGATTCAGGGAATGTCATTTTTTATTGTTTTACCTAATTCTTGGTCACAGATACTACCTTAGGCTGTAATCTCTGCAGATTCTATAAGTAAAGCATTCATTCCTTGATTATTTCACACTTGGATTATCATAGTCACCTTCTTCCTGGACCCCCTGTTTACTCTCTCCACATTCTGCAGGATATTCAAAGCCCTGCTGATCATCTATTTTTTTTCCATAAGCTGGCTATTCACACATTTTCTCAAATTCATTGATAAGCATCTTCTTGGCTAATTTAAGAGCTCCTCAGGATTTGAAATGTCAATGTGTATCAATGYGTACAAGTATCTGAAGGGAGGGTGTCAAGAGGATGGGACCAGACTCTTTTCAGTGGTGCCTAGTGACAGGACGCGAGGCAATGGGCACAAACTGAAACACAGACGCTTCCATTTGAACATGAGGAAATACTTTTTCACTGTGAGGGTGACAGAGCACTGGAACAGGTTGCCCAGAGAGGTTGTGGAGTCTCCTTCTCTGGAGATATTCAAAACACGCCTGGATGCAATCCTGTGCAATGTGCTCTAGGTGACCCTGCTTGAGCAGGGGGGTTGGACTAGATGATCTCCAGAGGTCCCTTCCAACCTCAGCGATTCTGTGATTCTGTGAAAAATTCCTTATTATCACCTATCATTTGTTGGTGTTTATGTCTAGGATGCCTTTTTATGTACACACAATATTTGAGCTCTTATCCTTTCCCTTCTACTTTCAAATGAGAGAGTTCCTGCACTTTCAGGTGCTCTAAGGCAGAATCTTCCTCCAGGTTTGCCACACCAACCATGCCATTTCCTCTAGTGAAATTTCTGCATGGACATCCTTTCTCTCATCTCTACCACTTTACCTTTGCTCTGTCCGTTCTGCCTTGTTCCTTCTGATCTCCCATGTCTTGCTGACCCAAACATCCATACATCCACTCTCTTGCCATTTTCACTTCTCTTTTTTTTTTTTTAATTTGTTTTGCAAAGCTCACTAACAACAATCTATATCAGAAATAAACCACCATTCCCAAATACAATCCCTAAGGTCAGCCAGCCAATTTTCTCTTTGCTTTGTCTCATCTTTTCAGGTTGCAAGCTCTTGTACAATTTTGAGAATACTACATATACTGCTTGTTGTATTGTCCAAAGCTCCTTTTCTTTACTTCTAAAACTCTGTGAAACTTCTCAGGTTTCCTACGGTGCTTCTTAAGCACTATTTTCTGCGAATTCCTTTGTCACAATGTTGCCTTCACCCTCCTCTCTATACTGCGTATTGTYAGACAAAGCACAGATTTCTGTATGATCATCATTAAAAATCTATGGAGCTATTCAGGGGTCCAGATAAGTGGATTTCAACCCAGGACCTGGGATAGGCCTGCAGTGCAACCACAGAAGTCTGCGAAGTGCTCTAAAATCCAAAATGCAAACAAGTCCACGGGGTTGTTTGTCTATGGATGTATGAGAGGAGACACAAAACAGCCTTCAAATACGTCATCAGCTGCCCCAAGGCAAAGGGAATAAACTGTCTTCTATGTCTACTGGGAGTTTAATACTGTGTGTGAATCACAGCTAAGGAGATTTAGGTTAGACATCATAAAATCCTTCTATAGTAGGGCCTAGTCATAAACATTGAGGATAAATTGCTTTGGGAGGTAAAGTAATCTTCATCCTTGGGAGCTGTTAAGAGAATATTAGACAAACATCTGTCAGGATTGGTTTAAGGCAGATGACCATGCTTTAGAAAAGGACCTCTCAAGATCCATTCCACATCTATTGTCTATGATCCTGCGAATATGGGGAAAAAAAATATGCACTGCTTATTGAGCTTTCTTGAAATTTTGCAGAAACAAATGGGAATGTCACCAAAAATAACAGTATTTTTTTTAAATGCAAAAACTGTAACTTCTTAACTATACTACAGAAAGCATAAAATTTCCAGACAAAATACAAATTTCAACTTCTTCATAGAATTAGAACAGCAACCGGAATTAAGGTTTTGAATCAGAATTCCTTCTATACAAAATGCTAGACAAATCCTGCAAGTGATCAAAGACTGCATATTAAAAACTGATATGATTAAACAGGGCATCTAATGACAGGTCATACCACTCTTGTTCTCTCAGTGACTTCTAAGCTGGCTTGTATCTGATGTCAGTAGCAGAGAACATAATAATTCAAATAAACACTAAGACAGCTTCAAAGCAATACTGGAAATAGTTGGACACGTACACAGGGCAAAATCCTGCCAAAAGATAGGAATTTCCTTAAAGTGATACACATCACATGGATAGACCCGGTCTATTAAATAAAATAAATGAGTCTGAAGGGTGTGCGTATGATGCTGAAAGAATTGTGCATTGTCAGCCACGAAATGGAGAGCAAGCATCCAAGAAACTCTTCCAGCATGCAGAGAGTAAGGATCAGATTTTCCTAAGAATATCCACACTGCTCCAGAATTATTTGTTGGCTTTCAACAGGGAGGAACCAACATGATCRCTCTAACATTTTCCCCAAATTATGTGCTTTTAATGCAGTTAAATCCGTTTTCATAGAAGTCTGAATGAACGCCAGATCAGAAGTCAAAATCTGTCAAGAAGTCCAAAAGCATAAATAGTTGAGACAGTTTTCATTTTTGGAGGTGGCGGTTGCAGGGAGGAAGGAAAGAGAACTATATTGTTTCCACTGTATACCATCCCATAACATCTACATATAGTAACCCGGATGCCTAAAAACCTGTTAATACCTTTTAGAATTTTATATTCAAGAAACACTCAGTCTGGTTTACTATATTACTAACTGTGATAAGAAACCCTGTGATACAAATATAGGATTACACCCAGAAGACACAAGGATATGAAAGATGACAAGGATCACACAGCAAGCCAATGATCCCTCGTGCAGGCAAAACGTGCTGACAAACTAGAAAATGCCATCAAATGAAAACACTGTAGGCAGGATTCAGAACAGTCTGTGTAATGCTACACAGGCAGAACTGTGGTGCTTTAGCCAACAAGGCAAATACAAAAGAACCTCAAATTCCTGTTTTTCAAATCTTACAATTTTCAAGCCAATGCCATACTTTTTCCCACTTTCAATCTTTTAATGCTTAGGCTGGGCAATGTGTTAACCTGAAGCAAGTGATAAATTATACAGAGAATTACCAGGAGTAAATGTATTGCAAGTACAACACATGTAAGCACTCAGAACTGTGTAGTATCAATCTTGACCTCCAGATGCACCACATTTATACCCCTATAATCTCTTAAGTACAATCAAGGTAACTGGATGGCATATATTTCAAAGATAATCTCCCTAATCTTCCTTGCCTGGCTGAGTAAAATGGTGCAAGGGGAGAAATCAATAACAAGTAACACTGTGAAGAAAAGAACAGCTCCTTGAACCCACCTCAAATGGATCTGTAAGACTGGGGAGCCATTCAGACTGACAGCTGCTACAACATTGGCTCACTTGCTATTTCTGTGACACTCCCCAGGAAAGGAATACTTCTACTGCATCAAATACACTATTTGTATTTCTATTTTATTTCTCTTTATTCCTTTTTCAACAGTCACTCCAATGGCCT
Organism: Apteryx rowi; assembly: GCF_003343035.1. Classification (NCBI taxonomy): domain Eukaryota; kingdom Metazoa; phylum Chordata; class Aves; order Apterygiformes; family Apterygidae; genus Apteryx; species Apteryx rowi. The sequence goes on from NW_020451282.1 coordinate 858,199, forward strand.
TTTAGAAGGATGGAGAAGTAGTCCTGCTTCAGCTGCAAACTGCTCTTCTGTCTAACATAGACTAACAAACTCAGCCTAAGCATCCCTCGAGTGATGGGTGGCAGAGGTGGTAAAGGGACTACCCATGCAGAGAAACAATCCTTGGGAAATTAAGAGCTAAATGAGTTTTTGTATTCTCACTAACTAGTAATCAAATCATCATACAGCCAGGGCTTCAAGAAAATTTGGTCTGCTGAGAAAAAGGCTACATGAATCTTTCCTGTCACTTCTACTGTTAATGAATGGACCCATTTAAGGAATCCTCGAAAAAGTTACGGTTAGAGGGAGTTTGACAGAGAAGAAAAAATATACTTCAAAAGATTGATGATTATTTGGGAAAAGGAGTAAAACTGTTAAAAAAAATTAATTTTGGTAGTGTCATACCTATTACTGAATGATGCAGACAAGCGTGGAAGAAAACTTATGGTTAAAAGTGATGCATGTCTCAGACTGATGCAAGAAAGACCTGGGCTTTTTAGAGCCCCTCAGAAGAGTCAATCTCTCCTGCAAAAGCTGATTGCATGAGATGGTACTTTGTAAAGACATAATTGTTTGTTTGCAACAATAGCTTTTCAGCAAACAACACATTAGAAGAGTTTAACTTTGTGTTTTGAACTTAGTTTCAGAAATACCAGTCTRAGCTTCTGTTGACAGAAGAGCACTAGGTGATACTCAAGTAAAAAGAATATATAGAGTTCATAAAAAGCATGAGAGATTGATACTACCATGAATACACTAAATGTTCAGTTATTTCTAAGGCAATAGGATTTTTTTCTTCTTTTCTTTTCATTTGTCCCCTCTATTCYCTTCTACCTCAGTTATCTGAAAAATTTTACATTATTCCCTATTTCACAAGATAGAAAAGATACACAGAGATCATGATAGATAAAAGAAGCTTTTTCCACACCATATCTTTTCAGAACTAAACATTTTACTTTCTGAATTACAGTAGGATATAACAGCTAATGTAGCTCTTCCATTATTAAGTTTTTGTAGCTGGCATGAACAAATGCAGAATCAATGACTGCCTTGTATCAGTCCATAAAAGCAGATCATTACCAATTACACAATCACAGAATGGTTGAGGTTGGAAGGGACCTCTGGAGATCGTCTAAGTCCAACCCCTCTGCTCAAGCAGAGTCACCTAGAACACGTTGCACAGGATCGCGTCCAGGCGCGTTTTGAATATCTCCAGAGAAGGAGACTCCACAACCTCTCTGGGCAACCTGTTCCAGTGCTCTGTCACCCTCACAGKGAAGAAGTTTTTCCTCATGTTCAGATGGAACTGTCTGTGTTTCAGTTTGTGCCCAYTGCCTCGCGTCCTGTCGCTGGGCACCACTGAAAAGAGTCTGGTCCCATCCTCTCGACACCCTCCCTTCAGATACTTGTACATGTTGATAAGATCTCCTCTCAGCCTTCTCTTCTCCAAGCTAAACAGGCCCAGCTCTCTCAGCCTTTCCTCATGAGAGAGATGCTCCAGTCCCCTAATMATCTTTGTAGCCCTTCGCTGGACTTGCTCCAGTAGTGCCACATCCCTCTTGTACTGGGGGGCCCAGGACTGGACACAGTACTCCAGATGTGGCCTCACCAGGGCTGAGTAGAGGGGGAGGATCACCTCCCTYGACCTGCTGGCAACACTCTTCCTGATGCAGCCCAGGATACCATTGGCCTTCTTGGCCACAAGGGCACATTGCTGCCTCATRCTTAACTTGGTGTCCACCAGCACTCCCAGGTCTTTCTCAGCAGAGCTGCTCTCCAGCAGGTCAACCCCCAACCTGTACTGCTGCAKGGGGTTATTCCTCCCTAGGTGCAGGACCCTGCACTTGCCTTTGTTGAACTTCATGAGGTTCCTCTCTGCCCAGCTCTCCAGCCTGTCCAGGTCTCTCTGAATGGCAGCACAGCCTTCTGGTGTATCAGCCACTCCTCCCAGTTTGGTATCATCAGCAATTGATATACATCAGTTGATTTATCAGAGTTGGGATGGGAACTCAGAATAATTATTTCTTTAAAACTGTGACAGTAAAGCTAACATGACTTCTAGCATATTTTTGGTTTGGTCAATATCTTTTGTTAAGGTGTTGTTGGCTGTACTTGGTACTTAAACTATCAGAATGAACTAGTTCTCAGTTTTATAACTAGTCACATTATGGTAAGACTTAAAATCCCTAATAAGGAGTAGAACCTAAGGTAATCCTTCTTCTCCAAACCATACTTCTCTAAGAGAGGTGAATCTGAGCTGCAAGGAACTTATGTGCAATACAAGTGTGACAACTCCCCTGATGGGGCTACACGTCATGACCCTCAGCAGAACTTTTCTCCACAGGAACTGCTGCCAAAGCCCCTGCTCTGGGTTAAAAATGACCCAGCAGGGCCTGCTGAGGCCAGCATCTCTAGATCTCCCTGGAACACACCTGCATGACTAGTCAGCCATCTCACAACACAAATGTAATCCTGTTGCTCTTGGCTATGAGAAGGATTTGGTATTCATTTCCTAGAAGTTATTCACCTCTGCTCTAGCTTTAGCATCAGAGAACAAGCAATTTCAGTAAAATGGAATATAGGCTCAGTATAATAGCCAACTTAGCTTAAAACAATAGCTCCAAATTTCCTGTACTGTTTTGGGGAGCATACTGGCAACCTTTAACACTGATCTTACCAACCTCCATTACCATTCTTACTGGCAGCAGTCAACACATGAGCTCTGTGATTGAAAGGACTGTCAGCATCAAACGTGCTAGAGAAAATCTCTAAACAGCAAGGCAAAGACCTAAAAAAAAAAAAATCAAAAAAAAAAAAACTGATTTCTGCTCTTTAGATGGCCACCATTGGCTCTGTTCTCTGAACATAAATGTGTAGCTCCGATGTGTTACAAAAAGGTGATCTATGTGGCACTGTGGAGCTGGAGCCTTAAAGACATGATGAATAAAATGAAACTTAGTACAAGCAAAGCATGGCTAGAAGCTGCTTTTAGATATGCTGACAGCTTTTTATTCATAAGCAAGGAGGCCTTGAGGTATTCCAAAGATATATACAAACATACATCCTACTCTATGATTTTGCCTTGGGGTCTATTTGGACAAATTCCAACACAGACACAAATACAAACAATACTAAAAAAAAAAAAAAAAGTATTTTTTTGTAGATTTTCAGTCTCTGTGTCTAAAGAAAAACAACAAATAAGTTTTTTAATTACTTTTTAAAATGTTAAAAAAAAATTTTTTTTAATGTTCATTCTATCTTCRTTAATAAAATCAGAGTGAAACATAGCTGCACTGAGAAAGAATAATACCTGAAACGCCCAGCATTATTTCCTCAGGCTAGGGCTTGGTGATCCAGCATATGTCTCCTAATATTATTAGACAGATCCTTGACCAGCCTGTAGCATTTTCTGGCTTGTCCACAGTTTTCCATTGCCTGTACAGAATCACTGTTCAGACTCTGGCCCGTGACATGCAACATTTTGCAGAGACTATTTGGAAAGAGATTTTTTGAGGCCTCATTTCATTCTCTTGAGAAAAAGAAATAAAGCCTATTTTAGACCTGTTTCATCTCCTGGTTAGGCTGAATCAACTACTCACAAAAACTGAAACTGAAGTTATTTCAAAAAGCTTGTAATTCTGTTTTAAAATAAACTTAAAAAAAAAATCCTTGTAAATTCTTTCATTCTGTTTATCTCCTACCACCATACAAGTAGCACTCAATGTCATGTGTCCTCAAAGCACTGTTGATGTGCCAGTGTCTTTGCTGATATCCCATTTCTTTGCAAAATTTCATCAGCATTTTGCTCATATTAATCTTTCCCTTGTGTTCAAATTGGATTGGAATATGCATTTCTATTGCACTCTGATGAGTGCAATTCTCATTGAAATACGGTGGGATCAAAAAATTTCAGAGAGCTGTGTTCTTATTTATTTCATATTCAGTATCTAAAATATGATGTAAAGGGTAACAAAACACTTTAAAAAATGTATCTTTCACAGAAAAGTTTAAAATCTCTCACATTCACTACCTGTTCTAATGGATGTCTGGCTTCCAGGCCCTCTTAGTGAAATTTTCAGCTCTGTTGTGTGCAGATACCAAAGAAACTTTTCTTGGAGGCATCATCAAAATGTTAAAGAGATGCAGTTTATTTCGTTCCACTTACTGGGTACTGCCTGAACTAGGATCAACACAAAAACATCCTTTTCCAAAAGACACAGTCATCCTGTTCCTAGCTAGCTATTGACTCTATCCAAAATAAAACCATTAACTTCTAATTTATTTATTCAGTCAAGCCTGGAGTTAATCTGCTTAGCAGGGAAAAGAGACAAATAAACAAAAAACATATTTTCCAAGACAAAGAATTTAGCATGCAGCACTATTTCAAATAATCTAGACTACATATGACAGAAATATGAGTTATGCCAGACACTTTTTGAATATGTCAGAAATGGTGTATTAATACGCACTCAGTAAGATCATACACCCAATAAACTGAGCCCTGTTTGCAGATTAATGGATTTGAAGACTAGAAAATTAGTAGATCTCTTATTTTGCTCTCTGGTATCTTTCCAACCAGTGAATTCCCAACAATTATTTTTGCCTACTTATAAGATACAGGAGGAGCAAATAACGTATGTATGGTTACAGCAAATCTCAGAAAGGCACTCAGTTATGATTTGTAAACTTCAAAAAGTAGAGTATCCATCACTTTCCTTGGCACTTTTTCAAATGCTTAATCACCAAGAAGTTATGCTGAGTTTCTAATTTGAATGTGTCTGGATTCAGCTCCCAGCTATAGGTCTGTCTTTCTCTACTAAAGAGTTTTTAAGAACCAGTATTTTCTCTCCACAGGGAGGCTTCTTTGCTATGATCAAGTTGCTTCCTGATCTTCCTTTTCAAAAACCAAATTATACTTTTTTACAGAACTATTTTTCACTTAGATTGCTGCACTGATCTTGTTTATAGTATGGTCTCACAAACACAACAGAGGCCATAGGAGATTGCAAAAGAGTGGTAGAAACGAATGACGGGGGCCAATTTCTTAAATTTGTTTTGCTGCYAAGAAAAGCTACATGGGATAGATCTTTAAGTCCCTTATTGTGTGCCTTGTCTCCAGCCCTCCAATGATGTTTGCTGCTGTTCTTCACAACTGATGCAAGTTCATTTATTTTAAACACAGATGCCTACAAGAATTTGACAATATTCTTATTTAGTTCTGAGCTCTGAAAGCCTCCATCCATTTATTGCAATGTGTCAGATGGCTATATCTTAACCCAAATAACATGTCCTTTTTTAATACAGTGCTACTGTGATACTGATATTTAAATCAGAGCAGTCATTAAGGAGGTAGCATGCATCAATTTCCTATAAATAAATCACTTTCCTGAATTCTTGAAGTACTCATCCACATATGCAATATTAACTAATATCTATATTCTAATCATAACACTTTGTGCTACTCTTACAAGTATGAGGTACATCTTCTACACGATGGCAGTATCAAAAGGGACTAACAAYGTTGCCCAGGCCAAACGCAGCAGATTGATGGGAATGAGATTGAAACTGCAATGGAAAGGACCAGATTCCTGCACAGGCCATCCAGAAGTGAAAGGAAGAAATGCCCAGTTCTCACAAGGTTTCTCCCCTTCCCTCTGCCAAGAGAGAACAGCTTTGCCACACACGTTAGCATAGTTCACAGCTGCATTAGGGTGCTAAGACTTCTTCAGAACAACTGTCCTGGGCTTAACAGTCTGGACTCAGGCAATTTTACTTAATTTAATTTATTGCCAGTTAACATACACTTTAAATTACTGATTTGTGTATTGAGAAAGAAAGAAAACAAACAAACACTTAGGGAAACACCTTTCTTCTCCCTTCCCCAGGCTCAGCTTCAACAAACCCCCTCTCCTCCGCCCCTCCTGGTCTCAACTCCCTTGTTTTGGCTGTGCGTTAACTGGATCCCTCCAGTTCTTTCAGTGAGGCGACAGGCAGCGCAGGAGGTTGGGTTGTCTGTGTAACAGTTGCTGTGTGCCTCTCCCTTACTTGTTTTCTTCTGCCCTGGCATGGGTCGTCCCCGGCCGTAGCCCCTCCTCAAGCGCCTCCTTCCAAAAGCACGTCTCCAGCCACGTCCACACACACGTCTCCTTCCCTTCCCTCTTCATGCTGCCGCTCTTTCTTAAATACGTGTGAGCAGGGGCAGCGGGGGCTCCTGGGCCTGGCTGAACTTTGGTGCACAGTGGGCCGTTTCCYGCCGTTCCGGAGCTGGCTGGAACCGGCTGGAACTGGCTTCGGCCAGTCCAGGGCGGCTCATGGCCTCCTCCCACACCGGCCCCCCCGCTACCAAATCCCTGCCGTTCATGCCCAATACAAAAATACCAACTCCCTAATTCTTACTTTATTCCTGGGAAATTAATGATTAAACCCATATATATCTGTATATGATACAGATTCCTTTTATTTTCACATTTAGAGCTTTATATTCTCCTGTGGTTTTCCTAGTTACAAATTCCTTCAAGAGACTATAAAGGCTGCTTCGAAGGGCTTAAAAACACTGAAATAATTACGTGGATGGGTTGATACATTTGCTTGTCCTTGGTTAAACATTTCTTGGCAAAACAAATAAATATGTAGCTATTTGCATTATGCTGCTGAGAGCATACAGATATTTCAGATTCTTGTTCAAATAGTATCTGAGGATTTGATTTCAGGGTTTTTTTAATGTGCTCTATACTTAAAACTAGAAGATCTCGGACTACCACTTAGATTTAAAAAAAAAAAAGGTGAAAAAACAACATTAAACACATTCTTTGCTTTATAACGATAACAAGAAAACAGGGACATACTCAACCGCCCTTCATTAGTAAAACAGTGACTTAAACCAGCGCAATTCAAAACATGCAAAGATAAAAGGTCTCAGTTACTTCTGTAACTCAGCAAGCCACCGAATCACAGGATGACAGGAAAAGGGCGGTTGCTGGGGACCTCAGGAGGTCTCTAGTGCAGCCTCTGCTCCGGGCAGGGTTGCGCAGGGCCTAGCCCGGGTCGGTCTTTAAAACCGCCAGGGCTCCCTGCTGAAGGACCGCAGGAGCCTCCCAGCCATACAGAGAACAGGTTCTTCAGTGAAACTGAACACCATCGACCCGCAAAATTTGCTTATATTACCATCCATGCTTGTATCAGAAAGCGCCATGTTAATTAAAATGAATTAAAAAGTAATTGATTCTTGAAAGAAAACTCGCTCAGTATCATTGCATTACCATCGCAGTGCTGCTGCGTGGAAGCAAGGCTTGAAACAAGAGAGTAAGGACGTATCCCAAGTGAAATTCAGAAATCCTTACAACGTAAAATTGTGATCTCAGAGTAAGGAGGTTTTAAAAAGGCAAAAAYCAAACCTGACTTAGGTAAGAAGTTGAATAATAAAAATATAAGGAAAAATGTACTGTGCGCACTTACTTTTGGCAATGCGTATTTTGGTAACTTCATCTGTATAAAGCCGTTTCGACGGTAAGACACATAATACTTGGTCCGATTTGCTGATGTTGTCTATAGAAAGGAAAAACAGAACCCTGTGATAGCACATGTTAAATCTAAAGAGTCTGTAATGGCAGAAATCTTTTTTTTTTTTTTTTTTGACCCACAGTTTAAATATACAGCTATTACTTCTATTGCATGGTATTAATTTACAGTTTATGCTTAAGAGAATAAACGGAAAGTTGTGAGAAAATAGACTCCAAATAGATTCAAACTCCTTTGTTCCCCCACCACTTTAGGAAGAAAAAGGAATTTATTTTTCTCCTTTACCATTTCAGCAGTCTTGGATGATACCTGAGACTTTAGCATCTCACCGTCCTTGGCCCCTCCTGCTATCCCTGTACACTGCGTCCCCAGTAGCTTCTCACATTCCTGCCCTTCCACGAAAACCCGGGCAAAAGCACCCCGTAGGTAAGAAGGGGTAGGAAAGGTACACGCTGGCAGCAAATACCAGGTACTTCCAGAGCAAGTGGTATCCAACAGCACTACTCAAAGTCGAACGTAAAAGGCTGAGTAAGTCATGCTAAGATTTACATACAGCGTTATGAATCACTATTGGGCTAATATTTTCTACATGGAATAAAACATTTCCCAGTGAAAGTCACAGAATCACAGAATCGCTGAGGTTGGAAGGGACCTCTGGAGATCATCTAGTCCAACCCCCCTGCTCAAGCAGGGTCACCTAGAGCACATTGCACAGGATTGCGTCCAGGCGTGTTTTGAATATCTCCAGAGAAGGAGACTCCACAACCTCTCTGGGCAACCTGTTCCACTGCTCTGTCACCCTCACAGTGAAAAAGACATATAGCATGGAAGATGATGATGCAATTCTAAAGCCATCAGTCAAACAGTTAGTTTGAAAATCAATTAAATGTCCTGAATTCCACACTGATATAGAGGGTTAAAACACGTATTTCAACTGCTTTCTTGTGTGGGTAACTGAAGATAAGATTAGGTCTTATGTAAAACACCTGGGGTTCTCTGAAGATTTTTCACCCAAAGAAAACCAAACAGAAACATGCATTAAAGGAACAGCAGCACAGATATTATCCATTAGCACCTTTCTACCCTGTGTCACAGCAGGTACACTGGTAACTTAAAGACTGTTACCTTAGTCACTGAAAAATCAATGTAAAAACTGTTCCAAAGTATCAAAAGGAAGATTTCAAATAAGGACTGATGAAAATGCTGAAGTGATGGCCTCTCCAGGTTTTTCCAGCCACGGACAAAATGCCAAAATCTGTGCTGATATAACTCGGCACATCTCCAACTAGGCTTCTTGAGTACCATCAAATAAGATTAGCAATGGTTTTAGTCTTTAATAAATAATATTTCACAACTCTTTCAAACATTTTTTTCTGGGAGATCAGCTAGGAATCAGCTATTTAGCCATTTTCACTAGGTTGATAAAAGGTGGCTGCTTTACAGGAATAGCCTGGTCAAAAAAGAAAATGGAAAAAAAATACACAAAGTTTTTCTCTGGTTGTTACGATGACAAATCAGTTTGTGGAACAGAAGCACAAACAGACTAATCTCTTTACTCTGACTTAGAAAATTTATTTAGACTCCTATCTCAGTCTCACTGTTTTTTCCTGAACTGCCAAAGGTAAAATGATTCATCTATGGAAGGCTCAGACTTTTTATTAATCACAGCTGCATGTATTGAGCAATTACTCAGAGTTTCTTTTCTGTCTCTTCTCAAAGCTTATTCTGCTGAACTGGAAAAACAAAATGACCCATCTGACAATGCCAATGCCATTGTGACAGGAAAAAATATTTTTATAGCAGTTTTCCACTTCCTTTACAAATGTGGATCCTGTCTAGTTCTAGTAGTCAAATGAAATTTTACTAAAACAGAAGGAGCTCTTTGATACAGTAAGAGAAGTCAGTTTAAAAGGTTACCATAAACTCTTCTACATTCAGTTTTGTCTACTTCAACTTCTTATATAAGTCATGTCAGAGCAATTGAAGCAAGCAAACACAGCAAACTGATGGTGAAATGCAAGGTAGCAATTCAATGTCATTTATAAAAGAAAGCCTTAAAAAAAAAGAATCTCATTCAGGGAAGACACGTCAAACACAGATTCCCTGTGGTTTCCATATTATGAAAAGGAAATATAAAATCAAAGTTTTGTAGTCAATTGCTAGGTAAAGCTCCTGGTTAAATCAAATTTTGTTTGCCACAATGAACAATATTTGGCTGTAGGCCATCAAACACACTTAAAGAAGTATGTGTTTTAAAAAAGGAACCTGATCTGATAAATAGCCTGTGCATGCAAACTTGACTTTGCTTGGTAAAAATAGAGTTGATGCATGACAGCAGATCTACCTGCTTGAATATTTTAAAGATATCGAAGTATTTAGCACTGTAATAATTTTCACTCTTCCTTTAAACCAATCTCCTTTTGTGTGGTAGAGAGAATGTGATGCCCTTTAGGAATGTGATTTGTTAAATGGTGGATTGAAGCAAAAAGTTCACTATTTATTTAATTAATGTTAAATATCAGTCTTATTCATCTTACCATAGCCTTCATGTTCATTATGCACTTATTTTATGCCACTCATTTGAAATGACTAAAGATGATGCAAGGCAGCAGAGAACCAGAGTTGAAGCAGCTAGCTGTGTCAAGCCCCATTAACATTAAAGGCTGGTCTGTACTTAAAACAGTGTCAAAACTTTAATCCTTCTCCTAAAATCGCCTCTGAAACTGTCTGACTGCTAATGCAAACTGAGGAAAAGAAATCAATATTAGAAGGGTCCTGATCCTCATGGATACAGACATACTAAAGAAATGGGGTTGAAATCTTCTAAGACGGTAAAAGTCTGATTTTATTTCCCCTCCTCTTGTCCAGCTGTTAAGTACTATCTGTACCAAAAGAATTTCCAGGAAGTAYGGCTAAAGCAGCACTGCAAGTGGATACTCATGAAACCATTGAGGATATTAGGCCCAAATCAGTGTTGTGCTACTGTCCTTTTAACACAATGGAAAATGGCATAAAAAGAAACTAGGGCAAGTACAAGTCCACTCACATGCACACAAAACTGCTTTTCACAGAACTGGAGCCAGCTCTGTGTCAGCAGTGCCACCTCCTTGCTTCGTGTTCAGAGCTCTCCCACCTCTGTGCTCAGGGCACCCCAGAGCTCCTTCAGGGCTGGGGGAGAGCGGAGGTCAGGCACGTGGAGGCCGAGGGAGACTGGGGACAGGATTACTGCTACAGACCTGCAATGCTCTGATTCACAGGTGCACAGTTCAGGGTATGTGAGTGATGCCAGGAGTCTCAAACTCTCCTCTTTTTTGCACAGATGATTCTGTCCCATCTTCTTTCTGGTAGATATTACTATGATATTAAGAGCAGTGCCTGGTCTGATCCTAATTCACATAGCTGTATTCTAGCCTAGTGCAAACAGAATTTCCATGTGTTTTCAAAAATATGCTGTTTCTCAGATGTGCAGCTGCTGTGTTGGTTTATTGGAACAGATAAATGGTGCCCCACATCACACCTCAGAGGTGACTGCACTTCAGCAACAACTTGGGGATCCCAGAGATCTCTTCTATCCTCCACTAATACAGACATGGCTAATTGTAAACCCATTTAGCAATAAATGAGATTTATATTAAATTAYTGTGATTTACTGCAGCTATGTCTGAAAGAAAGACTAAAGATGTTTCCCCTTTATGTGGAATATGCGCACATCTCTTCTACTAGCATTAATATGTCTCAAATCTCCAGAGACAAGACTACATTATCAATGGCATAATTTTGCTAATAGTGCTCATCCATCACTTTACGTGTATGTTTCCAAGTTGCACTTCCATTTTGTACCTGCCAACGTCTAGCATTAGATAGAATAACAACTCCTGACGCAACTACACAAGATGTCCAGCAAAACACAGATGCTTGAGGATGAAGCAACCTGTGTTTTGCTGAGCACAGCAGTCTGGAATGTCACATGGTGAGCAGCAGTTCTCACCATCTACTAACCGTGAAATGAATTTTAGAATGTGCCTGGGGGGAGCTACAGATAATATTACCTTTCAGCAAAATGGTTGCCAAGAGTGTTAGACCTGAGCTGAGAAATGCCTACTTTATTCAAAAACACTTTTCCAAATCCATTTTGCTGCTTCTTTGTGGTCCTAAGTGTTCCAAGCCACATGGGCCTTTGAGACTGCTACACTCAACAAGAGGAGCACAGATCCTTGGTCTCTGTATCAATTTACAGAACCTTCTGGAAGAAACAGCCACAAGGTGSAAAAGCTTTAAAAATAAATAAATAAAAATTTTAAAAAAGCCAATCTAATGTCCTCTAAGGCAGTTGTGTGGAGAGCTGACCACTGTCACAATATTCCTTTCCTGCAAGAGTCAGTAGGCAGACAAGCCTTGCAGCAAGCAAGCCGTATCAAAGGGAAAAATTACAGCCAATCACTAAGAAAAGGAACTTCCCTAGGAAAATCTTAAAAACAGATAGGACGTAATCTTTCTCTGAGAAGTTTGCAGTTCTGACAGATTCAAACCACATCCAGTCCCAAGGACATAAAAACAAATTTTCAATTGTGACTAAGCTGTACTTGGTGCCATGAGGCTGACCAAGTTCCAACCCCTGTTTTTGCACTCAGGTCTTGTAGTTTGGAAATGAAATAGCCCCAGTGTAATTTGGACCGGCTCAAGCTGCTCTAACCTCCCCAGATATGGTGATTCCACCGCTTCACTTGCTGACGACAGTTGTATAATTCTTTCTCAACAAAACCTTTTCACAGGGTTATGCATATGAAGAAGCTCAGCCACTACTCTGTCAGTGGATTTTCTAGGATACTGTTCTCAGGAATCTTTTTGTGTACAGAGGTGCTGGAAAGGACCCAGAGAAGGATGTTATGTATAGAAACAAAAGGGCTGCATTCCGTGTAACACACAAGAGTATTTACAAAAGGTAATTTTGAGTCACATGATCCACTTGAAAATTTAGCCACTCTAGGTAAAGCTAGGTCAGAGATAAATTAAAATCAACATCATAAATAAGCAACTGGTTGCACCGATTAAAGATGCATCTTCTTTTGACTAATAAAGGAATGCTTTGATCCATGTAAAAATTCAGGAACCTCCTAAATTACAGTGTTGCTGCATGGTTTAAATTTTTAATTCTGAATTGAAATTTGCTCTCTCCAGAAAGTGGCATATACCTGAAGAAATATGTAGTCATCCTGCACAGTCAGGGAATCCCGATCAGTACCACCAGCAAACTGGACTGTCATTGTCTTATCAGAACAATTTTGAATCTGGCAAGTGATGTAACGATGACCTAAGGGAAGAGAGACAGAAATGTATGACCGGGCTTTGAAGGGAAAAAGAAGCAAGCAGTAAAAAATGTTATTCATGTAGGGAAACCACTGCCTTTGCCAGTCAAGTTAGTTATAAAATTGTTATATTAAACGTTTATACAAGAGTTTTTCAATCTGCTAAGTACTGACCATATATTAACTGCTTACAGTTCAGATCACTCCTGGGAGGCAGCCACTTATCCAAATTTCACTCTTCCAGAGAGACTGGGAATTAGGTGAATGAGACATTCATGGGCAGGGACAATAGAAGGAGCCTCTTCTCTTGCTTAACCTATGCCCAGAGCCAAATTACTCATTTGGGGAAATGGCAGTCTGATGCAACATAACTGAGATCAATAGAGAAGCCCCAGTATAAAACTGCAAAGGGTGAGAAAAGAACCAGACGCAATTTAATAGACAATGTATAGAATTTTAAAGCCTATTTTGAAAGATCTGTGGAAATGTTACCATGCACTATTGGAACTTCTCTGTTGGGGGAGGACTTCTATATTAAGTGTTAATAGCTTGCTGAAAATACCTGGACTGATTTATATCAGAGAAGGCTATAGCCTCTTTCTCTTCCTCTCCAATTACCTTCTCTGCATAGGCTGTTAGGGAAGGATTGCTGCATCTTTGCAGCAATCTGCTCTTACCAAACAGAGGGAGCAGAATCAATAATCAGACCTTACACCAGCTATGGCACATGGACCTTCTCTTAGATTCATGCCCTTCCTCCCAAGGTTTTGAGCACAAAGTGCCTGAGTGACTTTCCCAAGTGCAGTGGGAAAATTCTTACATATGTGATCCTGTGCGCACATCATTAATGCTCACCACCCTCCAGAAACAGTATGAAAGAGCAAATAATGCACCGCCCATGTATGTCCATCATTACTTTTGCAGTATGATGGGAAACGCATTCCATACTTTATGACTTTTTATTAGAAAAGGCCAACCCAACATGCTAGATCCAAATATTTGGTTTAAAATCTGGACCTGTTTGAGAGGCAGCAAGAGTCAATCCAAGTTCTCTCACTTCCTTCCAAATCATCCTCACAAGGATATTTGAGCAAGCACAGCAATGGGCCATCAAAACATCTTGCAGCTATTCATAATTCACATGACAAGCACTACAGTTCTTTGTCAGACAGGTAGTACAAAGGCACTGTTTTCCACTAAAATCAATGGCAATGCTTGTACTGACCTTAACTGCACAAGGTCCATGTGTTGAGGACCCAGCCAGGAAATAAATATTTCATGAAAGTTTTGTTGCTGCTTCTATTAAAGAAATTTTTTCTCTCCAGGTCCTAAAACTGTCTCTAAATTCTTACACTCTCTTCAAATASAGCACTTGATGGGGCTATGGAGGGCTCACCGGGTCCCAGAAATCTCACTGCTTAAAGGTTTAAGAATTTATCATCCAGATTTTAACATGGTAACCTTGATTTTTTTTATAGGGCTGAAAGGAAGAAAAGCTACTGAATTGTGGAGTACCAAATTATGCATCCTTTACAACTAATGTATAAGACTGTATAGGAACTAAGTCGATCAAGGAATTAAATCATCTTTCATGGGTGCAAGAGGTAACAAGACCTACATGAATACAGGAATCTTGGTGACTATTTACTATAGCACATCCTGACTGCTAATCTGTTTTTTTTTGTTTGTTTTGCTTTAAAGTCTCGAAGTATACTGAATGTTGTAACATGAGGAAATTCTGGGAGAACTTAGTTAGTTCAGTGGAACTGAACTATCCCACAATTCACTTTGACAGATGTAGCACTAATACTACATTGCCAATTTTATTCACAAATCAGGAAAAAATGTTCAATGTTTAGCTGCCAGAACAAATTGCACTATTAATGGACTTTTTCAATGGAGCATAGCATCTTGACGTCAATTTGTCTCAGAATGGGAAACAAGTAAATTTTAAATTATACTGTATTTTTACATAACAGGACAGCTTTGCTGACTACAGATAAACAGAACAAGACTCTGTCGTGCACGATGCTTCTTCTGGCTGGTTTTAAAACAAATCCAAAAGTACTCTCTAAAACAACGAAAAATGACTATACACTAGGGTATCAATTGATAACATTTTCATTTGCATACCTCCACTGGGGTCCTGGATTTCCATATGAACTAAATCAGGGTCTCCATCAACTCCAGCAACGGCCCTGAGAACATAATATAATCAAGTTATGCAGAGCCAGCTACAGGATAGTAATTATGTGGATGGAAAAAAGAGAGGATTTCATACTAACCAGCTTTAACATCCTAGCTGGGAAATTAAAATAAACCCCATTTATAATATCATATTACTGTCATTTAGATGGAAAATATTATTTCTGTTCTTGGCATTATGTTTTTCTTCTTAAATATTTTTAGAATCTCTTCTATTGGGACATGCATACAAACAGGATTCTAATATCAATTGGAGAAAACAGAAATAGGTATGAAACTGAAAAAACTTCATAAGCATATGTTGATATAAATATACATACCCATATGCACACACTCACATGTACTGCTAAATGTTAGAGCATCTTTTTACAGTTAGCTTTGACATTTGAGACTCTAGAGCAGATTTAGTGCTAAAAAAGACCTAGATTCCATCCTTATTAGATATTTCTTTGACTTGATGCATGCCTTTCATAAGTAACTGATACATCTTTGGTAAGTATATTCAAGAGAACAGAAGATTCTGCTTTGACAAAGCAAGAAAATGCAGAATAATTTTGAGAACAAATTCAGAGATGGAAATTCAGTCAGAATTGATCAAGGTGCAGTTTAATTTTGAAAAGGTGCAATAGGAATGCAGACTGATTTTCTCTTAATATCTCCCATGTCAAATATGCTCAGGCAAAAGATGAGATTTCTACCCCGCAGGACTTCCACCCCAACCTCGGAATGGCAGACACAGCTATGTTTTATCCTGGCCCTTACAGCATCATTAGTGAGGCAGACTCTGCACAGAAAGCTTTGAGCTGACAGTTGTGCTGTCACARAGTGAAACAGAATCAGGCCACACTCCCGTAGCGACATTGCTCTTCACGTGGCTCTTCCCTGCCAAAGCTGGCAAACACGGAAGAGCCCACAGAGGCAGCAGATGTGAGCTGAAGACACATGAAGGAGATGTATTGAGTGATAAAGTGCAGCTGGATGCAGATACTAAGAAAACCCAATAAGTACTTAGAGAAAATGATGGTTTTGATGCAATTATTAATAATAAAATGCAATAAAGGTATACTTTAGATTGAAATGACATCATTGTTTAATGATTTCAAAGGGATTGATTTATGAGGAATGGTTAAAGCTCAGACTCAGTAATTGGGGCTCCTCAGGAATGCAGGCCAGTGGGAAGAGACTGGATCAGTTCCTGCTGTAGAACAACCAGAAATAATCACATATGCTGTTTTTCCCTAATAAGATAAATGATCAGTCGAGGAGGGGGAGAAGGCAGGGGGAGAGTGGTAAGAGCAACTTGAAATCCAGTTCTATGAAGGAGCTGAAATATTTGACATCAGTCTACAGCTCAGTGCAATCAGGGCTTAAATATGATTCCTGCTAAGGAACAGGTAGAATCAGGACCAAATCACTGGCTGGCAACTAACATTGGCATGTGCCAAAATTGGCAATGACAAATTGGGATAAAATGGGAAGAAGAGGGAAATGAAATCATAAAAGCTATTTGATACCCCAAACCAGGGCTTGTGGCAAAAACAGTTTAGTTCTTAAGGAGTAGAAAATATGAGAGGGAAGAACGTGACATTTGCAGTAATTATTTTTTTAAAAAAGGAGATAAAGCCAAGAGATGTGAAGAAAACTGCTAGTGGGTTATTTTTTTTTCTGTATAAATAGAATGAAAAATCCTGCATTTACTAGTCTCTGAAACACAAACTATTTTAGCATTTTGGGAGGCAACACATCAAGTCAGACAAGATGTTCTACGTATTGAAGGTCCGATAAGAACACATTTGAACAGAGAGAAGAATCTGTGAACTTTTTCACAGTGCAGACTGTATCTGATATTCATAACATACCAAATCAAACCTGCTATCAACTCTGCAGTCAGCTTTCTGAAGGAAGAAAAACGATGTTTGGTTAAATATTTTACTTTTTGTGCTGGACCTCATGCAGCTGAACCACAATCTAACAGAAACTTCAGGGCTGAAATTTTCTAAGGCTAGGTCTCACATATTGATCAGCATCAATAATGCAAAAATGGTTTTTTGGATACTTTCAAAATAACCTCTTGTATCTGTAATTTATCACACATGATTTCATAAGCACAGTTTGAGGTATTTGTCAATACTTTTACCTTTTCATACTTCTTTCAGTAGGTTAGAAATGACAATGGTCTCATGTCTACTGTGTTCTTCCTAACAGTGGCATCTGGCACAGGTAGCATCTAATGTCATTTCCAGTGTAACCCTTTAATGCAAGGGGTTGTAACACAGACTGCACGTACACTGAAAAGTTCCCATCTCAGACCCCTTTTCCCCCTTTATATTTTTATTTAAGTAGATGTGAATGAATCACAAGGAAGGTTTCTTCGGTCTAGCAGGGAAAAAGTACTACTTTTTTTTCCCTGAAACTCAGACATTTCCCCTATCCCCTATTTAAAACCATCCCTCATTTAACAGGGAACAGTTACTTCCAGAGGGCAAGTCATCTCTTCCTCAACCAGCTGGATCACCTCCTAAAGGTACCCACCGATTATAAAGAAAGCTTAGGATGACAACATCAGGCTGCAGTTTGACAAGCATTTCTTCTCATTGCTGTGCCAGATTAAGCCACCCCACTCTGTGTCCCCACTTTTGCCTCTCCTTCACTGCCTCAGATGTGCCAGTGAACTTGCCAGGTCCCAGTGCTGGGAATTGATCTAAGGAAACCCTACAAAGGTAACCCTACAAAGAAAGAAGCCACAAGACTGTCAGAAGAAATGCTCATTAAGCTGTACCTGCAGATATCTGACTTTAGATATGTCTGACAGGTGAGATGAACTCTGTAAGCAAACAGTTTATCTATTTTGAAACGCTCAAGTTAGGTAAGCAGAATGAGGAAAAAATATTTGTATTTCAAAAATAGGCTGTGTTTTACATTACTCTACTTCTACAGACAAGACACAACCACAGAGCTCTCTGTTCACCCACTGAAGACATTAAACCCTCAAAGTCAACTTTTGAATTTGAATGTGAACTATAGAGCAGAGTTTACCAACTTTGAAGCGCTTTTTCCCAGCCTTACAAAGACTTTGGAATAGCCCTTTTTATTGAAAAAAGACCTCATCTATTATGGCTGCTAAGAAAATCTTCAGAAGAGAATATAACTAATACAGAGCTACTTGCCTGAGTGTGCAGAGAATGTGAAGCAATATCCCTGAAGAATAAACTAATCCATTCATTTCAGAGGACTCCCATGGCAACAGGACTTTAAATAGCCATACTGTTATTTCACTTGTACTTAAAGCATGAATCAAAGGAAAAGTAGTAGCACACTATGAAGGATTAGCACAATCTAAGTGTCTCCTCCCATGAGGCACAGCTTTCTTAAAAGGATGGGCAAAAAAATGCACATACCGGAACACACACAGTACACGAAACACTTAAATGAAAGGCTCAGTAATGTTTTCTTCATACTGAGGGACAAATCTAGGACATCTTTTTTGTATTTGCATATACAAAGTTACTACTAATACAAAAGAAATATATTGCACCAGAGTTATGATTCTGTCCACTCAAGCTCATCCCTGATTTCAGGAAAGAATAAACACGAAAATTACAGAGGACAATCTAAAAAGCCAAGCTTACTGCTTCTGAGCTGACTTTAGAACAGGACCTCTTCCAGCTAATAAAGCACAGACACAACGGACCCTCACAGTACAGGAGCTTCTTTCTTTTTAGTTGATATTTCACCATCAACATATTTTTTTTCAAACAAAAACTTAGGCTTACAGTAGAACAAGTACTTCCCTCTGGAGCTATTTTTCTCAATTGCAGCATGGTTTTTGGTGTTGTTTAGTTATAATTCCATTTTTCTTCTCACAGTAGTTTTCAACTGAAATTTTGAAATCTCAGCAATTCCGGACCATCTTTTTTGTTTGTCTTACTTGGCGAAGGAGGGTTGACCACTGAATTAAGGGTTTTCTGGTTCAGGTTGTTTCTACATTTTAAAATTAAACACTTAAAATTTCCACTGAAAATTCAGCCTGACTTTAGTCTTTAATTAGTTGGGAAACTAACCAACAGAACATAATTTGGGAACTTTTTAGAGGGATTAGTTTTATATTTCTTATATCATCTAACCATGCAGGTAGTTGAGCACCAATCCTGTTGAGGAAAAGCAGCAAGATGGTCCCTTTTGGTGGTGCATTGACCTTAAATTTGCTCAGCTATGTTGCACCCTTTGTGCATGTTTCACCCTACTTACGTCTCCAAGTTCTAATCTAATAAAACGTGATGCAAGGCAGTGGCAAATCAGGGCACTTTTGTGCCCACATACACACAATGGAGGCCTGAATTTGGTCTCTAAGGGACACTGGAGCTCTTTCTTATGCATATTTTTTAGACTTTTAGAAAAGTCCTCCTGAAAGATCATACGTCATATGACCTAATTTTTCACTGACTTCAGCAGAGTTACAAAAGCAAAAAGAGAGTGCAATGGAGTGGACTAACAAGCTCTCTGTGCCTGCCTTGGTCTGTGTATAAATATACACTCCATGAAATGAACATTATGTATTTTATATTTTTACAATTCTTAGTGTTTCTCTGTAAGAATTCCAATTACCAAACCTTTGGAATTATTTGGCAATGATTTTGCTTTTACCCAGTTACCTTTCTTCTTCACAAACTGCCCCAATATTTTCTTACTTCAGTCACATGCAATATTAGAAGCATACCAATGCTCATGTAGAATTTGATATTTATGTAGCATATATGAACAAAAATTACCACTGATGTGTAACACTACAATCTCAAAATGTGAATCACAAGCAGCAATCTCTTGCATAATAATCATGATTTTATATTTTATTTCCACGCAGAAAACACTTCTGTGTTTCCAGGATTCTGGGCTCATTTTGCAGGAGAGTGGCTGCCCGCAAACATTAATAAGGTTGGGTCTGCTACAGATAGGTATCTCTTCTTCTTTAAATAGTCCCTTCATTGTTAAATATTTGATCCAGTTCACTGGAATGCATGCTGATGAAAAGATACCTTCAAACATGCCATCTGAAAAAAAAACCCAACAAATCAAAACAAACCCACTCTCTGGTGTGCAGGAACTTCCAGTCAAAGGCCATCTGAAAACTAGCAGGTCTCCTCTGTCTGGCCTTCCTCTAGTCTCTTATGTGAAGGTTATCCAAAAGGAAACAAGTGCCCAGTTTACACTGAAAATTGATTTCCAGTAATTCACATTATTGGTTTAAGGGCACCACTCTGCTTAGAAAGCATGTCTAAACCATGTTGTTCTTGGCCTGCTATAGAAGAGCTTGACCAAAAGATATTGTTGCTGCATAAAAGAGCATCAGTACTTTTTTAAAGCTGTATTGCAAATGTTTCCTCTTACTAACTTAAAATGATATTGACTGTTGGCAATCCAGTTACTCAGGGTGTTGGCAATCCAATTACTCAGGGAGACAAAACTGTAATTTGATTTATGCAAGATATGTCTCAGTTATGACTGATTTATGTTTCAGGCTTTGCCTTCTTTACATCTGCTTTGAAAGACATACCTTTGACGATACAGTCCATGCCCTACACAGCCAATGTGTGCTGTTCCTTATTTACTCCCTGTGCTTAAATGCTTTTTAATAAAAGCATTCTTCCAGGCAGCCTGATCCAAATAGCAGAGCTGGAGTGGTCTGTGATACTGATCACCACACAGAAATAGAAACAAATGTTATCCTAAGTGATTAAGAATGACTGCCCACACAGATTCTTGGCTTCTCACACAAGAGCCTTTCACACAAAATTCAATGTTAAAGGCTCAATGAAATCCTCTTTCCATTTCTCCTCCCTTCAGGGCATAACATCTCTGAAACCCACTCTTTCACCTGACACTTGAATAGCCAGAAACTCACTACACTTGACATTAATGGCTACAGCTGTGATTGATTACTCATGCAGGATTTCATGATGAGAACAGAACTTTGGTCCCCTGAGTACAAATGCTCTACCCAAATAAACTCATAATTTTTTATTTTTTCATCTCTCATGAAAATGGAGAGCCTGTATCTAAAAATAAGAAATATCTGTAGCACAGGATCCACATATTCTAGTGAATTGAGGTTAAAATATTTCTAAGGCGCTGGACACAGTCATAAGGAAAATGTGCTAGGCATAATTCTCTGGTAATTACTGATTCATGCCTTGCAGTCCTGGGGTATATTTGCACTAGTGTAGACAGCTGATTCACAATCTGTTCTTCACTTAAGTATTACTAAGTTCTATTTTGAGAAATCAAAAGGAATTTAACTGGTGCATAAGCCTTGGGGACTGAAAAGAATAGCAGCAGAGCCAGAAGAATCCCAAATTACAGAATTCTTTTTTCCTCTGAACTATTACCACATAATACGCTACTCCTTTTTTAAAAAATGGGCTTGATATATAAAAGCAATTACATATGATGTGAAGTGTGGGTGCTTAATGTTTGTCAGGGATAGGTCACATAACTCTATTTCTAAAGCAATCTCTCTTCATTCCCTCCTACAAATATGCTAAGAACTGGAGAAAATAAATGCTTATAAAGGTTAGATTCTATAACACCACTTACATAGAAATCATCGCATTGGGGCAATACTGTATGGTTGGTTGCAGTTTATGTGCAGCACTTAAGTTTGCCAAAGTATCCAAAGTTTCTTAAATTTAAAGCATAAGAATTTGCTCAAAATTGAAACGTTTCACACAAAAAAGAATTTGAAACTTCCCAAATAATATTTATAAAGAAATAGAAGATTTATTTTCTAAATGTTGATACAAAATGAAATGTTCCATTTTGAATGATATTGTTACTTAATATTTGATTTTCTGCAGTTAATTTCAAATCTACATTTCATGCTTTGTTCTGAAAAATTTTTTAAAAAGCTTTTCAATGAAAAATGACAGAGCTTTTATTTTCAGTATTTCCATAAGAAATGCTAAGTTTTTTTCTATATTTTGATTTTTCATTTCAACTTGAATGAGAAAACAAACAAAGCAAAAGAAAGAAATTTCTATGACATGGAAGTTTTCCAACCATCTTTACATCTATCTGCAGCCTTACAGCCCTTTTGGTCCTGCCTCCTAAGCTGCTAAGAGAAGAAAAACTGCTAGGAAGGATTAGTTGAGTTTCCTTTGCAAAAGAATAAATAAAGAAATTGGGAATAAGGCTGGGAGGGGCAGAAGAAGATGCCACTCTAAATCAGAGAAGGGAAGAGAATATTCTGTGCTCCTAAAATAGAGATGATAGTATACAGTTTCCACTGATACCAATAATCTTTCAATTAGTTCCACTATCATGAAAGACTGAATTCCATATGTTGAATTTGCAGAGATACTTAAGGGATGATCCAGAACCCTTGAAAAGCAGATAAAGTCTAGAAGATTATTTGAATGCGTTGTTTATAAATGTACAGTATAAGATCTGAACATAAATACTTTAAACTACTAAGGCCCTACTGACCTTCCCATAATGTAAATAAAAAAGACATTCCATTAAAATGATTGCATTTGTATTTTCAGTAAGGAACAGAAAAAGTTTTTTCAGGATGTGCATGAAGATCTGGCTGCTGCTGGAGGTACAAGAGGAAATTGTTCTGAAAAGAAAAAGAAAAAAAAAAAACCCACCCTGGGAAATATTATGATGGATAATATTTATAGTTACCAGGCTAAAATAAAAATCTGAGGCTATATCATCAACTAGTATAGAACGGCAAAGCTCCACTGGTATCAAAGAAGAAGCATCTGCCCAGTGAAATGTAATACTTCTTGGCAAAACCAGCCAATACCAGCAAGACATGCTCCTCCATTTATAGAGGAATGGACAATTAATTTGGATTCATTTCACCTATCTTTAAAGTATCAGATATTGCATACTATCAAGAAAAGAATGCTGGACTGAGTAGAAAGTATCCTAATAGTCAAGGTATGAGAAAGCCCATAATTTTACACCTGTTGAAAATTGCACAAATACTTGTTTCTATCTAGCACTCAGATAACTCTGCTGATGAAAGCCATAGAAAAGTAGAAGGATTCACATAATCATACAGTAACTTCCACCAGAGCAAAGGTCCAACCCTCTACTCAAAGCAGATTCTGTAAAATGTATATTGTGATGTTCCCCGTGATAATAGAAGTAAAACATATTTTTAATCTTTATTTCTTTGGCTTTTAAGAAGTTTAAGAGAAGGATCATTTGGCATTGATGAGGCACAAAATTTCTACCCCCAAATCCTCGATGTTGCTAGCTGATACGGTTCTTGAGAGAAATCAAAAAAAATGAAGAAACAAAAACATAGAAATTATTTCCAAATGTTATAAATGTAAAAACTGTTACAACTTCTTACTCTTATTTGAGAGGAATGTGAAGTTTACGAACAAACATGACTTTGAAGTAGTAACATTGAAAAAGAGGCATTTGGAAGTACGAAAAAAATTGCCTTAGTATGTCCAGGGGATAATTATGCCAGTGGTGCAGCAGGGTAGGTCAGGTCTTGTGCTCGCAGCTCTGGGCAACAGGGAGAGCCTGGCACAGCTCAACCTGTCCCCGTGCCACAGCCGCCGTCCTGCCCAGCTTCCCCAGCAGCACCGTGCTGCTGCATATTTGCACTGGTTGCCAAGTTGCATTTTGGGCCAATGTATTTGTATGTATTGTAACAGTTCTGTATACTTTATAAAACGCAACTTCTACATCAGAAGCATAAGGGTTTTTTTTGTTTTGGGGTTTGTTTTTTTTTGCCTTTGGCCAGGATGAGTATCCATTTCAACTCAAGTGGAGAACAACTGCCTGAGAAACAAGGAGAACAGCATGAATGCCAAACACGTAGCAAATCTGGCAGCTGACATCAGGTAAATCCA
Organism: Apteryx rowi; assembly: GCF_003343035.1. Lineage (NCBI taxonomy): Eukaryota > Metazoa > Chordata > Aves > Apterygiformes > Apterygidae > Apteryx > Apteryx rowi. The sequence goes on from NW_020451282.1 coordinate 882,119, forward strand.
TTTCAGGACTGGCAACACCACTAGCAAACCACAAAGTATTGCCGAAAGCCAGATATCGCTCCACAAACACACCGATAATTATACTTTATGCAATTAACACAGATCAGAGTGCCTCTAGAACTAAAACTCAGATCAAAAGTCATTTAGGGAAGGAAAGTGTTTAGTAAGTTATAGCTAATCCTGTCACAAAAAAAGCCCCAATTACTGGTGATGTTACAGTCATCAGGTATGCACAGTCTATATTTATGCGCTGAAGTCAAAATGTGAACGGTAGAATTCTCTGGCTTTTTCAATAGAAAAAAGTGTTGAGTGTGCAAATTGACCACTTTTAGAAATGAAATCAATTAAAATCACTGGCAAAAGAAAAATGTTAATTTGAATGTAAAAGAAGTTACACATTTTGCAAATTGATTTCATTAGTATAAAAAAGGCATTTTTATTCTTCAAACACTTTTTCAACCTGCAAAGATCACTTTGCAAACATTTTGAGAGATTGCAAAATATTTGAGATGAAAATAAAATCATTTGATATGTGTGTACTCTGTAAAGCTGTATTTTTCACTAATTTCTAATTAATTTCACTAATAGTGTAAGTTTATATATGACTGTAGTTAATATGTCTGATTCAACCTTTCTTAAAGAATATTTTACAGATTTTTCTCTGCAAAAAGAATGCTCTCTTTTCTAACGATCAATTTTATGAGTAAAATGAAGAGCAACTTCATTGAACATTTAAAGTTCTCTCTGAATTTTGGGGATCATAGACCCAGACCTGTAAACCCTTTACGCATTGAGTATGAGCACTGACATGAGCACTAATTTGCAATAGTGGATGCAGGAATGTTGACATACTAGAACTGCAAAAGTTGCCAAGGGTCCTATAGTCCTTATCAGTACTTTCAAAAACATTGTGGTTGATTAGAATCAAATACTTCTGCTCTTCATTTTTATTTGGAGAATAACATGCTTCTTACCAAAAAATATGATCTTTTGAAACTCGCTCCTGCAGAAGGATCCATTTTTTCCCCAAGTCAACTGACACATAAACCTACAAAGGAAAAAAAAAAAAAGAGAGAGAGAGAAAAAAAAATCAGATGATGGAAAATTGCTCATGATGTACTCCTTAAAAGACATGGTCTATGCCACTATTAAAATTACAGACTGCACACTAATAAAAAAAAAAATCATTTCCAGGAACTCTCTGCAAAGATTTTCAGAGTAATACCATTTCATTTTTTTTTAATCAACTGAAACACAGAGAAAATCTTTTAAAAATAATCCATAAAGAACAAAACTCAGTGACAATGTCTTCTTGTTCACCACGAATACAATTCACAATTCATTTTGGGTCAGATTCTTTTTGACCCTGGCATGGTTAGAGGGAGGGTACAAGGACACTTTTCTTTGCCTTCTTCCCATTCAGTGACCAGACAAGCACAAATGCTCTCCTTATGCTTAAAGCCTTAATTCAGTCAAATATACTTAAGCCAAGTAGTCAATGGAATTTAAAACTCTGCTCAAATAGGACCAAAAATATTACAGAAACGCTTAAGAGATTGGATGAGAAGAGATGTTTGTAAGTACTTGCTTCATGGATACCAGTTTATGTCCGCTGAGAAATGGTCACTCAGCAGAGAGGCAGACGCTGGCCTGGAGGAAGGGGCAGACCACCGGTGGTTCCACCTTGCCTTCGAGTGGCTCACCCACAGTACAAGCAGAAAGTGAATGACAAGGATGGATATCAAGAGTGCAGATGAAAGTTGTTTTCCCCATAATACAGCAGGATATAAACTGTTGTTCAGWTATCTACCTCCTTCAGCGTCTGCCTTTATAACGTGTTTCTTCCATTTAAAACAGCAAATATCTGCCAGTATTTTTAAATGGCAGATTTAAAGCACTCTGCTGTCTACATGCATTGCTTATTTGATACAATTTACATATGATGGGTTTTCCCTTAATATCTCTAATAGAAAAATAAATCCCAGTAAAACTATTCCACTCTGATGTGATAATAATTCACCTATTCAGGTGCTGATTCTTTGCGAGGACAGAGTCTTGCAAGAACCAGCAGAAATATTTTTTCTTAACTGAATAGTTTTTGTGACAAATGAAAAAACTATTATGTATTCCATTTTGCTACAGACAAGCAACAATATTTAATATGTAAAGATAAAGACTGAGGTTTCTTTCTCACATCAACTCTACAGCAAACAGTTGTTTTTAATTTTAATAGTTGTTTTAATTCTGTTAAGTACCATCCATGCAATAAATGTATGTAATCACTCTTTAAAAAACAAACAAACAGAAAATGCATTACTTATTGGGCCATTTTTTCATCCTTAGAGCTTCCAAACAAACAATTAAAATCTACTGTATCCCTGTCAAGTTTTAAAAATCAAAAAGCATTTATATAGACTCAGTGAACAAGTGATTGTTATTCATTATTATTGGGGTAACTAGAAAAAGAAAGTATAGATTTGAGATAGTAAATGGATTAATCTAACTACATTGACTGGATTTGCATTCACTTAGAGTGTCAGCTAGAGGCTAGAGCTTTATTTAAATAATATCTATGGTTCTGAATGAAAGAACATTGCAGATTTTGCAATATAAAGTAAGCACTAAATCAAATCAGAAGTTGTGAGAAAGGCCGTGATGCTCCAGCAGACAGAGAAGCCTTGGTGATTGCTATTTATTAAGGACTCAATCCTGCATTCCTTGTACTCTCGAGAGTGCCTTTGTAAGAAATTATTTGAGTAATAGGAGGTAATGGCTTCTGCTGAGTCATATTGTGTTACTTCCAGATACTACTTTCTTTAAGTTAACATAAAGTTAGTTAACTCGAAAATCCAGAGTATACTATCTCCTTTGGCCAAATTCCGATCAACATTATCTCTCAAGACCATTGATTTTAACACAGTGACCTCTTTTTATGCCAAGTTGCAAGTTTGACTTTCAGTGCCTTCTTTGCCTACATCACTTCATCTTCCTTTCTCTGCTAGGTCAAATACTTCAGCTCTTACACAAAATTTAAGGAAGGGACTTATCCAGTTATACTTAAAGGTATCCTATTTTCCTATACACCTTAAGCAAAGATTGTAGGACTTGTCCAGTAAATCCTTATGGTTCTCTCCTTTTACTGTGATATTGAAAGACTGAGAAAAGCCTATCAGATCACCTAATCCTTCCCACTACTAGTGCAGAATATTCTTTAGCAGTATGTTGTAGTTTTTTGTCCAGTCGCATTTGAAGTGTGGCAAGTAATAGTATCACTCCCTTTGGAAGATTATCCAAGTACAAAAAGCCTGAAAACCCCCCGTCTTGCATAACTCAGCAAAGCACTAAACAAATGCTTCACTTTGAGCTCCTGCCCTCTTTTCTTTCCTTGAACAGATTTTTACTCACTTACTGTGGTTGGTCAACTTCCTCATACACTTCTCTAGACTATTACACCCAAATTAAATTTTTTGAGCCATTTGATCAACTGACTATACCCAAATCAGGAACTGTATCTATCATCAGAAACAAAAGTCTAACTGAAAACAGACCTTTTCATAAGATAGGCTTTCCTGAAGTATTTTGTTCACATAACATGTATTTGTCACATTCATAATAGTTAACTGTGTTAGGATTTAAAAATCAAAGTTAGTAAGTAAATAAGTAATATATTCCATGTAATTTGTGAGTGAATTTGATTTTTTATGATTTTCATTCTATTTCTATCCTACAGCCTACCTAATTGCAGCTTAAAACAGGAGTACAGGCAGAAGCAAGTTGAGATCACTATCGGGACCACAATCACAGTGACTTTACAGCTTCAGTTTTGGCATTGTAAGAAGGAGTTGAACTACACTCTTACAGGATTATGTGCTCAGTTATCCTGTGTTTAGCCTAACACATCCAGAAAATTGACATTGGTCTTTATAATTTAATTGGAAGCAAGCTGAAAGATATTCAAAATCTACAAAAAACCTGATACAACTTCTGAATTTGAATTTGGTATAAATACTTGGTGTGTGAGAGAATTATTCTGCATTTTTACAGATTCAGTGATTCCTAAGCTCCTCTTCTGCTGTACAACTAAACAGAAGTTTATTTTATTTGATGTTATTTTACATCCCAAGAAAGGCTTCTGAAGGCAGTATTTCAGCTTCACAAATTTTCTACTACACTGTAAATTAAAGAGCAATTGCTTATGGTCACTTTCTAGGAAGTAGCACATTTCAGAGACAGTATTTAACTATATTATGCAGGAGGAGAAACATTAGCAATATCCACGTCAACTGGAAATGCCAGGATCGAAATTACTCAAAAACAGAGAGATTGGAGATGTATACAATTAATATTCGGATAAGCCTCTAAAAAACTGAAAACGGTTCCCTAAGGACAAACCATATTTCATAAAAATATATAATTCATAAAACTCAACAGTAATCAGCATATCACAACTGTTTTATATCATGTTAATAAAATAATTCCTAAATTTTAAAAAAATACAGTATCTCTGAGCTTTACCTTGCCTTCCTTGGTGTAAGCAAGTACTTTGTCTTCTTCTTTTGGGTGAAAAAGGAGAGTTTCCACAAAGAAACTAATGGGCTGTTTTTGGAAAGTGGCTCCTTCATCCATGCTTATAAAAAGACTTTGGTCACGGTCATTATGGGAAGAACTTACAAGAATTATCTAAAAGAGGAAAAAATAACATATATTTAGGAGCCTATTTTCTATATAATAGACAACATAGACTTATTTTTCTTGTGTAAATGTCAGATTTTGTACATACCTTATTTATGAGAATTCTGTGGACAAGAGACTCAAAAGTATCTAAGAGATAAGGACATCCAGGTCCTACTCATCTTCCCTCACCAAAACTGGAAATGTTAAACTCTAACTTTTCTTTCAAATCACACCAAATTGACCATGGTCCTCACCTCTACTCAAAATGACTACCTTAGATTTTGGTCCTCATGCAAGATTCACGAAGCCATGTGCAAAAATCTCAAGACTAACAAAGAACTGACACTAGTAAAGACTCATTTTTTATATGTCTGTATAAATAAATCACTTCATGTGAGGCTGCTGTTGTAAATATTAAATCTAAAAATAATCACTGCTATAGCGACATTAAAAGAATCACCCCAGAGAAAGAATTGGTCTAAAACATCCCTCCACTGCTACACCATTCTTCTCCTGCTGACACATTTTGGATAAGATGGCAATTCACTTTGATTCAGAAAGATATGTCAATCACTTATTTGCATTTCCTTTTCATTTAATACCTTGACTCAGACAAAGAAAGAGTCCCAGCTGTCTCCTCGTGTGGACTTCATGGCAGGTTTTCAATAACAAAGCAATTCTCCTCACATAATTTAATCAGTCATACTTTTTTCAACTTCTTCACCCTTTGCAGTTTGCCAGTGCCTTATAGTGTGGTTCTAAAAATGCCACTGTGAGAATCCATTTTCATCATCTTTCCAGGACTAGTTTGCAGGTAGAAAGGTGCCTTTATTAAGTGTTAGCATACAAACACAACATGGATTTTTCAAAGGCCAGCTGGCTCTATTTGGCTCACATTTCAACAACAATAAAAAGATGTTGCAATCAAAATATAATTAAAATATTCAACAAACGATAGAGAAGACACCGCAGAATCCTGATCACTCTTCTATATAGTGACTGTAAAGTGCTAACAGACATAAATGGCAGCCAGTTATGTAAAAAGAATTACAATAATATAAACACACAGAAGCAAATACATTAGACAAAACAGTACATTTTTTATGCAGTTACCTTTTTGAAGTAGAGTTGAAGTTTTAAAAAATTGGAATTTCYAATGAATTATGCAGAGATGACAGCTGGATTGAGTTTTTTTCTGCTATTACTCTTGGGAAAAAATTGTAAATAGAGCATTTGTGGAAGCTCTAAGTTGACAGGTTACTTAAGCGTGTACTTGAAGCGCATACACAGTTCTACTAATTTCTGCATGATTTTCATGTATTTAACATGGGACACATACTGAAATACTTTGCTGAACAAGAGACTTACACATATACTTCAGAGTCCATGGTCCACCAATAAAACTATGCACTAAACCACACATTATGCCAAACCTACTTCTCTTAGTGGTGTGTCAGCAAGAAAAAAGCCCATAACTTTTCTAAGATTTTCCATATTTTAAATTATATTCTTTACTCAAGAGTGTGAAATTTGTCATTTTTATTGGAAAGCCTGTATAAATGACAGCTTCATAAATGCCATCTCTTATTTCTATTGCAACTAATGGTTTCCTTTTTTCTTGCTAAACTCCTCAAACTGCATCTGTTTATTAGCATATGCAGCCCAAGTATGTTGCTCATGGCCCAGATACAGCATCCAAAGATTCCTTTAACATGCTCCTGCAGGAAGTAGTTTTCTTCAGAGGGCATGACACCACCCTCAAATTCAGTGTAGCCATGATGGGCTTCCCTGTGCCGTTGTTTGCATCGCAAGGTGGAGAGGAGGAGTGCCCAGCTGTGACTGTGTGCTCCTTCCCCCCCATGATGTGCTCTTGTGTCCCCCCCCTCCACCCCCATCTGACCTCTCCATAAACAACGCATAGGCAGGGGCTAACTGAGCATGTGCCAACTAAGACCCATCTAGCACGCAAATATGACTATGAGTCAGTCATCTCCCCTCGCCCATAAATAGGGGGCAGTCCAGAGCCCATCGAGCTCTCCTGCACGGCAGCGGGCTGCTCTGCAGAACCTCCTCCTGAGCAGGGATGCCTCTCAAGGCTACTCCTCGAGGTTGAGAGATTCCCTACCTGCGACAAATCCTCAGTCAGTGATTAATAGCATGCTGAAACTTTGCAAAGCTTTGCGAAACTTTGCTAAGTTATATCTGATTGATTGTGCACATAACCCTTTAGACACGAACCGCTGACCAAATCTGGGACTAAGACTGGATCCAGCCGCACCCAGACTCCTCTGAGAAGGAGTTTGGAAAGCAACAAGGTCCATTATGAACCTCGTGACTCAACGGGAGGGTCTCCTTGACATTGTTATCTGACCCTGTCCTCCATGCAGTAAATAACTGAGTGAACCTTGCCATCGACCCTCATTAGATCGTCTTATTTATGATTGAACTTTGTTAAATCACTATCTGACCTCAATAAAACATATTGCTGCTTCTCTCTTATGAGTGAAGTGCATTACTCCCCACTCATCTGTGACACCAGCACAGAGCTTTGTACTTTCCCTGCCACCCTATCAGCTGCAACTTAGGCTCAAAATATCATCATTTTTCTTGGAAATAAATTAATTCAAACTGTCTGCTTGCTGACTGAACTACATAATGCTCAACTGTGCTGGTTCCTGGCCAACTCAGATCACACAAAGAAGGACCTGGTCAAGCACTAAGGGGCTAAGCAGCCTCCACAATACGGCTGCAGCGTGAGCCCCACAGTTCGTATCAAAGCTTGTGTCCAGGCACATCCTTGCATGCGAATATGTGGATGGTGCCCAAGGCTGGTCATGAGATTCACGCTCAGCTTGCCATGATACCCTTCCTTCCAAGCTTTGGCACTAGAAGCAGCATATCACTAATCCCAGATGGAAAGCTTAATACCTTTGGATACTGCCTTCTAGTTCAAACAACCCTTTCTGTCAATGTCATTATCTTGATTCGCTCCTGTTAACATCTTTAAAAATGTATACAGCTAAGACAACAAATCAACGTGGTGTGTTCTCTGGAAAACTCACAGACAGCACGTGAGTGGAATGGTAATCTCCGGACTACAGTATCATTGTCTTGCTTAATAAATCTTATGCTTCCAAAAAAAGAAAAAAAAAACACCCCAAAACCCCAGAAGATTGGCTTCAATATAATAAAGGAATTAAATTTATAAATTTGGGAGTGTTTTTCATTGTTAATGAGCCTTGAGTGTAAGTCTAAATTTCTCCTGTGCAATGAAGACTCAAAAACAACTTTCAGAAAACAGAAATAAATGAAAGGTAGAATTCAATAACATCATTCTAGAAACTGAAGTCATAAGCAAAATGCCAAATATAATGAATGCAAACACACTGAAATTTGCTAACGCTGCAGTTAAAAAATGGGCTATGTACCTTTCAGAGTTTAATCTCTGAGAAGAAAGTTAGCCTAAAGACTGTAGACATTGAAGCATACATGGCAGAGCTCCTAACTATAACTCTTATCCACGCAAGTATCATAATTCATTTAATGAAATATTTTTGAATTTCACTCAGTGTTCTGATTTATATTTCAGTAGTATAAATTGATCATTATGCACCAAGCATACAGATTTGCTTCCCACAGCTAATACACTGGGTGCTCAGACTTGCCCACTGGTGAACACTACGTATGGAAGAAAATACTCCAGAGTAAATATTGTACCCAAGTTAAAAGTTTTCTGTAACAAGTTTTATTTATTTTGTAAGTAGAACAAGTAGCAAACCTTCCCATCAGCAAGGGAGCTGGTGACTGATGCAGAGACGTAACTGGGACATACTAACAGAGGAGCCGACTAACAGTGATTGCTGAGTGTTTTAACTCAAAATAGATAACTACTTGCTTGAATGATTTTGGCTCCAAAAACCAGAATAGATTTTAATCACATCTAAACTTCACTTAAACTTCTAAACAACTTTATTTAGCATTCCTCCCTCCTGTCAGACTCTAAAAATCTTTTTAGAAAAACTGTAACTTTGTATTATGCAGTTTATCCCCAACCTCACTTCTCCCATCAGCTAAATAAACCACAATAACACACGTGTGTATACTCAGATCAGATGTAGATATACAACTTGCAATAGTTATATGGAGGTAAAAGAATGTTTCAAGAACCTAGGCCACGGATTGTCAAGGAAATAAGAACAAATAGGATGCAGTATAGATCAATGGGAATTAAGCAAAAAAGATTTCTAATAGAAATTAAAAATACTACACCATGCATATATATGAAGTAAAGCATTCCAGAAATAAAAAAGCTATGGAAAAAGGAAAAATCGGTGAAACAGGAAGAAATAGAGAAGTCAAATAATTCTGAAAATAATGTGATTCTTAATCTCCCTTTCAGGACTGACTGGTAAATGTGCATGTCTAACTATTCCTTCTGCTGGGTGGAATCACAGTCAGTCTGAGCCCCAAAGGATAAAATGAGTCTGACAATTTAGGCTGCAGTACCTTGAGTATCATACTTCTTTTTCCCCACTATTGCCATGAAGACTTGCAATAATCAGTGGTTACTGGGGAATCTTAACTGTAGATTTGGCAGCAATTCAAAGCTATACTGTAATCTCAAGTGGCAATAAACACAGGATATTACCATGCATCACTTGCACTGTGTTTGAGATATAAATCCCCTCTCCTCGGTTTAGGTCCAATCAAATCTAAACTCAAGATAAATTTGATCTTAATCAGCACTTTCTCTAATACAAGGCAATCTTCTAACTTTCCATATTCCAATTGCACTGTCTCTTTTAGCTTCAGAAGCTGATCTTAACTTTAATTCTTGCTTTGATTTTCATTTCCTTTTCTCTAGTATTAAAAAAGAAAAACCTCCAAAATTTGCATCATGAAGACATATCTAGACTCACAGTGTCAGACCTGCCACAGGAGATTTCTGCAGCAAGCAGAGAGAAAGATGATAACCACCGTTCTATAATTACATAATCCTGCATAYGGTCTGAAATCAAAACATCTGGTATTCCACAGCATTCTAAACTGAACCTGAAAGAAGAAACCCACTTTTGGCTGAATATGAAATCAAAATATAGAAACTCTTCATTTAAGCACACAGCAGCCCATGCACTGAGATGCCAAGCAAGCGCAGGAAGAACCTGGGCCTCCTCAGTCACCTCCCACCAGACACAAATGATTTGGCTACAGGGACTCAGTCCTAGAGGGGTGAGTTCTCTGGACCATTCCAGCAAAAACTTTAATGACACAACTAATTTTAAACTTACAAGCCATCCCCACAGAGGTCAATTAATTTCCATTAGGAACATCTCAAGCAGGCCCTAGGTGAAGGGGCTTAGCTGAACTGGAGATCAGGCTGCTGGGTACACAGGGCAGCATCAAAACTCTCACTGATACCATCACGTAAAACTGCATGTCTACATACTGTTTCCACTGAGTTTTGAACCTAAATCTTCTTTGTAGCAACATTGCTGATCTTAGGGCAGTGTTTATAGCTCAGCAGCGCTACAGTCACACCCTCAACATTTTTCAGACTAAGTAACTAACTCATCTATTTTTCTTGTTTTTACAATTTAYATTATTTATGTGTTATTAGATGTGCATGGCTGGTACAGAAATTACTCCAGCTCTCGGTTCCAATCGTAAATGAGATGTTGCTTCTCAGATGGCATTCATAAAATACACAAAATGGACTGCCAAGGGTTATGATTTTTATCTTGGATGATATGAAAGACCTGATAATTCAAGAATGGCAAAACTGCAAAGTGAAATATAGGTCCATTACTCTCATACTTGTAAAAACAATAACTGAAGAATCAACCTAGGGTAATTCCAAGCAGAGAATAAAATAAAATGCCTTCCCAATACCAGCTTAATCTCACAGATTTTTCCCTTAAAGTTGCCCCCCAAATGACTCCTCACAAATGTTAAAGTTATCAGTGAATCTGTATGATTCACTGCAAATTAACAAGAGCTAGAAAAGTAGCTTGTGTGTGCAACTGAATCGCATAAATGCACATTCATGGAATACATACATGAATGTACATACATCCCAGACTAATATATTACTCTTTCCTGGTAAGCATTCACAGCTTCTTCTAGAATTCGTATTTACTTTTTCAGGAAAAGTCCCTTTCAAATTTTCATATGGAAGCATTTCAAGACATGCATTTCAAAACAGCAACTAGTTTCCTCGAGAACTCCCCTTCTGGAATAGAAGGTGGGAACGTTAAGGATGGCTCCCAAGAAATATCTGCTACATTGATCGTATAATCTCAGGACAAAATCAAAGGCCACATGAAACTATCCTGGCAGGGCTAATGGAAACCATGTATTACAGTTTAGTTTCCCCTGCGTTGTGGTCAGCTCATTAATCATTTGGAATAGCACAGCAGGAACAGTATTATTTATTAGTCATCTAGTACCACCAACATATTAGGCACTTATGATGGGCAGTGAATCTTAAGGGGTCAGGATGTTAAAATGAGCTGGTTACCAGCTGAAGCTGTTGGTAACACATGAAAGCTGAAGAGGGAATGAACAACTGAGCTGGCACCTTACTTAACAGAAAAATGGGATCATAGCAACTAGATGGTGAGCAACTGGCTTATATTGCAACTAGACATGACTGAAAGGAAATAATTTTGAAATAGTTGACTTTTCTCTGGGGTGTTCGCTATAAGGGCATCAATTTTAGGGGTGGTTAAATACCATAATAACGAATGCCCACAGAGAAACAGCTACACAAGTTCTGATGATGTTGACAACTGGCCTGAAAATCCTGCCTGTCCCACTTGTTGGCAATCTGTACATATCTAAATCTGCCTGATCACTATACAGGCATACCTTGTTTTATTGTGCTTTGCTTTATTGTGCTTCGCAGATATTGCTTTTTTTTTTTTTTTTTTAAACAAATTGAAGGTTTGTGGCAGCCCTGCACTGAGCAAGTCTATCGGCACCATTTTTCCAACAACATGTGCTCACTTCGTGTCTCTGTGTCACATTTTGTACTTTCTTTTTTTAAGACATAACGCTATTGCACAGTTAATAGACTACAGTATCGTGTAAACATAAGTTTTATATGCACTGGGAAACCAAAAAATTCGTGTGACTCACTTTATTGCGATATTTGCTTTATGGCAGCGGTCTGGAACCGAACCCGCAATATCTCTGAGGTATGCCTGTAACTGGACACTTCTAAGAAAAGTAATTTCTGTGCTGACTCTCCAGGGGATATTAATTACAGCTCAAGTCTTCTTATTTAGAGGCTAGGCTAAGAAAGCTGAGACACTACCTCTCCCTCCATGGGAACAATCTCTCACACATCTACGACCTGCTGGGATCGCAAAATTGTTTACATTCGGACTAGACAACAGCAGACCAAATTTTCATAAGGAATGCTCTGTTCTAAAAGCTTCCAGAGCAATAACTAGTATAGTAGTGCTTTCAGTCCAGGGATTCTACAGCAACTGGCATATATTAAAAAAAAATCCAGTATTCCTATAATATACTAAGACAGAGAGATGAATATAGAGGGAGAAACAGTACTCAAAGTCTTGATAGTCCCCTTTTTAACAGCTATTTTACTTGTGTTAGTTACACCYGTCTTGCAGGGCTTTTGGAAAGACTAATTTACTCATTTCTGACAACTCCTAGAAAATGTAAAACTCTAGCTAAGCGACATATGCATTGTTTAACCTCTGCAAAATATGGTGTTTTTATTATGAAAAAGTAGTTAATTAATAAGAACATATCTTTAATATATCCAATGGCTCTCTTCAGTACAGGCTAAACTTGCACTGAGAGAGGAACAGAAGCCTTATTATGGACCTTACCCAGAGATTAAGAAACCTAATTTTATTTTTTATGGATACTACTTTTTTGTTTGTCTGTCTCCACCTCATGTTACTTTTCAGTATGATACTGCTCAGTAAAAAGTACTGAAGTTAAAACAGAAGAGTCCTTTGATCTTCCTACAAGGTCTACTGTTAGCCTGGCTATTGCTAGTCCCTGAGCAAAGGTGATCGTTTAATGTACTGTTTGTAGTTTCTAAACCTAAAAAGAGCAAAAAGCTGTTTTGAGATGTTTTGTAAGATGATTACATATTGATATTGTCACACGTTCAAATAGTTTCATCTACAGTGATGTATTCTGGTATGAAACTAAACCAGATAGTCTTTCCCAGTATGCTCTAAGTCAGCAGTTTGACTAGGGGACCACACTGGGGGAGGCATACTGCCAGCTCCTGTAACAGCAGGGCGGTGTTCTATAACCAGTTTTTATGCTTCCCATAAAATAAGGAAATTCTGCGTGACTTGGAAAAAAAATACGAGTTGGACTTCACAGCAGAAATGGGCAATTTGCTTTCTTTCTCACCAGCATCTCCACAAGCCTTATTATTTTCCAGACAGAACAGGCACACACTCATCTCTACAGCTTGGGCATTAGGAGGCTAACAATTCAAGAAGTTATTTTGCAGACCTTCAACAAACCTGTAAATATTTTCTGCCTGAAGGCATCACAGAGCAAAAAATAAATAAGTAAAACAAAAAATGTTTACCAAACAGCATAACGGATGCACAACAAATGACTGAATATGTGCGTTGATGCAAACTAATGAAGAGACAGGTCAAGCAGTTCCTAGTCTCCAGCCATTAATTTGTTGGCAGCAAAAACTGCACTAAGCTTGAACAGAGATTACAGGGATGGTAATTAGTGGATGGRGAGAAAACATGAAAGAAAGAAAGGCAGTTGCTATGGTTAAAAATGTCAATCATACTGGATTGATCAGGACCTCACCATCTTGTGCAACAGGTAAAACTCTTTAGTATTGCTCTTGATCTTTTCTGTCTTGCACCCTAAGAATGCTATAGGTGTGCCTTTGGCCTTTTACTATAGCCCTCAACTCTCTTACAAGGCTCCAGGAGAATTTTCTGGGAACACTGGAGAAGTGAGCTTTTCAGACATTACTGTGGGAACCTGACTTTACAGAAATTGTCCCCTCCAGTCCTCTTATTCCAAATTCTCAACAGATCCCTAGCGCTTTCACAGTCAAAGGCCATCCCCTTATGTTCCCAAGATACCACTAACTACAACTGAGGCATCAACTCCAAGTGTCTTCTACTCCTTTCTCTCCTGATTCTAGGAAGCACTTCTCATCAGTATGCAAAGCAACTATGTTACAACTTTTTAAGAATTTGTAGCATGTTGCAAAAATGTATACATGCATACATATATATATATACACACACACATTTGTACACACACAGGTTCATGCAACCAGATGGGATACATTCAAGTTTGCTGAAGAAGCTGGCTGAAATCACTGAGACCTTTAAAATGCTGTAGTGATTGGGAGAGGTTTCTAAAGACGGGAAAAAGATAAATGTCATGCCCATCTTAGCATCACCTACAAAGTCTCTCAGAGGTGTCCCACATTGTTTCTTCCCATATCTGAAGGGGTAGCTGGCACTATGAAGTGAGTTACTAAAGATGTTACCCTTCAGCAAGCACTTGCTCCCTTTCAAGAACAGTAGGTACTCTCCTTTATGGAGGTCTGGGTATAGTTAAGACCGAACAGTTCTTCCCTTCTAAAACACAGGGGAAAATACAAACCCAGGGGAAGGAGCTGCATCAAGCTAGTCTTGCATACGTAAAGCACAACTCATTGTGTGGTTTTGAAGGGGAAAATGGAAGGGGAAAAAGAAAGGGAGGCAGAGTAGCAGAAGCAAGCCCTGGAAAAATAATAATTATTTTTCACTTGAATTTGGCTATATCTCCATTACGTAGGCTACAAAGCTTAATTATAAAAGCTCTTGCTATTGAAATTTTTCCCCTTATCTTTGATACCCAGTCCAAATGGACTGGAAAAAAGCCCTTGAAAAGCAGAAAGGAAATGTCTTTTAAAGTAATTTTTGGTCCCATTAGGCTGAACCTCATTAATAGAAAAAGGACTTCTCTGAAGAATAGAGCTTTTATATTCAGAAGCATACAGTACTGCTGTGCCTGATTCTAGCAGCGCTACAGATAATAAATCTCACGCCATCAGGGTTTAGATTTTTGCACTTGTAAAGTATCCATTTTATATTGAGGTAGGTTTTTAGAAAATGCTCGTATCTGGCACTCATAGTGCTAGTTTTCTCCAGGTGTACTTGGGATGGGTGTTGATTGGGGCTTATTGAAAGATGATGGATAAAACATTTTTTCCACTGAAAAACACTGCTTTGCCATAACTGAAATGTTTTGCTGAAAATCTACAATAGCAGATTTAGCAGCATGATTCCTGAGGTCCATGAGGGAAGCAGGGGGGACAGCATTGCCGTTGGGGCTTTTCCACCTTATACACAGGCACAGAAAATATTCTTTGGGACAGAAACACTGACTCTGTAGATCAGCTGTTAGAGCACTCACATGTGCCGCTGCAGGAACACGAACCTTGGTGTCTTCGCAGTTGAGTGCCGTGATTACTAAACCTTTGGCAATTCAGTAGATATTCTCATATATATGAGAGAGAAAGCGCTGAATGAATGTTTTTTTGTTCACTTACTGTATTTTCAAAATTTAGGGGCAAGAGTTATTATTTTTCTGCTTGTGTCCAAGCATGCTATTTTGGCTCTTTTTAGCACATTTTAATGAAAAGTTAAAAGTGAATAGGAAAGAGAGGAAATAAACAAACACTTCTACTAATCCCCCTTCTACCACTTTTAATACCATTTTATTCTTGTGAAAAGTTTGCAATTTTTTTTTTTTTTTTTTTTTAAGTGTAAGTGAGAAGTTGGAGAGCTCTATTCCTGGCAGTGTGCTTGCAGACAAATAAGGCAGCTAGGAAGATTTCAGGAGCTTTCTGTTTTGGCAAGAATATTGCTAAAGAGCGGTATGGCTGAAAAATCAAGGTTATATACCTGGGGCATTCTGGTCTTTTGTTTTTAGTAAAGGTAGCTGCACTGAGATCTAAAAATATCAGACCAAAGTTAGTCTTGGGGTACCAATTCTGTTCTCGAGTCAGCAGGAGCTTTGTAAACTGACCATTCCCTGGACACTGGCATTGACCCCAGCTAGAGTAAAATCAGAAAGAAACACTCGCCCTACCACTGGGTTGGCACTCAGAATTTGTATTAGTTCTTGAGACTGTAACATGAATTTCATATGTGACTTTACATATATCCCACTTTCTCTGCATTTTTCATCAAAACCAACAGGATGGGAATAAAAAGACATGTATGTGCTTACTGTAGTGTTGTTCTTTATGAAAAAATTACCTATTGCAATGTAACTTTAGATTTTGGGTTAAATGACCATCCACTTCCAGCAACTGAAAGTTACATTTCATCCAGTTACTATATGTTAAGCCCATGCTGTACTGATGTTTTGAGTCGTCTCAGTATCTTAGAGTTAACTTCTATGAAGGAAAAAATGCCTTACTGTTCCAGAGCTGATTTCTAATCTCAGCTATGCAGATGTGTATGTTTTTGATTAGATCTGCCGGTCAGCTGGCATACCTATACCTAGCAAACAAAGAAATACAGTTGCATGCCTTCAGATCTGAACAGGCAGTCTTAAGTAACCTGAGTTAGTCATAAAGGATAAAAATAATTCATCTCAGTTGGTAATTAGCTATCGGTCTGGCAGACACAGTCCCAGTGTTGGATAGACACTGATGGATACTGCCCAGGTGCTGCATTAGAATTTAGCTCTGACTTGAAAGTTGCATGTTTTTACAGTCTCTCCACATCTTTCTCTCCTTTCAGATGAACACAGTCTTATTTCTAGGTCAAAACTTCAGCTCATCTCACTGCTTTTCTCTCTCCTTGGCCTGTTCTCAGGTAATCTGCTGTGCAGGCTATGTAGATACTGGGAATTATTCACCAAGTTTAACTACTAGAATGTCTATGAGTATGGAACAATAAAAACATGAGGTAGGAAGGGACCTCCAGAGGTCATCCGGTCCAATCCTCTCCTCAAGGTACATCCGGTTAGAGCACGATGCTCAGGACCATGTCCACTTGAGTTCTGCATATCTCCAAGGATGGAGATCCCACAAACTCTCTAGACAGCCTGTTCTAGTGTTTGACCATCCTCATTATGCAAACTGGTGTCCTTGTATCTGGTTGGAATTTCCCATGTTCCAGCTTGCATCTGCTGCCTCTCGTCCTTCCCCCTCTGTGCCTCTGAGAAGAGTCTGGCTCCATCTTCATCTCCCATTAGATAGTTCTAGACAGCAATAAGATCTCCCCTGACCCTTCTTATGTCTGAATAACCCAAGCTCCCTCAGCATTTCCACGTGCATCCGGTGCTCCAGGCCAGGATCTGGACAGCCCTCCACTGGACTCTCTCCAGTATGGCAGTGTCTTTTTGTACTGGGGAGCCCAAAACTAGACACGCTACTCCAAATTCAATCTCAAAACTGCTAACTACAGGGGAAGGATTACTTCCCTGGACCTGCTGGCTACACGCTTATTAAGTATGCGGTTGGCCTTTTTGGCCTCAAGGGGACACTGCTGCCTCTTGTTCAACCAGGACCCTCAGGCCTTTTTCTGCAAAGCTGCTCTCTAGCCAGTCAGCCCCCAGCCTGTACAGCTGCTGGGTTTATTGCATCCCAGACGCAGGACTTTGCATTTCCCTTTCCTGAACGTCACAAGGTTCCTATCAGCCCATTTCTCCAGCCTGTGCAGTGAACGTCACTCTGAAAGAGGAATATCAAAATTCATTCTGTGCAGAGAAACAATTAACTTGTAGGTATCGTCTACATATGTCATACCTGCACGTTCTTATTAGTACACTTCCTGAGAATCATCACAACAGGGAGAGAAATCATCCCCAGGTTACAAGCAAGGCATCAAGAGAAAGACAAGCAGCTAAATTACCTACAAAGTATCTCAGGCTTCTTGCTACTTAATGGCATCAGAAGAAAATCAGCATTTCTTTCAACCTGTTCCTGAGTGGTTGGGGTTGTAAATAGTACAGCAACAGCCTTGGCACCATTTTTCAATTATATCCTGAGCCCAGAGCCAATAATTACCCCTCTGAAGTTAAGGTAGGATCCAATTTTTGCCTGTTGGTGCACCAAAAACCCACTTAAGTCACAAACAGCAATGCAGCCCATATAATGCCATGGTATCCTTATTATTTTTCAGTACCATCCTGAAAAAATGCTGCGTAGATGGAGGCACCTAACAATTGCTGTTATCTCAGCAACAACAGTACTTGATGGTCCCTCATAAACATGTTCCCTGTACAGTCAACAGAGAAAGGGAAGCACCGGTGATCGGGAGACTAGAGCCAAGGAGAGTTTTCAGAGGTTTCTGTCCATCTTGTTGGAGAAAGCTAGATGCCTGGGTAGAGCGAGGTTGATTGCCCCTAAGTAGGCCAAGCACGTAACATTTTGATGAGGCAGGATCTCTGTCAAACTCCTCAGTTAGAAGGACTAGATTCCACTCCTAATTTTCTAGCATCAATTATAATAATTAGGAATGGTTATTTTCTCATTTTTATTTTAGAATACTTTCAAATGACTTTTATGCTTTTCAGATTTGTTCCAAAAATTTACTTTTTTTCCTCCCCCCCACCCCCAGTGAGTATTAGCACTGCAAACAACATAGTGTATTTTCTTATGTTTATAAATGCCTTTCCAGCATATCTTTCCAGGACACCTTGTCCTTTGCCTCTTATGTTTTAATCCATTGCAGCCCTGGTCTACAGCTAGCCACTGATTAAAAGCACAGGAATATTTACAGTCTTTTCTATCAACTGCATTTGAAGTAATGTTCCTAAAAACTTGGGAGCACCATCAAACTCACTGTACTACAACACAGCCTATTGTGCAGAGGCTGGACGGTATGAGTTTGCCAGGCAGRATGAGTCAGAAAACCAGAAACATTAGGAGTTATGAAGAGCCTCTTTCACATAATTAAAAGTTAATTAAGAGCCATCAGTATAATCTATATCCAGAAAAAAAAAAAAAAGGCCTTTTGTCATTTATACGAGTTTCCTGAAAGAAGCACTCATCTGAGACTGCAGCCCATTCCAGAAAAGTAAATAGAAATCACACAATAATCAACAGCCTGTCCCAGGTGGCATTCTAATTTACTAACAGTTCTTGATAATTTATTGCAAGTTGAATAGTCTGGTGACAGGCAGGAAATAAAAAAATACACCTTGCTTCATCAGCTTGCTCTGAGACATTTCTTTGAGAGAATTAATAAGCAGCCAGTAAAAAGTTTGTAGAGGAATAGGCTATAACTAAATTATTGCTACTGAAAACAAAAGGGCCTATTGGACAGACAAAGACATCAAATATGCTACATGTATCAAAAAAAGCCTCCTTCAAGAGGGATTGCACAGGTAGGTGCCTAGTCTTCCCAAATTGCCTCCAAACAGACGTTTGTTGTGTGTAGAATAGTCTCGCTTAATAATTTTTGTTTGATTGCTAAAACAATGCATGTTTCTACAGAACTAAAGGAACCTAAATCAAAATGTTTCAAAAAGTAGTAACCAAAATTTCTGTCACTTTTAGCTGCGTAAGTCAAGGTGATGACTGGGAACGCAGAATTAATACTGCAGTTGGGATTCATAAACAGAGCAGCAACGGGATTACGTTGTCTAAAACACAGCCAGCACACCTATCGTCTCAGCTAAATTTTCAAAAGGCATCAGCACATTTTAAAATCTGTTTCTCTGTCAGTCTGATTACAAGTTGCCCAGGGCAAGACTGTCTCTCTCTCACATCGCGCAACAGTACCTTTGCCTGTAGGTGCAGCCATGATATAAGTAAATAAATACAGCTGCAAAAACCAGACTAACCATGAGGACTACACCGAAGTGCTGAGCATTTTTAGAACTCAGATCTGTATATTTTTTAATTCTAAATGAGAACTTGGCCATTTTTGATCACCAGGACCTTAAACATTTACAGCAAATTAATTAAAGTGAGCTAGACGCTGCCCTTATTTCCACTGTCATACACAGAAGCAGCTCCCTTGCTTTCACTCATTGTAGCTCACACGCTGGGGGTTTGATGTGCCAACTAAGCACCAGAGGTTCCCAATTGCATCATCTTCCTTCACACTCTCTGCAGTTTTTAGAGATGTTAAACCTATGCCTAGCAAGCTGCCCAAGCCTGCTAAAGGCCATGTTTTGAGTGTCTTTTTCAAAGTTTAGCACCAGGCAAGAGTTTTCAGTATCCTGGAGCTATGAATGTGACTTTGCAAACAATCATGGACTTGTTTTGTAAGGAGGCAGCGGGTATTAATGAGAGGTTAGATGTGATTCAGGTTGTGCTAACTGCTGCAGCAAGAAAGGGAGAAAGTAAAACAGAAAAATGCAGGTTCACGCCTGAACAACCTGTCATGGCACCATGCTAACTGACAATAATCACGGCAAGACATCGAGAAGCTGAACTGTTCACCTGGAAGCAAGCTCAGATTAAGAAATGTCAAATTGGCCACAGCTAATTCTAGCAAGATGAAGCAAAAACTTAACCCCCCCCCCATCCCTAGCCTCAGAGCAGCCCATATCAATTTTGGGGAATGGTAAATCACTGCAAACTCCCAACAACAACGTATCCAACCTGCCAAGTCTYGCACAAGACCCACTCATCTGGGTTCCCATCTCAGGCTCTCTCTCCTTGATACCAGGGTCTCCTGCACTTGCAGCACAGCACCTTGGAGCTATGGCATGTAGTCAGGGCTCCAGACAGCCACCAGGAAGCACCCTTGCCCTCAGGCTGCCACTAGCAATGGTAGACCCTGCAGAAGTAAAATACAGCCCGTTATCCAAACTCCAAGTTGCAGTACTGGTGCTTCTGTGGCCTACAGTGAGCCCTGGAGAGTTGCCTTTTCTCCATACAGACCAAGGGGACACAGTGTTGCCCAGAGCTGACGTCCAGTGCTGCTCACAAGTTGCTCTGGGGAACAGGGCGCAGGTCATGAGCCCAGCCAGACTTACAAAAACCTAACCAGAAAGAGCAGCTGTAGCAAGATGTCGACATTTTTCTAATACAAAACAGTTGCTGACATCTTTCTTATCCACACTCAAATTTACAGTCAGTGAATAAGATTCATCTCTGGTTAGTGGGACGATCTGTGAACACAGAATTAAGTTTATTACGGGAAGTGGAACCTACGTCCACTACAGACGAAGCATCTTTCACTGAATTGGGGCCATAGGGTGCAATATAGCACAGATTTGACTTCCAACTAAAACCAATTCTACGACAATATAATTCCTTAACCTCACTGAAATATGACTGCCTCATATTGAGACATTTCTCACAAACACACGAAATACTCTGCTAAATTTTGCAGCCTAACCATATGTTCACATAATAAGCCATTAATCAGGGACTGCTTCTTCTTTTTTACCAGTAAAATGAGAATGGAATAAGCCTGTACGTGTCTGCAAGGCATTGGAAACATTCATGGGATGCAGATCATCTTACAATGATCACTTCAACTTTGTCATTAGTATCCAAGATTTATCATGCTCATGTTGGGGATTTATGTCCTTTTTTTCTTTTTTTCAACCCAATGGTACATCTTTTCAGTTGTCTGCATTATTCATGTTTAAGTGAAATTACAAGTTGAAAGACTACCACTGAAGGGGAAGGAGAAAAAGTAGTTTAGGTTATAGGCAATTTAAACAAGTAATGTTCATGTAAGTATGTCCATCAAAAGTTGCAGTTAAAATAACATCTGGGCTGATCTGGACCTGTCAGGAAAGCATTTGATGTTCTGTAGTCCCCATTTTGTAACAGAATAATGTGATAATGTGATATTCTGAATTCTCACATAATGAAGAATTGGTTTTTTTTTAATCAATATTCTATCTACACTTACCTTTATAATTTAGGAATGCATTACAATATTTGTATCTTTTGCGCAAATGCAGCAATTGTATTTTTAGATCAAATAATCAGCTGTGACCTTTATTAATCCCTAATCCCTTTGTTAAGCATAAGAAGAAAAAAAAAAAAACACTTCACAAGGTTTAATTCACTGAAGAAATATCTTTTGCAAGAAAGTGATGGTAACTAAACAATTGGCTGTGAGTAGTGTAACATAATGCAAGTTGACAAGGTACAGGAACTGTTTCCCAAAGCACATTGCATTACACAAATGCAGATCACGGTTGCGAAAAGCACACAGCCTTTTCTAAACAGAACATTTATAATGAAATTACACATTCACAAAGCCTTCCTCCTCAACACAAGATCTTAAAGCTACAGTAAATCCACTCAGTTTTCTACCTCTCTGCTGAAGGTTACACTCTGGAAAAGGAACAGCAAAAATGCCTGCGCCAGATCACAGACCAGGATAGTATGGCAAAGCCACCGTATTGATAGTCTAAACAAGATTCACCAGAAGATGGCTGCTGAATCTTAACAAGGATGTAGCTGTGATGGGGAGGCAGCAAAAATAGGTGTCAAAGAGTCAGGATTCCAAGCTATATTCGAGATTTCCCCAACAATTCACCAAAGGACCTGGGGGATCATACACATTACCTCTCTGTGCATTATGATGCCTGTTAACACAATGGAGATAAGACATATGTGCATTATAGCATTAAGATAATGGTATTAAAATATGACTTATTCTTAGAACTGTCCTCTCTCCAAGTACTTTAAAAAATCCACTACTTACACTTCTCCATAGGAGTACATAGGTTGCGTTCTGTGTGTTTTTCTCATCTTCCATGTCCACCTTTTGACCATTTAATATAAAATTATTGTTGTCATGCACATAACAGATCAACATAATAATAACTGAAGAAGAAAGCAAACAGTATGGTGAAGAGAAATGAATAATTTTTTTCCTGTCATTATGACATCTCAGAAGCAGATTTTCCACGCAATAAGTGTAACCTCCACCCACTTGACCTCACACTTTGTTCTAGACATGACAAAGCCAAATGTAAAGACCATTAAATCTGCTTGAAGCTCAATCTAACATATATAAATCCTTACCCTGAGTAATAAAATCTCTTGCTATAAAATTTGGTTCAATCGCATCTGCAAATGTAAAAATTGCAGCTACAGCTATGAAGTCCAGATTTATATTTGACCTTAAAAAAAAAAAAAAAAAAAAAAAAGGCTGATAAGATACAGGAGGTAGGGGTCTATATAGTCCTGCTTCATTTTAATGTACAAGATGTTTTACTGAAATAAGAAATCCTTTGTTACGTAAGAGAAGGCTGCAGAATCAGGTTTGTTGTGACCATTTGCYGAAGTAAAACACTTTGTGGTAAGTGTCTTGTTTTTCAGAGGAGTAAGAGTTCAGATTTTGGAGCTCTTTTATCCTCTACAGCACACCAGTATTTGCAAGATTATCCTCAGCTTCATTTTCATGACTTTCATATTATAAAGAGGTGCTCAATACAACATGAAGAGTTAATACTTGTATTAGCAGTTCGTAATAATTTTATCCTTATTTCTGATCTGAAAGTTGGCTAATATATCTATTTTTAAATCTAGTAATTACCGCTAGTAGTCTCACCACTCTGAGCAAAAAAGCAGAATCATAGCATTCCCAACTATGCTACAAATTCTGAAAGGACTGTACTTGGATTACTCAGTAAAAAGGGATCACAAGTCACATCATGTTGCATCATGCTGAGCACAAATCAGTATAAACCTTCTTTGCCTCAGAAAAAAATGTCTCTTCATTAGAGTTGTGAATCTACCAGTGGTTTTGGATGCTGAGTTCTGTATCAGCTTATCTGAGTTAATGGAATGATGCATTCTGATTGCAACGAGATTCTGAGAAAATACTTTTCAAGGAGGCACTTGTGCACAGTTTCCATCACTTTTGCTGAAATATGAGCCACTCATGAATATACATAGTGCTGGAGAATGCAAGACTGAGAAGGCACCTTGCAGATGGAACAGAGGACAAGGAGGTCAGTGATGCTTCTTAGCCTGCCTGCAGACCAAACCCGAGAAAGTTTTGGTCTTCTGCAAAGACAAGCTTCACCCATGGGGCTAAGGAGTAATATGATAATACAAGACTTTTATATCCATTGATGCCCATTGCAGATAAATACATAGATACATGATTTTGCAAACAGCACTGAATTATCAAACTATTTACTTTATCTCCTTCACTCCCTGATTTCTATCTTCATGCATCATCATTGCTCTCCACACATTCCTTTAGAAAAAGCATAAATTTCCTACTGTTCCCACAGCTCTCAAGTGACATGATTTCAGAGACCTCTGAGATCCCAGCTGACCTCACTGCTGAATTTCAGAGTAGAGGACAATTCCTGCACATGCCAGATGCAAAACAACCCAAAATCCATTGGACAGCAATGAAACATATGCACTAACGTCACAATAGCCTAAGACTTATTTGCCTACTTATCAATTAGCCAAGAAGGCTAATTAACCAGCTTCTGAAAGTGCAAAGGAGGCTGACTAGAGAGGATAACCCAGAGCAGGTCCCATTGCAACCACACTGTCACAAGTGTCCAAATCTGGGATACTTCTCTCATGAACGACCTGGAAGGCAATTCCAGTGGGCTGTTGTAAGAACCTATCTACATTTCCTTAAGTTTGGACTAAATAGCAACTTGGAAAGAATTAAGCGTGTACTACAGCCTTTTACCCTGAAACAGTAAACTTGCAAAAAAACCCACAAGTGGCTAAAATGAGGGAAAAATCAAGTATGATTCTTATTTTCCAGCAGTATTGGTGTGTTCTAATGCAAGTGGGAACATACACTATGGCAGCAAAACATGGCAGACAAATATGGGGATGCAAATTATTCTAAGACTTAAATTATTTTGCTTTTACCTGCAAATGTATTTATTAGAGTCATTTTAAGAACCTTCAAAGAATATTTTTTTGCTGCTTGAGAAATATAATAAGCCAGAATGGGTTTTACACAATTCATCTAGCCAAAAATCTCAGTACAGCCTTACAACTCCTGCTGCCTGCCAATTAACCACAAGAGATATCATCATTATCTACACCATATAGCTGGATTCTCCCAAGTCAGAAAAAACTGTGTTTAAAGAATGAATGGAAAGTGTCAAAACTTATCTTCAGACTGGACTACCAAAATGATTTTCTTAATCACCTCAAGAGGAATGTTTAAAAAAAATTTAAAAAAAAATCTTTCTTCACAGTTACCACTGTGTACATAAATAATTCCACTCTGCCAAAGCTAAAGGCTTTAATTTCCAATTCATTATGGGCAAGAAAGAGATATTAAGAAACACTTACTCCCTCTCTCCATCCCCCAAAACTCAATAACTGAATCTTTAAACCTGCCAAGGACTATACAAAGACAAACTCCCCATGTGGAATGGGCAGACTGCCCTTCCTTTTCTAAGCACAATGATCTCTGAAAATCACATTTCTTCACAAAGAAACAGAACAATGATATTCACCAGACTGGATTTCTATTTGCCTTGCTTTTCTGTACCAAATACACACACAAACAGAATCCCAGTTTTATCCTGAGAACCACTATACTGGTGTTTTTTTCTCCTTCATCTTCTCCTTACCATCTGTCGGTCTTCCTTATTTAATTATGTCCAGAACAGAATGTGTTACCTTTTTCACAGACACACCTTTTTTCTGTTTTCATTAATTGCTCTTACCAGTTTCACTCAGCTGCCTACTATTCAATTTTTCAATAATCAGTTATTTCTTTATTGTCTTTCACATGTTGAAATTAGCACTGATCTGGACATGCAAGAAGGGGAGCCACTGTAGGTGCCTCGGTCTGATTTGGTTGAATTGACTGTTGATATGACAGCTGCTTCCTGAACCACTTGTCAAAAAACATCTCCAGGACATACAGCTTTCTGCTACTGCTCTTCCCTTCTCTCCCAGCTACTACAGTGCTCCTGATTGCCTTGGAGCAATTCCTCCTTTTCCACCCAGCCCTGGCTTAGACCTTCCCCTGTTAGGAGTGAATCCAACACTCTGCTCCTCCTAACTCAACCTATGCACACATACTGGCCTTGCTCTCAGAAATCCCTGGCAACAAAAAGCAGTGTGATCCTGCCCCAAAAGATTAAAATACAACTGATGGATCTGAAGGACTTCTGGATACTTACAGGACTTGGTACCAACCACAGCAGAACAGAAATGTGAGCACAGAGGAAGAGAGACAGGTCCTGCCCCTCACTTACACTGTATATAAAGAAAATAGATAAAATACACGGGAAAAATATTACCATCGCTCTCCATTTGGTGGGTCAATGGAGAAAAACAAAGGCTATCTTTTCAAAAAATCTTAGCTTCTACTGAAGCACGTAAATAAAGACCTGGGTTTCAAAAATGCTGGGCATACAGCAACTCCTGTTGTGACCCCAAGGGGAAATTTTCTGATTCTGTCAGSAGCCAATACTCTCAGTTCTTGAAAATCTTATCCTAATCATAGGCGCTAAGCAATTTTGATCCTTTCTCTCTTCTCCCACTATCCCCCAAATAGGCTCCCCAAAGGATTGTGTAGATGTGAAGTCTGTCATAGAGCTGGAAATTAAAGCTGAGCATTTTCAGTGTCAGTCAAGAACCGAATACCACACATTTCTTAGTTTCATATATTTATTCTAGTTAATGGCAATTACAAATCTGCTACCTGTTCTCCACATGAGCCACTAATACCAATTGCCAGCAGTCCAGCAATACTGCTTTAGGACACCAGAGTATTCTTATGGACAACGATCTATTTTTTCCCTCAGATGAAACAGAAATAACAGTTTCTGATCAGCTTTGCTGTTGCCAATGGAAGAATATTCTATTTAACAGAATGACCTATGTTACCTTTTGCTGGTGAAGTGTCAGTTGTGAAAAGCTTCATTAAAAAGAGAGAACGAACGAGCAAGGCAGAAAAGCCCTTTAAGAAAGTTCGGCTGTCAGGTTTTCTCTGAGGGAAGTAACAGTTCTTTTCACACCACACTGTGAACTGAATTATACTTGACATTTATTACATTTCAAACCTACCTAAAAGTTACACAGTCAATCAACATTCATTAGAGTCAAGAGCTGAGATTTATTAAAGAGTTTTTCCTCTTCTGAATTTCACCCCCACAGATCCTTCTTCAGTAACTTTCCAGCTCAGCATCTGTACAAGACAACTTTTTACTGAGCTCTGTGCATGGAATATTCCTTTCCGGCACGCTTTATGACAGCGGTAGGCACCCGTGACACTTCAGAGATGAGTATAATTGAGAGAGAGAAATTGCTGCTGATATATAGCTGACATAGATGTCCACCACTGCCCTTTACTGGACCTGTTCAACCTTTGCGATAGCAACCTCCTGCTATCTGCTGCCGTGGTTTTAAGTGAAAGTTCAAAAGGTTTAGCATTTGAGATTGCTATCCTGTCTCCCCGGTTTCTACCTCTTAACCATGTTTTGATAAGCTTTCACTTGTACAGCAGGTCGTGAATTTACAGATTAGACAACATAATCAAGCCAGAAATGCTCAAATAATGGCAATGTTGTTTTCAGTGCAACAGACTTTGATTAAATCATGATGGTATTAAGCAACGTTCCTGTTCTAATGCAGGGCATGCTTGAAAAAGTTGAGTGAAGAAACTGAAGGATTAAACACTTCTCTCTGCTTCTGTGATATATTAAAGACAATGAAGCCTTATAAGAAAAACTCTAAAATGTTTTTCTGTGTGCCTTAATATTAAAACTGAGAAAAAAAACAGACAGTGCTTAAATATATCTACTGAGTGTCCATTTGTTGAGGGAATCTATCTAAAAGGCAGACTGAGACTCATATTTATACAACTGAGTCACTTATGAATTGAATTATTGACACCAAAAAAATTTTAGAAGCATTAATTTACCGTAAAAACGGAGTAATTTTGCTAACTATAAAAACACTCACATATTCATAAATTTTAAGGCCAAAATGGGCCAGTGCAGTCTATTTTATGACTGTAACGCTGATGAGACTGCATGTGATAGCACTGTAGATTTCAATGTCTTTTTTATTGGCATAATTCTGATAACTTGCTGGAATTTCTTTGGCTCTCTACTATTTATCTATTTAATGCTATGCTGCCTGTAAACATTACATAAAAACACCATCATGCAGAGTAAGACCTCAAAATGATGCAACTTTATTTCCTAGATTAGAGTCCAGTGAATCCTTTTGTTGTAAGAGCTTATTTCATCTGATGAAGGAGAATGATCCAAGGATTGAGAGGCTACCGAGTCATACTAACACCATCCTATTCAATATCACTGCAAATGAATCCCCTGTGGCCTTGTAGCTCCGTGTAGGAATAGTTTAGGTTTTATCAGCACATACTGGGACACAATTAGTATCCAAGTAACCTCAGTGCATCCCTACATTAATGGAATCATATTTCAACTGATAAAAGGTCTACAGCTGTCAAGGAAGAGCGTTACCTATGTTAGGAATTGCAGCGATAGCTGTGAGAAATAAATGGTGCTCTTAAGTATGCTATATTTTTTGCCTGAGGTCTATTTCCAAGTGATTTTTCAGTCCCATTAATGACACCGACAGAATGAACTACTTAGAGTACATCACCCAGACCTGAATTTGCCGCTCATCTAAACAAGCATGCAAAACCAGTCCACTTATGTAGTTCCCTTCTTTAATCTGATCTCAGCTAAAGACCTCCGGACAATCGCCCCAAACAGTCCAACTGGCTGTAGGAGAACACCTGGCAAACAAACTCTTATGGGAAGATGCCAGATACATATGGCTGTCAGTTTGCCATCTGTATTGCTCACTAAATACTGTATCTTGGTTGAAATCCAAAGAATTTCTATTAATTTTAATGGAGTGACTTTGGAACTAAACTAGCATGAGAGCACAATTTGCCCCTTAATGACAGTTATTTGCAAAAGGGAAGCTGTTTTATGTAATCAGTCTGAACACCTGCTTTTGTAATCAGCCTATGTAATCAGACAGATTACATGATTACTACCAAATATTGTGCAGCTATATCCTGACAGAAGAATTCATTGCCATTTCTCATTTTTAATCAATGTTGCCAAAAAAAATACCGAAGAAATAAAAATAAGATTGTCTCAGCAGGTGTTCATAAAAGGAGGTGGTAAAAGAAGTGCAAAGTTTGTTTTAAGTGTTTGTGGAATAGATTTAAAAACTTTAAAACCTAATATTTCTCCCAAAATTTCAAAAAGAAATTTATTGTTTGATACATAGAGTGTGTGCGTAGGCCCTGAAATCAATCAGCAGTCCACTAAGTATAGCATTAACTTCGACACTATTTTAAAATGCCAAGGGAAAAAAATGGCAATGGGCAGGACTTATTTTCATTGTCCCTTCAGACTCACGGAAGCATATGAAGGACGTGAGTGAACGAGGAAAATTAAGACACTAAGCACTCTGCAGAGAGATCTGCTATGAGATCAGATCGCATTACCCTGGTCAGAATCCACCTTCAGACAGAAAAACCTTCAAAAAACCTCATGAAAGGTGTAACTTTGGCACACCCTCTGCCGAGTTACTGGGGATTGGTATCATTTTTGTTGCTCTTTTTCATTTCTAATTCTGCTGAAAAAATGATTTCCTGCAAAGATCACCATCAATCACACCTATGTAAAGTATTTGACATCAAAAAAGTTGAGAAATAGCACCAATTCAAAAACCTTGCAGATAGAAAACTTCTCGTTGGATTTGTATAATAATTGGTTCTGGATTAAGAAATTAGACTGGGCAAGATGTTCAAAATGCTTCAGCATACTCATAAGGAAGAGGACTGGAAAACTACTGAAGGAAAGAAATCTGCAGTCAACTAAAAATATCTGTGTGCAACTCAGCTAAARTAAAATGAAACTTATGAACATTTTCAATATGAGAAACTATTTAACACTGAACTCGGTACACTATGCACAGTAGAGACCTTGTAATACAATAAGAATATTAATGTCTTGAAAGCACAGTATGATTCATATCC
Organism: Apteryx rowi; assembly: GCF_003343035.1. Taxonomy (NCBI): domain Eukaryota; kingdom Metazoa; phylum Chordata; class Aves; order Apterygiformes; family Apterygidae; genus Apteryx; species Apteryx rowi. The sequence continues at coordinate 911,725 of NW_020451282.1, forward strand.
TGAAACTTAAGATATATTATGAGCTTCTTGTAGCATTGTGTAAATATCTTAATGCAATGTTTGGGCCAAATTACTTTGCCCAGAAATAAAGCAAAATGCCAGTCTTGGAGCTTGTTGACCTGTTAAAGGCAAAAATGTTTTCAGGAAGAAATGTTCTTATAAAATATTGGTTGTTTTAAGACTTTTTAAAAATACCTCTTATTTTAAAGGAAAAAAAAAACCAGATTTTAGTTTTCTTATTTTCAGCTTGCTTCTAGCTTTCTTACTTTCAGTTTGTTTATGGCTTCGCAATGTTACTTTTCTGCACCTTTTCCATGAAAAGGAAATGAAACAAAACAAAACAAAAMAATCAGAAACGAGCAAGTCTTTGTTATCCAAAAAACTGTCCCCAAAGGACAGACCTGCTTCCAACACTTGAGTTCAACACAGAAAGACTTAAGTGTTCATATTCTTAAGCACAGGAAAAGTCTCAAGGAAGACAGTCAACTGCTTCGATTCAAGAAGCTACAAAGCAAGCTTTGAAGTCTGCCTGCACTATCCACAATTATTCAAGCTGTCCCAGGCATCTGAGGACTGGAAGGATTTTTCTTTTTTCTTTTTTTGTAATCATAAACTAGCTCACTATATTACACAAATGGACATACTATCAAGCGTGTTCTTTAAATAGTAAGATGATGAATGACCCATTTTTGCTAGTGACAGAGTAAGCAAAATTATAAATGACCTAATTAAAAAAAGTTGCATGTGTAATTATGTATGCAAATAGATGCAGATGTGTATCTGGATGTTTACAGGAGCAAAGACTGAATTTTCATCACCACTATAAATATAGGTTAGAGTTTTGCTCTCAGAATTCTGTTTGTATCTACATGTTCTGAAAATAAGAATGAGTCACCGAAGATTGTTATTGAAGTAAAAATATAGTCCTCTGGTTGCATACATGTTTGGGAGAGGGAAAGGAAAAGGAAAAAAAAAAAAATCAAGAACATGGTGGTAACAGAAAATAAGAAATTAAATGGCAAGGCATGTTGGACTGGATAGTATTACGGATTTATAAAATGAAACATATTTCACTTGACAGAAAAATATATATAGATGCTTCAAGCAGAAATCCAGCTACAGTGTATTTTCCCCAGTACTAGTAACAGAGCCACTTGATCTCCTTGACCAACAACAGTTCTAGGTTGATTACTGGCCAGTGCAACATGGCATGATGAAACTGCACATCCTGCCTTGCTCGAAGGGAAGGTGACACGTGTCACCACTGCATAAGATCAACTGAGCACAATTAGGCTTGTTGTGTCAACCATGTAGCTAATCACATGGCTTGCGCATTGCTTTATTTGTAGCATACTGAGCCACAAGCATCAGAACCTCTTCTACCCCTTAACAAGAAAAGCAAAATCTTGACGTCCTACCTTAGTGTTTATACTCTCCATTTTCAGTTTCTACTGGCTTTAGCAGAATTTGCTTTAGGTCAGAATAAAAAAGAAATAATCAAGAATTATGTTTTCCGTAAAAGATCTTCTGGCTGTTCACTGTAATGCTAAGGAACCAGTTCTGTACCTTTGCTCATGATGAGAGACCACTTGCTCTACAATCAGACCCAACGAATCCAGTGGCGCTGCTTCTGGAGTTAGATGCTAACATACATGAGTAATGTCATCAAGATTTGGCTCCAGCAATTACACAGCAAGCAACACATTCTTCAGGGAGAAGAAATACCAGATATTTTATTTAAAAGTTCCTTTATTTAATGCTGGTAATGTGTTCTATCTTTAGATAAGAAACTGAAAAAACATACTCTATATGTATGGAGTGCCTTTTATCTCCGCACAACATTGTGCATGAGCTGATCAAGGCCTGCAGAATTCCCACGTTTGGGGAACAAGGCACAGAAATAACTGACTGTTCCCATATTACAGAGCCAGATCCTGAGCTGACTTCATATGGGACCACACAGATGTGTTTACTCTGAGCTCTCATACTCCAGCATTGCTGTCCCAGAGGTATGGACAAGAAATGCTGGAGCTGTAATTGCCGAAGTTCAGGCTGACATGCTTGCGCAACCCTATGTCAGCATCTTGGGTGTATAATCTTACACATTAGTCTTTGAGGATATGACTTTTTCCTTCTTCCACCTTCATTCATTGTCATATACCACCTTCATTCGTTGGCAAAAGATATATTCCTAATCTTTAAAGGTCATCTACTGCCAAATATTAGAAAACATTGCTAGAACATTCATAGTAAATTAAAACAATCACATAGCGGATATGTGACAGAAAATTTCAGTATAAACTTTGCCAAACCAAAGCCAGGCAGAGTTATAGACAACTAAGTCTTATATTAGGAAATACTAGGCAACTTTAATGACAACCACCAACACTTAGAATGCTCTTTTGATGACATGCACATAGTGCATTTCCATGTTTTTGGTATCTATATATTTTATTTTCTAATGCCAAGGTAGCCACTGGCAATAATAYATAGCTATGAAAGGTAATGAAACATGTATGGTATGATTTGCTTCAAACCCTTCCTATCTAGTTTGCACCTGATGTTAGTGGGAGATTTGTTTAAAATTGTCTTTGTCCAATGTTTTGTACATGAACCAACTCTTAGCTCCATTGYCTCAGAAGGAACCGAGGGATCCTGCTTCAGATCACCAGAATCTTCTACCAACTTCTTCCCTTCTGTTTAAGAAAAAATAAATATTGAGCCGTTCTTCCTTACTTTAAGGACTGCACCATATTTCTGCCGTCACACAGATCGATTTAATCTCAGCCTTATTTTATGTGCTCCTTACAGGCCGTTTTACAAAAAAAATGTAGGTAGGGCCAGACCACATCTTGGCTTGCAAGAATTCCAGTTCAGTTTATTACTGTCATGCTGAAAATACCTTTATCTGCTGTTGCTATCAATATGATACCAGCTCTGGTTCTTGTTTGGCTGTTCTGTGCGTGACCTGGTGCATGATCTGTGTGTAACAAGTTACATTTGGCAAAGCTCAAGTTTGAGAAGATTCATGTCTTCTTTTGTTTCTGTTTAAGTGCTGCTGTCCTAGGGTATTTCGGTAAGGGAGGAAAGGGGGATGTTTCTGCCCTCTGATTGTATTTGTTCTCTCTCTTCTTAGTGCAGAGTTGGAGGTATAGACAAGGGAGGCTGAGTTTTTTGTGGATTTCAGCTATTCTGTTTTAAGTCACCAGAAGGCTTTAAGTTACAAGCCTCCAGTAATTTAGTTCAACATTTGGGAAAGCGCTACATAAGCATTAAATGCAATTGTTAATATCTCCCAGGGACAGCAAGCAGCTCGTATCGCTCTTAACTGGCCCCTCTGGCTGCCATGCAGGACTGCATTAATCATCTCTGGAGGGAGCTGTGTCCAACCTTTTYTATCCACAGCCAAATATGTTTATTTATTACAGCACTTCAGTGTGTTCTCTCCGCGTCTCAGTTCACTTCTGCAGCATTTCTGGTGTAAGAGCCAGGATTAAAAAAAATGCTTCTCAGCGTCTTTGGTTATCTTTAAATTGTTCTACAAAGATATGTACAGAGACAGAAGCTACCCCCTGGCTCTTAGTAACGCAGACGATAAGCAATCCTCTCTGGCTGTAAAACATACCTTGCAGCTGTCCCCGATTTTTACCTCAAAAGTTCACTATCCTCCTTGATCTCAATTGCACTTCACTGAACAAGTGAGACAAAGAAATGCTGGGTAACAAAATAAGTGAATAGCCTTTTGGCAACAATTTTTTGTTTAAAAAAAGTACAACAAAAAAGAAGGGCTTCATGGCTTAGCACATTGTTGAACAGTACTTCCACTTCCAAGCAAATGCATATTTTAATATTGTTTAAACAATGAATTCTTCTGACACTACAGGCTCTCAAGCAAATCTGTGCATGGAAGAGGCAAAGAGAGCAGAAAGTCAAGCATCTCTAAAGCTGCTCAATAGTAACTGAAAATTAATGTGTCACTTTTTGCTCTCTTAACATGCCCATAGGGACTGCTCTACAAGCCCAGAGTAGCACTAACTGGTTGCACTGTTCCAACTACGACATCACCCCCTGAAAGCTCAAGTTTCCTCTGAGCAGTCCCAAAGATCGGCCCTCTCGTGCTTATCATCTGACCGTTCTGACTCCCTCCCCCAATGGGAAGCCTTGAGATTCAAAGGTGGCATATTAATAACAGGAATCCAAACAGAATAGGGCTGTACTTACTTAACTTGTGCAAAAACCTGTCTTTTACAAGAGCTATTCTACTAGTATGTCACTCCATTATGCCACATTAATTATAGCTGGTCTTTAGACACACCTGCAAATAAGCAACTCTTCTGCCTGTCTGGAAAAACTTTGTAAGAAAAAAACCTACGTCCTTGCATCACTAGTTAGGCTAGATACAGGATAACAGAGCTGCAAAATGGATACCTTCACCTAGAATCCATAATATTTAGCATAGTCCAGCAAGATTGTATCTACACGTTTACTCAGAGTCATTTTTYTCAAAGAAACCGCTAATTCTTATTAAATAGTAAGACCACACTCATGGGTGGACAGGGAGTATGAACTGGTTGTCTTCTTGGGGGGTGTTCATGAAATTTTTGGAAGGCTTATCTCAGATAAGGTAGGTTTATTGGATAAGGAAGATCAAAGAGGCTATAGCTCCCCAGTTACCACTGGGCACAAGGTGGTATGTGTTCCTGACTCACACGATGCGGTCATAGTTGTAGTGATATGTAGCTTGCCTCAAACTTTCACTCTCGTTTCTCTTCATCTGTACCTGAACTACAGCTGCTTCTATATTCAACATATTCACTGGGCAGTGGATTACCTTACATTTTCTATGTACTGCACAAACATTAACTTATTAGCCTTCATAATAACCATGGGAAATTTAGCTTTTGCATTCTGAAGCCTATGCAAAATCCAGTGGAGGATATGGGAAGATTCCCACAGTCTTCAAGAGGCTTTGAATCAGGCTCTCATATAATACAGTAAAGTAAAATACAAGATTCTGTTTTTCTTAAGACCATACAGCAAACCAAACTTGCAGTCAAGGTCAGTTCCATTCACCAGATTATTTATGGATGTTCCAACTCCTCTGGCTGTTTAAAACATTCCTGTTACTTCTGGTTTTACTTACAACCAACAGTGTTACATCAAACCTCATAAAAAGGACAAAAGTTCAAGGCTACTTGTAGTTCCATCAACCCATTTTATCTGTAATATTTTTAAAACAGTGCCTATGCTACAAAAATGAATATTTCATCAAAATCATTAATGAATGCATCAGTGTTTGATTTTATTACAGCACTTTTTGCCCTATGTATTTGTAAAGTTCATCATCATCACAGATAACAGTAAACACAGGAGACAAGGTTTTCAAAGATAGCTAAGATCAACATTTTCACTGGTATATGTTCCTGTAAGTCATTTAGTCACCTTTAAAACTTCTCCTTGATATGGTTAATTAAGATAACAAAACAAAAATCAAACAAGGTGACTAAGTGACATATCTACTGTGATTATTTAATGAAGTTTTTAAAAACTGAAAGAGAATCTAATATTTAAAGCAATCAAGTCTCAGTGCAAAGCCCTTTTCTTACTTTTTCCTTTCCATCTTTTTTGCAAACAACCACCAGTAGGCATCTTTAAACTAAAAGGCATGTGGCTAAATTAAAAACTCAGTTACCGCTTCCTTATCTTAAAAGGCACAAAGAGACACACTGATTTTGCTCTATAAGGGTTACCACTTCGTGCCCTACACAGTTAAATTCTTCAGGTTCGGTATGAAAACTCAGCATTCAACTGCCCAGTGACCAAACAACTGCCATCAACTCCCCCCAAATCATGCTATATTAAAGAAAACCAGTCCAATGGACCACTGTGACTCTCTCCTTCAAATGTTAGTACATAGAAGAAGGAAAGCTTTGATGGAAACACATCATTAAACTAAGTAGCACTATATTCAAATATTTCCTGAATGCTTTGTTTAGAATTCATGAACCAAAATGAATGGAATAAGATAACCTGAGCCCAAGTTTAAAATGAAAAAGCTCTCTTGAAAACACGTACAGCCACCTGGTAGTTGAAAGGCTTTAAAATATTCTAGTAGAACCTAGTATCAGAGAAGAACAGATGCCTGCAATATACATTAGACATGTCATCTTGGGTTTACTTGCCAAAAAATCAATTATGTTAAGCAAACTTTCAAACAGCGGTCAGATTTGAAAAGGAAACAAACATTTGGAGGAAAATAAAGCACCTTTGCAAGAAGAGCAGAAGAGCTCGTCTGCTTTTGCACATTCCCTCCACAAGGCTCTATTATTATAAACAGCTTTCACTCCCTTCCCTTTCAGTGATGATTATTTCAGGAAATTTTGAAACTTCTTCAGTAGACAGTCATACAATAGTTAAGTGGCTCTGCCAGGAAAACACCGCTGTAAAAATTCTTCTGACTGAGGACCTGTATTTCTGATTCCCAGTTAAAGAATGAGTGGATTAGAACAAGAAAACAAGGCTGAACATACAGCACAATATAGGAGGAGTTTTTCTTATAGCAAAACCTCTATATATCATCTGCAAGTTAAACACTGAATCACAAACACGGATAAAGGCAAGTTCCAGTCCCGAGCAGCTGATAAAACAAATATGATCAGTACATTAATAAACATATTGGTGTCTACAGATCCTGGTTTCAGATATTATTCTTACAACTAGGTCATGAAATTATTCATGAGAATATAACAGAAATTTGGCAGAGTGGATGATCCTGAGCCACCACAGGAGATGCTATCCTGGGATAAATCCATGGTCACAATTTTAGGCAATTCTGTTTTGACCTCGAACTGCTGAACTATGGAACCTCCTAGGGCTTATCGTCTATTTTATTTCATTGCTTGACTTTTCACACACATCCAAGTTTTTCAAGGACTGAACTAGTTGGATGCTGTATTATCTGACAACTAAAGATAAATAGCATATGAGGATTGGGAAGAAATTCAGCCAGATGACTTTTTTATGATAAAATTTCACCATATAAAGTCTTCAGGACTTTCTGCTACAGGAAACTAAAACACTGTGCACAACTTTATATTACCCTTCAGCTTTTCTTTTTTAATATGTACTCACTTGAGAGGCTTATCTTTAACAAAAAAGTACATTATGCAGCTTCTAGGAATTTGCTAATACCTGCAAGCAATATTGACCAAATTACAATGGAACGTAAATATATCAGACATTAATAATACAGGATGTCAAAGTAATAGGCTAGATGGGAAGCATTTMTGCTAAGCAATCATTATACATAGCATAGTTTGTCTTTATAGTAAAAAGAGTATAGTTTACACAAAATGAGATAGCACATTAATGGCAAAACAACTAGATTTCCTATTAAAGTAAAAAAATTGAAAGATTACCAGTTTCTGACACACACTATTATTATTTATGATGCTTTTGTCACTAGAGCATTAAATGATGTTTGGAAATGCAAAAAGATCCTTTGAAAATAGTCAATTTTTCCTTATTCTGGGCTTGATTTGTTTTTAGACGGCAAACATGACATCTGTTCTGTATTCCATTTCCAGTTTGATGTTGGACTATTACTTCTGCTCGCATCACTGAGTTTTTTCCTGATCTGGTTTTAGCTAGAAATATGAAATTGCAAAGAAACACAAAGTATACTGGCCAAGACCAAAGCACAATACATGTGCTTCATGTTTCAAGTGCTAAAGAATTTAGAGAATAAAACTGAGGAAAAACTTCTGTAAACTGGGTAGCTGGGCTTAAGGGACAAGTCTGAAAACAGTCAAGACAGTAAATAAATGAACAAGAGCTACTAAGGCAGAAGCAGAAGTGAAGGAGAAGATGGAATAGTTCTCCTTTTGGCCAGAAACAATTGTTTTCTATTATTGAGACAATAAAAATTACTTATTTCTATAGCTGGATGAGGTGAGATTAATTACTGAGAATGACCTGGGTGAAGATTTGCATAGAAGATCTGCAGGCGGTAGAGGGAAATTATTCCAAGTCATTACCCGCATTTTGAGAAAAACAAATTTCATACTTTAGTAGTCCAAAATCCACAACTGCCCAATCTCTGAAGTCACACTTTATTCTTCTTTACCTATCTCTCCATTACACACACATCAATGGAAAAAACAGACTGTGTCATATCTAGGATGCAGAAGACAGGATGAGACAAAACATTTTCTTTTTAACCTCTTATTGCTCAGTTTCCATGTATCATGGGTCTTCAGCTCTTTATTTCTTCAAAGATCAGTGAGAAAATACTTTCTGTAGCACACACAACAGTCTGAAGGCTGGTGTGAATCAGAAGAGATCTCTTCAACCTGGGCTTCATTGGAGTCTCTGCACAAATACATTTTTGGGGTGCAACTAGACGTCTTACTTAAAAAGCAAATCTCACTACATCCGAAACAAAATAACTTCCAACCAATCTAACTGGAAAGTAGTCACCTACTGGGTTGTCTCCAAGCAGAAAAATAAATACTAGACACTAAATCGACATGGAATTAAAGAAATTTGACAGCTCTGCTTGACATGTACCCTGTATAAGACAACAGAATATGAGAAAGGAAACAGTCTCGCAACTGAAAGTTGGCATTCTATTTACAGAGGTACAGCTCCAAACAGATAAACTGCACAGTCCCCATAATGAGATAAGAATAATTAGAAATGTGCCTGAATATTTATGCTCACACTTCCCTGGCATAGAAATACAACAGGTATGTGTGCATTTCAATAAATATCATCTCACTTCCATTTGCAGCAGCTTCCAGACACATAACACTTCTTATCAAGTCCTTTCTTACCTCTCCTCCCAAAAAGGCAACATGGTTCAACAGTTAGAACTGCACCCTCGTGATGATCCCATTCTCATCCTGGCATTTTCATTATCTGGGACTGACTTTCTGCTAGTGACTTATGATAAAAACCTCTTCACTTCCCTGTCCGTTAGCCTCACCACCTGTAAAATACCTATCTCATCGCAAAGTGAAGAGGGAATGACAAGGACTGTTAATGATTTATACAATCCTCTGAAAATGTGGAGTACCATTTAAGTGTAAAGTGTATTTCAGTTATGCCAATAATGAAAAAGAGATCACAAAAGCATACTAGAATATGGATTAACATTTTATGTTAATTACTGGTGGAGAAAGAGAGAAGAACTGGCCTTCCTATATCCAGCAATAAAGAGACTCACTTTCTGCCTGTACTTGCATAATAATGTACTTCCAATAGCAAAGAAAATCCCCCCCCCAATCTGCTAGCTATATGCTAGAATAAATGTCTTCCCACAGAGATTTGCCTCAGTCATGGAGGCAATCAGAACATTTAGACTTTGATATGAAGACGAAGGCCAAAGAGAAAAATCACTTCACAAATTAAAAATGTGCCTTTTAAAATAGCAGTTAGAAAAATTTCTATAACCAACATGAGCACAAGTGATCACAGCTGACATGAAATACAACAGTAACCGTGCCCCAGACCACAAGCTAGCGAGTGCTTGTGGCTTCTTGTCCTGGGCACAACTGTTCTGCTTTTGAAAGCTCTTACATGTTTCTGAATAAAGTTCATTTGAAGTTAACACACTTGTTCCCTCCCCGCCACAAATTACACACATAATAATACAGGGTGCACTTTGAAATCTGTGGTTAACCAAATCACTCSTTCACGCGCATGAACTGGAAGCAACTTAACACAGTGCTATAAAATACTCTTGCAGCATCAGTGCCTACCGTTTCCTAGTCAGATTGTACTTAAATTCATTAGCTCCACCAAGCTCATAGTCAAGCTACTGTTGTTACCTGGTTGTTTAAAAGCACAAATCAGTTTTTGGCCACAGAATAAAAATCCAAAACCAACACAGAAATTCACAAAATAGCCACAATGCTCAAAAACACTGAAAAGGCAAATGGAGACGATGCCCAAAACACTTAGAGGCTGCATTTTCAAAGCCAGACCAGGAAATACTGGACTAGAACAAGTCACAGTTTATCAAACTCCAGTCAGCTAAGGTAGCTGATCACACATTTGTTGAAAGGTTCAGCAAAGGTCATATTATAAGAATAGTCAATAATAGGTTTTCTTCAAACGATGTTTCTATCCAGAAATCAAAACAAGTACATACAATAATACCTAATATAAAAATCTTGTCCTTCATTAGCACCTTTCTGCAGATATTTTTTTTCATTATCTTTGCACCAAGGAGGATTCCCTTCAGGCCTATATCTAATGGGGCTGATCTCTGAAGTGGTTTATCAGGGACCAAAATTCCAGGATTTCTTAGCCAAACATCTGACCACTCTCGGAGATCAACAGATTTCTTCTATGACCCCAACACCTTTCTGAGATTCAGATATAGACAACACATCAGTAGTATTTAATGGCATACACAATTTAGTAATTTATGTTATTTTAGTCACATTTAAAAAAAAAAAAAAAAGGAATACTTCCTGACATTAGTGCCACCCAGGGCAACTTACTGAAACCAACGGTATTGTAAGGCCATAACTGCTGCATAAAAGTTGACTTATCATGTGCATCTAGAAACTCACTATTCATTTAAACACCTGTAAATACTTGCTATTAAAATGTTTAATGCTGCGAACAAATCTGAAATCATGCAAACCTTACCTCATTTGGAATCAGACAATTTACCTATTATTTTCAGCAAATCAAATGAAACTGAAATAACATTTTTCAATTATCAATTATCCCTACACATTATAAATTCAAAACAGAAGATTAAGCTTGTTACAAACCTGGTAAGATTAAAAAAAAAAATCTTTATTTCTGGAGCAACCTGAGTGGGGCTAGCCTCAGTGGTCTTTCTTTAAAATCACTTTAAGTATGTATTTCTGCACAAATTCAGATAAGACTAAGTAGTTTTGAGTTTTGCTATAAGGATCTACATTTTTTCTCCAAACAAAACAAGAAACAAAAATTGCATGTTGTGACCCTTCAGATTCAAAAAGGAGGGGGAAGTGTTAAATAGACTCAGAAGAAATAAAATCACTGAGGTTTGCTCAGCTCTAGTTGTCAGGCAACTGATATGTTATCTTGCTGTAAACTGTTATCTCCATAAATACATCTCTGCTGCATGCCATCCTTGGATGTCCTTGCATGTCATCCCATACTTTTTGCTTTTTCCCCCAACCACCTCTGCGTATGGAAACTAACAGGACGAAAAACCGCCAACACCACCTCACAGTAAAGCAAAAAGACTGAGGTAAACATTAGTTATTTTCTGTTAAAGTTTTAGCTTATTTGGGTAAGAAGTGACATGATTAGAGCTCACATTAACAAATGTGAGTGAGTGTTTCTTTGCAGGCAGATTATCAATAACAATTTAATTAAAGTTTGATTGAGCCAAAGCAATTATCCCCCTGCAGCAGGTAGGAAGAGGAGGGAAGTGCGACAGGTTTGATCCTTCCCCCGCAGAGGCTGGAGAGAGGGGAGCGATTAGTATTGATGAGGCTCATCTTCCAGTCCGCTAACATTAGGCATGCCCAGAGGGGACAAATCCCACTCAGCATCGCTCCTCTGCAAATTGCCCACTTACACAAACAGGTTTTCTCGCCAGCACATGCTATTGTAGTAGACTACCCAAAGATGGCAGCAGTCCAGCCACTTATTTAACAGCCAAAGTCCATGTCCTTTTTGTAAACACATGTACTTTTCTAGCCTTTACATACAACTCTGGAGTCTAAAAACCTTACTAAGGGCATGCAGAGCTTCGGGTCAAAACCTCTTGAGTAGGGTCAGTGCTTTTGAAGTCACTCCCTGGCATCATAGCAACATACATCTATAACGCCTCTTCTGCTGGACATATGCTGTCCCCCCAAGGCAGCTCTGAAAGCACTTGGAAATAAAATTATTGCTAGACAGACCATCATGAATTTTTAAATACTGGTTTAGCTGACCAAAAGCATCTACGTTATACACACAAAGCAGCAGCCCAGGGCCTGCGCTCTGAAGTTTCATCACAGCTTTGGCATTTGTCTTCCAAATGCCAAACTCAAATTCGCTACTAAACTGCGCAGGGGCAGAATGACTACGTCATTCACGCATTTTTTTCCCCACACAGATACCACATTTATTACTTTTCACCTCCTTGTGCCCACACAGATCAGACCGGCTCTCTTCTCAAGGGGTGGGAATGCCCTGCCAGGGTGGTATCTGCAATGTGACTGTTTATATTACTGCCAAAGAAGTTCCTGATAATAGTTACTGCCCACTCAGTTCCTTTGTATTTCTGTGGTCTTCTGGTTGAGTTACTCTGTCCTGTGTAAAGGGACAGGTTATAATCCAAACAAAACTTGCACCTACCTCCTATTAATCCTGTCCCTTTTTCTTCCCCTCTCCCCCCTTGTTTTTCTCTGATTCTAAACAATAGAGTCGAAACTCTAACTTTAGGCAAATGCTGCAGTATAAACTAAGTGGCTATGTGAAAATGTTGATAGACTTTAGATAGATTTTTGTTTTTAAGTGACCTCCATCATGTCCTTCAAACATTGCTAGCAGTCTCCACTGATGAGTGGCTATCAGGTCTCAGGAGGCTGCAGTTGTGCTAGAAACAGGATTTCTAACTATTCTGCATCCACCACTGGACTTATCTAAGCCTACACTGCTTATACATTTCACTTTAATATGGTCCAAGATGGGACTAAAAGGTAGAATGGTATCCCAATGTCTCACCTAAAGACATCTACAGTGTGTTACCTCAAAAAAACCCTGTTTTGCTGAAGTAACATTACTTATACCATAAACATACCATAGTATTACCTATATTTTATACCATAAAGCAGAGTCACTGAATCAATGTTTGCTTTCAAAAAGGAATTGTAAAAATTTAATACAGTGAGTAATATAACAAAGATATTACTAAACAAATAAAATTGGAAAAAGAATCTACTTGAAATATAAGATACATCTATTAAACTTCACCTGGGGATTCAATGCCTGTTGTCTTCCAGGTTAGTCCCAGCTCAGAGTTTAAAGACAACAGCTATAGATTGCCCTCCATGGGGCTTCAGAGGAGTTTTCTGTTAATATATTCATCATGCACTGATACCTTTGCAGGGCTAACTGAGAAATTGCACTTTCTCATATCTGTTGTCAGCTTCCAGTAAAATGGACACTAACGGGTCGATAAGGATTTGTTCTGAAGCTTTTCACCTCTGCATAACAGTAATTAGACTCTTGGTGGTGGGGTGAAAGAAGAATGAAGAGAGAAAGCATTGCTTGCTAACGAACCCCTGGCTGCTCCATTTGGACGTGCCCAGTCACGCTGCGCTTCTGTACTAACGAAATCACCGACAACCTTTACAAAATAAGCAGCTATAAATGAACATTTCACTGGTTCACATACTGCTGGCCGTGACGACAAACGCAGCAGGGAAACAGCGGCGAGGCGCTGGGGACTTTGCGCCGAGGCTGTGCCGCCCCAGCACGGAGGCGCCCGCGGCCGACGTGGCCCGCATGATGGTGCGCTCCGTGCGTGCCCCAGTCCGCACCAGACTGTCACACGAGCAGTTATATTTGCTCTGCCCTGATTTTGGTAGCAGGCTGCGTAATTCAAAACCGTATCAAATGATAGGGCCTCCCAAACCAGCCCTCGCCCCGGCGCCAGTCGCAGGGAGACTGGATTCGTTGCCACTCAGCTTCAGCTCCTCATTTACCGACACGGCTGTAATTAACCTGGTAGCAAACACGCAGGTGCCGCCATGGGAACCCCCCCAGACAGACGGACAGACAGCTCCAGTGCCTAATCCTGCTGACACCAAAAAAAAAGTTACACTTCTGGCAACCACGTCGCCACAGAAGGGTGTCGCAGCGGCAGTGCAAATCATCACTTCAGGGAGAGACGAGAGGACAGTTCAATAGAAAAGTCACGACCAAGCTAGAGAAATTAAGGCCAAAAGCAGCGCTGGGAAACCCAGAAAGCCATGTCATACTCGTTCAAATCACCTTTCCTTCTGCTTCTTAACAGCAAGCGGTCACTGCAGAAAATAAGAATTGCAGATGGAAAATCYGTAACACTATTTTTTTAAAAAAATAAATGCAGTAGGCTTATCTATCTGAGAAAATAAGAATCATAAAAATCTAAATAGAACAGCACCTTACTAGCTAATATTTAGTTTGCAGTCCACAATTTGCATTATAATCACCATCTACTTTCTTCTCAGAAGGAATTTCTAAAGACTGACATAATGAGATTTGCAATTTACTGTACATTACAGTAAGAATTCCCAAGCTTTACTGAAATTTATCAAACAATATTTATTAGCATTCCAGGAAGCCTTTAATTCAAAATGAATCTACGTTTGTCAAATAAACGAATAAAATACATTTTGAGATGCATTATATTTTCTTCCTTTAAAAACTTGTGACTGGGTATTCACCAATTTACAAAATTCAGTGCTCATTACATCTTTAGATCATTAACTTGTATTGGATTCTAACACACGTTTAATGAAAAGGAGGGTCATAAAAAAATCCATCTGCAGATCTGAAAACCAATTTCTAACATAAAACACTCTATAGCAAAGTAGATGTACTATTTGTGTGTGCCTCTATTTTACCCAAGTTGTACTTATCTGTCCATATTTAGAACAAGATCCAGAAAAGCACTCAGGCATCCAAAATGCAACTCAGGCAAAGTTTAGGCATATGGTCCAAAGAGAGAGATCTACAAAATAATTTTGAACTAGCACCTTCAGTATCTAACAGTCTCCAAGAACTTAGTTTTCTCCAGAAAAATTACTTAGGTACTTCGAGTTCGCTGTTTTGCATTTGCAGCTTTTACTCAGCTATGAAGCTTATGCCAAACCCAGCTGAGATTCACAAATTCAGGCATCCGTGGACCTAAAATCTGTCTCCCCTAATCTGGTAGATGCACTCAGAACATAGGCTCTGCACATGGACAGCACCAAGTTCAGGGAGGAGGAAAAGGAAGAAGGCAGCTGTGCTTACATTTTCGTAATAGCCTGGAGGCTAGGTTCCCTGCCCAGGAAACGAGAGACCTGGGCACCAAAGACTATTTATTCATTTTTCATTGAAGAGTGACAATATAAAACGCAGAAGCCACCGCAGAACAGAAGCGGGAAGCTGCGCTTCCCTCGCTGCCCAGTGGCCCCRTCCTAGCGGGACAGCTGGTCTGCTCTCCCGGACACTCACATAGACAGCAAGACCAACWCAGGAGGAAGTATCACCTGGCTTGCAGCCTTCTGGCTGCTACACAAATGGCAGAATCCTCTTTCTTTCCAACCTAACAAATTTAGAAGACAATAAACTTTGAGCTTAGATAACTAGTTTCAGGAATCTGAAGCAATGAAGCCCTGCCTCAGACACACGCCAGCCAGGCCACAAACAACCTTTTGACCGCTGTCTTTTCTTCACCTTTCCCTCTTGAATGGCTCACAGCTGACTTATGGCTTCAATCTCGTTAGCAAAACCCTGTTTTGCTGCAGCAGCAGAGTGGGCCCACAGACTGCAGAAGGGCCAGAAGCAGTCATTGGCATTTCAAGGGCTAGAGGGTTAGAAGGGGCTGGTGGGGCTTGGGTGGGAAAGGTTGAGGGGGGAGGCAAGAAGGATACTGCGACTGGCAAGGCTTCAGGGGATAGGGTTTGAGGGGCCAGGACCATAGCGCTTCAAGCAGCAAAYGGGTGCAGATGTCTCTCTTTCTCCTCCCCCAAACCAGATCTCTTCTGGGATCTCCCTCTTTCCCCTCATTTCCTCATGCTACAGTTGCTCCATCTGCAGTTGCAGCTGAACCAACATGTTTGTGTTACCTCCTGCGGCCCCAGGCCACCATCCACAGCTTCAAGCTGGCTTAGATATTCCTGCATGGTTCACATACTTGAACACTTGACTCTCCCCACACATTTTATAAAGGACAGGTGCTGAAAAATGGGCTTGTGAGGACATTTGAGAGATAACCGTGGTGATGTTCAGCAATATACGTCAGCAATATATAAGTCCTTTTCGAGGTCTGGGTCTGCAGACCTCCTGGCTGATATGAGATGCTGTCAGGGAATGAAGGTGAGGGTGCCTCACTGTCACTTTAGGGGATGCAAGAGTTCAAGGCCTTTATTCTAATTTAAGTTAAGATGAAAATTGCTTTTCTGCCCTTTTTGCTTTTCTTCTGCTAGGGACCTGCTTCCACTCTCATGGGGCTGGTCCAAAACTCACAGGTCAGTGCAGCAACAACAGTTACTTTGAGCAGGCTATTTACTATTGACCTCAACAGTGGTGGAATCTGGCCTCCCCCCCGCCCCGCCCCCAGTTTTTGCCCTTCAGAGTAAAGCAAAATAACAACCACAACAAAGGGTTCAGCTTACTTTCAGTGCCAAAACAGAACTGAATGGAAATGTATGCTATTGCTTTCATTACTTCACAAATACATGTAACAATCAAAAATATACGACTATTGAACATTTAAAAAGAAGAAACTGATAATCATTTGCACATTAGCAGAATTTACTGTTTGATAATCTGGATTATTGACTCACAAGAAGCAAGTTAGCACCAAACTATCCATTTCCAGGCTTTTCAAAGTCCACTCTGCTCAAAGGCTGCCTGGTTCAGATTAAAAACTCCCTTGAGAGTTTTTTGCCTTTTCTGCACAGATACTGTTGTTAGTACACAGAAGGTATCAAAGCGGTCCTACCACTGTTATTACTAAAAGGTATCCTTCACACACAGTTATATTCATGCTTTCTTTAAGGCTTGAGTAAACACGCGATCAATAGCTGTCATAGTTGAAAGGATTCATGGTATTTACATATGAGGCACTGTTAATGCGCTCTATTACTCAATAACTTCTTCAGACTAAGATCAAAACACCATACTAAATTTTTGCTTTAAGGCAGTGCTCTAATCGTAATCAAAAAGAGGCGGCAGAGCAAACTTACTTCATCTACTCTGCGCTAAATCACTGCT
The DNA here is from genome assembly GCF_003343035.1 of Apteryx rowi. Classification (NCBI taxonomy): domain Eukaryota; kingdom Metazoa; phylum Chordata; class Aves; order Apterygiformes; family Apterygidae; genus Apteryx; species Apteryx rowi. The sequence continues at coordinate 928,693 of NW_020451282.1, forward strand.
TTAAAGATGTTTAACTACATCATGCCTTTAACCTTTTTCAGTATTGACTCAATTTTTGACTATCAATTACATTATCCTGAAACAAAAGTATTGGAAAGCACTGTATCTCTGTTTAACATTAAGGCATGCCATTTGTCTAGCATAACTTTCCAAACTGCAGCAATTGCTTTTGATAGGACTTCTATATGTTCTTGCTTCCAGTTCATTTTTAATGAGACCATGTAAACTGGCACTTAAATCAGAGGGTAAAAAACCTGGGGAAAATTAGGCACTGAATCATGAACTTTACTGGGTGACCTTAGACAACTTTTCCTTGTGATTCACCCAATTTATCTGGGTGGAAAAAAAAAAATGTGTAAAAACTCCCAGGCCCTGCAAAAAATTGGAGGTGACACACATCTCAGCTGTGCTCACCTTGCAACACCATCCTATTGTAGGGTTGAGCACACGCCTGGGATTTTGATTGTAAGTTATGGGTGCTGTTAAACGCAAGAAGATACAAGTTCAATCCTGAGAAGTCAGCAGTGCCAACTTGCTAAATCACAGTTTCTTTAAACATATATTCTGAACTTGGAAGTCATGGGGAGAATTTCAGTTAGTGAAATCTATGGTGCACCAAAAAGCCAAGCACAAGTAAACATCCTTCTAGTTCTCAATCTTGATGCAACAAATTCATGAACTTGCCAAAGAAACACAAATAAYGCTGTAGTAGTGGATGTAGGTGCCTATCACAGAGAAATCAATCTAATGAAGAATTTACTCAGCTAATATAGCAGTGGTTTGCTTTCAAGCAATGTGTGTAGCATCTTTTTAAAAAAATCCAGGAAGGATTTAGGACATCATAACATGACCACTGTTTCCACACTATGACTTGAAAGATGTCCTGTTTCTGGAAATATTTTTGCTGCTATTTCTTTCCCTGTGTGCCGCCACTTCATCACCACTTCGGTTTTAAAAATTTATTGCTTCTCCTGCATTCCTCCAAATGCCATTTTCTATCACTCCCTGCTGTCTTCCTCTGCACTTGTCTGAAGCTCTAARTTGAAATGGATTATCTGAACTCAGCACTACCTCCAGAGGAGTCACCAAGTTGACAAAACTCAGGGAAATAAAAGCATCTCAGTCACTGATTAGCAGGAGAACAGGGTCAGACAGGACAGGTGGGGAGGAGAGAGATGATGACAGATTATTATAAACCTCCCAAGCGAGTCATGATTAATAAAGCCCTGTTCCCACCTGAGAACGAGGAATTTAGGAATCATGGATGACATACTTTAGCAAACTGATTTACAGTGTTTCCTGTACAAATATTTCCCCTTGAAGCATACCACAGTTGCAAAGGGAATATTTCGATATTGTATTTTAGAACATCTCACTGACAAGTACACAGCAATACAGCTTCACAGTTCATCTGTTTGTCTTAATTTACCAAAAAAAAAAAAAAAAAAAAATCACAACATGAAGGAATACTGGGTTCTACCATTGTGTAAAAACGATGGAGCTCATTGACAAAAGCATCTGAAGTTAGCTAGCAATAGATTCAGCCTTGTCAAGAATGACAAGCAGTTGGAAAGAAAGCTTTCTGATAAAATCAGACTGAATTCCTTTGCTCAAAATGGGAGTGAACACGGCACCCTGCAAATGATGAGAGGAAAAAAGAAAAATCAAGAAGTTGTCAGGGACCTTGAGTGAGCTGCAGTGATTCAATATGAATTTAAAAAAAAAAAAGCAAACAAAACACAAAAGAAAATGTCTTTATACAGATGTATAGCTCAGTGCTGGAGTCTCAGAATAGATGATTTCCAGATATAATAGCCTAGCAGTACCAGGAAATCACTTTTATGAGAACTTTCTTTTTTGGTTATTACTGAGGGTTTTTTTCCCCTATTGAAATTATGGATGTTCTGAGTTACAGGAACCTCTGTAATAAAGTTATATTTAAATATAAAAATAAGTTATTTTAAAGCCTAAGCAAACGCCTGCAACAAGCAGGAAATCTCCCTTGAAGAACAGCTATTATTATTGTCTCATTGTATAGCAGACATTTTATAATTTTTATGTATATTATCCAATGTACTTCGGCATTTTGGTATTACAGGCCTCATAAAACAGGATATTTTAGTAAGACTTTTCTGATTTAATAATCTAGTATTTTAATAATAATCAAGGCATCTCTGGAACAAACTGCTTTGCCTGCAGACTTCAGTCAAATACAAGGTATTCAGCTCATCACACAAGCAGCCTGGTGACATTCTCTGATCTGTATTACGCAAAAAGGCCCAACAGACATTCAGGCCTAAGATCAATGAATGTACACATCTCCCTTGAAAAGCCACAGAGACCGTTTCAGGTCTCATATTTTTTACCTAACTCCATTCTACCCTCAAAAGGTCTGGGTTTGGCCTAGTAACTCAATGAATGTTAGTGGTTTAAAAAGAAAAAAAAAAGTCTTCCTCTGAAAAAGAACCGAAAACGAAGGGACAACATGGAGAAGATCCTTCCCGAGTTGCTGCTGCTACTCGGATGGCACAGACTGCCTCACACGTCCTGAGCCCCCACGGCAAACAGCGGCGGGAGGTTGGCTCTGGCATAGGAAAAGAAGGTAACAGGTAAAGGCCGTTAGCTGTTTCCAGGCCCGAGGCAATATTTTCGGCCATGCCTAAAGACAGCCCTGTTGAACCCACCAAATCTAGATAGGAAACAAGTAAGAGTTTTGACATATAAAAAGACTGCCTATATGTTTTAAGTTTGGAAATACAGATGTAATGGTTTGCTACAATGACTTCCATATTATGCCAGGTAATAAATACTTCATTGGTTTTTTATGGACACCATGGGAATGGCAAACTCCCTTCTCATTCTCTTGACATCTTCATTGAACTGCAGTTCCTTCACCTCATTTCTTGGATGTTTTGGACAGCTTTTTCTGTAACACATGATCATTTTCTTATGAAATAGTCTTTGCGTCTGTTATCTCCTGGGATATTCTGCTCTTACCATTCATTTGATAGCACTTTTCCTAACCTCTGCAAATCCAGAAAATTCTGCCAATTGCATGAAGAGCAGTAGATGGGCATAACAGGATAGATGACTGGTTTTCAATATGTTCAATACTGCTCAMGAATTAGCAGGTTACTAATGAATAACAGCATAATTACAACAAAATAGTTAGCAGGAGAAACATTTCTATTTAGAGTAATCAATACTAAGAAACATCAATGATTGGCAGAAACAAGCCAAAACTTGATGGATCATCAGGCATGTTCTAGCAGCTGCAACTCATGCAATATTGTCCCCAAAAGTTGGTAAAATCTTTGCATGAATAAGGAAGGAGGGGAAAAAAAAGTTAAACCTCTAAGGAACAACACGCCTCCAACAACACACCTGCAACATCTAGCAATGACAGTAACAGCCATGCCATTAAAGGATCAAGCCTTAATACTATCAGAAAAGATTCAGAAGAATATCATTTTCAAAAGAGAGAATTTTGGCAAATCTGCAGCCATCTGTTTGAATAAGAACTGGTCAAGTCTGGTACAAAACAAATGAGAAATAAGGGATAGTTCACCTTTAAAATCAAAAATGAAATGTTTAGTCAGTTCTAAAATAACCGGACAAAGCTTGGAATAGAGTTCATTAATAGCAACACAGACTGCTCCATTTACTGTAACAAAGATTATGTGGCAGTAGCCTATTCTGTTTGTGATATAGCAGCATAGACAAGCCAGATGTAACTGCCAAGATCTCATGAAAAGTTTATGATCTTCAATTCCTACATTTTTCCAGATCTACTGAAGAAAAGTTTTCAGTATGCAAATGAAACTTGGTTTCCATTTTTTTTTTGTCCAACTTCGCCAATTTATTTTTAATAGGCATTTGAGAGGTCAAGTTTGGCTTATTTTTGCCAGAGGTTTTTTTTCTTGGAACTTGAGAATCATTGATTCATAGATTTCTAAGTCAGAAGGGATCATTAGAACACCTAGTCTGAAATCAATGCAGTAATGGCTGTGGAATGCTCCTTATTATTCTCAAATTCAACTGGTATTTGCTTACAGCACATTTTGCGTTATACAAAAATGCAGCAGTTTCAAGCCAGAAACCTCAGGAGGTAAAGCCACAATTAAAATTTGCATGCAGTATGAAGTTTAAATTGTCTGGCTTAGGGTTTTCTTGAAAACTGCCTGCCATTATCGTACTCATAAATCATAATCATGTCATATCTTGATATTCCTTTTGATAAACTAATGAGATTGCAGTATTTGAAAAATAAGTGTTTTAAAAGTCACCCTCCCCCMCAAAAAACCTACGCCAAACATGCAGCTTTCTAGCAGAAAAAGTCACCTAATTTGTAACTATCTGGACTTAGCTACATAATGCTGCAAAACATTCCAGCTCTGCATGAACTCATCAACTGCAAGGTTAACCACAGGTAACTGAACTCTAATTCCTAAGTCCACTGAATAGTAATGGAGGTTTCTAGTGATTTTTACTCATTTGAGAGTATTGCCTGTACAGTTGAAAGATTTGGAGGCATTCAGTCCATGTGTCCTCTTACCCTGCTTTCTGAGCTAGGCCACCAATAGAACGAAGATATGCAAGCCTTTCCCTGGAGCAAAGGAAAAAGGAATGAGTGCAGTCAGTGTGGAGCAGGAGGAAATATCGGGGTACTGCCTCTTATTTAATTGCCAAGATTAAATGTCAAAGTTTTAATACACTGGTATTACTTAAAAGCCTGAGAAGTCATCACAAGGATGAATAACTGCCACCATGAGAGACACTGTGAGGATGGACACCTCAGAGACCCAGAGACCCAGATAAGGACACAAAAAAAACACTTGAAAAAAAATACACYGCAAATTTATTGTTAACCTGCCAGGACTAAAGCAGAACTGCATTCTGAACTGCTGGATGTTCAGAGTAGACGCACTGTACCTCCACCAACGCTCCTCCTCTCGGCAGCTGCTAAAGCCTCACAACCCAACAGCTGTTACTCACTCACTGCCCAGTTGCCTAATCCGTTCATATTTCTCTGACAAATGATTTGGCTATGCTCAGGGTCGGGAGCCTCCTGCAAACTCCATCTGCCTCCTCCCTTACTCTCTGTGATTCTGCCTTACCAAATGCCCAGCGGAAAACCCACCAGCCACTTAAGCGTGAAAAATATCCACCCAGCAGCAGCACTAAATCTTCCTGTTCTAACCCAGCAGTCAAGATCATCAGTGTTCAACATCATGCGCCTTGAATCCAGCGCAAGTTCTAAGGAGTAATAGACAGTCCGTCATCATCACACACCCAGATTCCCCAAATCCCACATTCTGCAAACATGATGTCATTCAAGTGGTGACACTCTCTTGCCCACAAGGAATCGTAGCTGCTTTGATTCCTCTCCAACATACCCCTTTTAACTGAAGCTGTACCCTGGGTCAGGAGCAAAGAGTTGTTAAAGAAATAAAATACCTGCCAATATGTTTGACAGAAGAAAATGTCAAAACAAACCATAAGCACAAGACTACACCCTGGCATTTTTGTTGACTACACGTCATATAGGATCATATCGGATATGCTCATTTCAGAACCCTGCCTTTTTTATTTTGTTACTCATTTTTTAAAAGGAAGAAGCAGCACAAGTCTCAGTAGAAATTTTTCAGGTTGGAGAGATTATATCTTCTCACCAGTAATTTTAGGCATGTAGGGCAAACTCAGGATAAGAGTATTAATCCGTTGTTATCCAATCCACAGAAAATTTTCCTAGATGTTATTATCAAAAATCCTATCAAATTAGATTTAGCTAATTTTTGTGTTTAACTGGCACATACCAAGTATTCAAAACCTAATTCTGCATTTTTATTAAAAAGTATTAAAAAGGAGAGGAAACACTACATTAAACACTACACAACTTCATAAAATTCTCCAAAAAACATAGGCACACATATTTCTCAATGCTATTGCCAATTAAAAAGAATTTTTTTCTTCTGTAGTAATGAGCTGCTATGCTCTTCTTTATGTGCAATTGAATTTATACAATAAAACTTTTAGAAGATTTTCTATTATCTACCCTGAGAACAGGGTAGAGAGCAAGAATGGATAGAGTTACATACCTTCCAAAATATCCACACATAAACACACACAAAGCCAGATGAGAGAGCAGCACATACTTTTATCAGAAATCTGTCATGCGTGTACAGAATACAATGGGGACTCAAGTGTCAAATCTCACAGTGGTGGACTTCATCAAAGAAAGAATTACAGCTTTGTATCTTCTTTGAATAGTAGTCCAGAATTTTCTTCAAAGCTTTCAGTGAAATCCACTTCTAACAACACCCTAAGTCACCTCTAATCCTTTAAAGTCAGAACCAAAAAAGATGCCATTTTAGAGATTCACCTTTATTAACACAACCGAATTTTAACACAACTTCCTCAGAACCTAAGCAATGATGAGATCTAACAAGTCAAAGTTTTTTCATTAAGAGGAGGATATCTCAAGGCTTAACCTTGAAGACAATACACAAAATGGATCTCCTACTGCAAATATATTGCTTCTCCAGAAAAACAAACAAAAACTGATGTCACAGTATCACATAGGTGATTGGTAACACCTTGCTACCACAGGAAAAAAAAAAAAAATCTGTGATAGGATAAAGAGATTTGCCCTTAATGTAGGATAAGCCTGTCTGAACAAGGGAAGAACAYTTCCACTTGTGAATTAGAGGTATTTAGTGAAATTCTCGTTATAAATATGACTGCAAAATTTCATAACACAATACATTCTCTCTATCAAAGAGTTGCATTCCTTTTTACTTCTCCTCTACTCCAAACTCAATCTGGGATCTCAAAGTCAACCTGAATTGCTCAGAAGTTTGTCATCACCACAAATACAGCTTCATATGTTAAATAATGCTTATTATACTTAGTTAAAGACACAATACTCAACCTCATCCTTATTGACATGTCAAACCAACTGCTTTCAATGGATCTTCATAGGCGCAACTGCCTATTCGGGTCAGTAAATAATCTGACAGACACATAAACAGAAACGTTACAAACTTTTCATGAACTGTAGTAAAATATAGTATAAATGTAAAGTTCATCACTACCAAGATATGACACTGAATTAATGCTAGGCACAATGCTTTTCATTACATATCTGACTACTCAAGATCTTCCCCAAGGTAAGAGCTGCACCAAGACAGGACACCCAGTACACGGAGATTAGGGCACTCGCCTGCCATATGGCAGCTCAGGATYCACATTTCAGTTCTGTCTGCAGACAAAGAGCTTCGAACTCAGTCTCTCACCGATTACATACATTCCAACTTTACTTTTTAAATGAGGTTTATCATAAATGAAACGTGAAATATATTTACGTTAAAGGTTATTGACCCAGCATGGCATAATCCCAGATCTCATTATTAAATGAATGGAAGCTCTCAGAATTAAACAGGTTTCGCATAGCAATGAAAAATCCTAAGCATTAAGACTATATATTGAAAAGATCTTTAAAAGCAAAATTTATTTCGGAATTTAGAAAAACTAAAGCAAGTCACTGATGGTCACTAAGTCTCAGATGAATAGCAACCTCAAGGAATCGAAGTGTGTCATATATTCTGAAAACACCGACAGGCCAAGTTAAGTAAAAGAGCAAGTGTTAACTACACAACATTTTCCCACTCATCACCCAAGCCTTCCTGAGCAAAGAAAGCTTATATATACCAAAAGACTGGATGTGTTTATCCTAGACTATTTCTAGTACCTTTACATGTCACCACTGGATGATATTGCAGTAGAGGTTCAGCTACAGAGTGCAGATCAGTTCAAAATCAGAAACTCAGTGAAGCGGCCCCCATCAGCCTTCTTGCCTTGGTGGCGTTTCTGAACAGTCCAGGTTGCACAAGCAATTCTTACCTGTCAGAGCTTACAACGCAGACAGCATTAGCTAAGCTAGTGACAAATTGAATTTTGAGGAAAGTAAGTATTTAGAAGATAAGAAGTGTGAGAAATTCATTCTTGGTTTAAAACTTAAGCCTGTRATGGATTGAAAAGGCATCAAAATTTATATTTTGGATCTATACTAATATTTAAATAAGCTAATAGTGAATAATCTGGCTAAATACTGGAATTAGTCAGGTTTTCTTGTTGCRATGCTTTGTTTATATTCACTGCGCTAAGCTGTTTTACAAATATGCTGAAGCTCCTGTTCTGAACTGCTTTAACAACATAGGAACTATTGATTTTTGCACCCAATTGCAAGCTCTGAAAATCCTTTTTCCCCCTGAACGAAGAGAAAGATGAGGGCTCTTCCACCCGTGGGGAATGAGAACCTTTGTGACTGCAAAATAGCTGGGTTTGTTTTCCTCCTGAGGGAGGAAAACAAGCAAAAAAGAGGCCATATAGATATCCTTCAATATGCAATGCTTAAATGGAGAGTCTATAGCAACATGAACTGCTCTCTATAGCCGGTTTGTTTGTCTCTCAGACACAGGAGCCCAGGGAGACGGCTGCATTATTCGCCGGATGTTGCTGTGACTGCAAGATAAATACTGCATTCTTCTTTTTATCACTGAAGTGCCTCTCAGATAAACAGTCTGACCTGAAGTGAAGCCCTTTGCTGTTTAGAAACAAAACCAAAAGGGATCTATTTTCCCAACAAAAGCAGGCCCGAGCAGAGAAGTGGCTTTGGATCCGACATTTAAGAGTATCTTTTGATACGATCCCAACCAGAATTACACAAGCCAGAGAAAAAAAGCAGCTCGGTGCCCACTAAAGAAGCTACGAGGCACAGAAACAAAAATGGAGCACGGCTGGAATTTGCAAGACGTCTGCTCTCAGGTTTTGCAAAAATCAAAGTCCATGGTGAGCGCTGGCCAGGAAGCATCTGGCCTGCAGTGCCATGGAGATGCACCAGTTCGGGACGACAGCTCTCCAGTGCAAATGGCCACTGAGCAGCCCTGGTGCTGAACCAGCATTTTAGGAGGAAAGCAGTTCGGACCAATTCCCAGCTTCACCTCTGAAAGACTAACAGATAGAAATCCCCTTGCCCAGAAGAATGAAAGAGCAAGGGAACAAGTTACACTCCTCTATTGGATTCAATACACATTTAACTGAGCTACATCCTAGGCTTTTCAGATAGCTGTATCATACAACAAACATGCAGTTATGAACCTGTTGTCTCCAATAATCCAAAAAAAAAAAAGGCAACAGAGTGCTTTACCTGATGTTTATTACACTAAGTCAGAGCTCCCCAGGCGCCTGCTGCATTCCCCCAATACCAAGCTCAGATACTTGCTCTTATACCTCAAATAATGGAAACCTCACATTCTCCCTTGGCTACCTGTTCAAAAACGTCTCCATCCTTACTGTTGAAAGGATTTTTTCCAGATGTATAACCTAAATCTTCCTTGCTGTAATTCAAGCCTGCTTCTACTTGCTCTCCCTGTGAAAGACCATGAATTTATTCTCTACCTCTTTGCAACAGCCTTTTATGTATTTGAAAGCTGTTATCATGACTTGCCTTAGTCTTATCTTTCCTGTATTCAAATACTCCAGTTCTTTCAACCTTTTCTTGTCAGTCACGTTTTACAGACCTCTGAGCATTCTCATCACTCTTCTCTGAACTCTCTTTAATTGGTCCATATCCCTTTTGAGATAAACCACCCCAAAATGGACATACTACTCTGTCTGAGACCTTACTAGCCTCAAGGAGACTGCAGAATTTCTCCTGATATATAACACAATGTTCCTTTCACAAACTCCAGATGGTGTTTGACATCACTGATATGATATTGTTTACCCAAGTTCAAGCTGAGATTGACTATTAACCCACATTTTTTTTCCTGTATTGCTTATGCCTAACAAGTCATTACCCACCCTGTGTTTGTACAGTTAATTATTCCTGTCTAAATATAGAATGTTGTCTGTCCTTCCTAAGCAGCAGCCTATTTCTGAAAAACTATGACAAAAATAAAATGGAGTGACTAGAATGATTTTATAGTCATAGAATTTAACCTTGCCTTCCAAAGATYGTCATACATGTTCCCATGTTGTCACCTGAAAATTGAATGAGCATAGTTCCTATCCTTCATCCAAAGTATTTAAAGAAAATCTAGCATAATAACTGGACTGAAGTCAGGTTCCCGAAGAGTCCCATTTGATATATCTGTCCACTTTGACAGATTTTCTAATGTATATGTATAGAGACATCTACTACTTCTCCTCTATCCACCAGAACTGTTAAGCTGTCAGAAAAGAGAATTAAACTCATATGACACAGTTTTCTTGATTAATCTTAATTTCTTGATTTGTTACAGATCCTTGTAATCTTCTGGCTGCTTACAAAAAATTTTTTTTATTATTTGTTCCAAAGCTTTTCTGAAAAATGAGTTAAATACGTAGTCTTGTAACTCCAGGATTCTTCCTCCTTCCCTTGTTTTAAAGATGATATTATGTTTGCCCTTTCCACCCAGGCTTTGCTGAATAAAGCTTTGCCAAGCTTTGCTTGCTTGGCAACTAAGGCCAACCACTTTCCAAAAAACTATAATGTTTTCTATGTGCCCTAAGAGCCTCAGTCTGGTAGATGCTCTCGAAGTACCTCTAACACATACCATTCATATAAAATCCTGCAGAAACTGCAGTTGCGATGGAGTAGGAGATCGAAGTTCAACTTCTTTCTCTATCTCAAAGGGTTCAAATTCATGTATCCTATCGAAGTAGCTGCAACTGTCAGGTTGCCTTTGGGGAGGGAGGGAGCGGGGAGGAAGGCTCCCCGCCTCTCCCACTGCATCCGCAGGGCTCATCTGAAATGAAGCCAAGCTCCCTTCGGCCAGGCACAGACCCAGAGCCCGCAGCGGTCTGTGCAACCCTGCGGGTACAGCTCTCACGTAACAGGGCTTCCAAGGCCTTGCATCCCTGCTTCCAACCGCTCTTGCATTTTATATTAAAAAGTCTTTGCTTAATATAGAAGCAGAGTTATATGGATTCAAACCATTTTTGCGCTTTCTCTCCCCCCTCATCACCTTTCTCTCGCGTCTCATCCCCTGCGACAGCCCAGTTTCAGCAGGAGTGCAGAGTCAGAGCACTGCAGTGCTGAACAGAGCACCGAAGTGGGCTCTCCAATTTCCTGGGCAAACATTCTACTAACAACATAGAAGTTCACTGTCTTCAGAAAATGCCTCCAAACTACAGTTAGAAGACCACTGTTTGATTTAGGACTTATTTTCCTCACCATTTTCTTACTCAACTGTCCAAAAGAACTGAAAAGCGAACATGTAATTTCAACAGCTCTCCTGCCCAGCACACTCTATATTTCACTTGAAACACATTGCTCTTCCTATTTCCCTGTTCTTCTTGTTGTGCACCTACCAGCCTTACGGCCTCTACTCCAAGGAAAAGGAACCTAATACTTGGTGCTAGAGCTTGGTTCTTAAGGAACGTGCATCCTTTCTAGGCCTGGCCCTATTCCCACTCAGAAGGCTGCTACAACAGCTACAGAAGTGTTACTTCAAATGAGCGGAAAAAGAAAGCCTCAAGTGTCTGGTTAACTGGTTATTATAGTATACTCTTACACTGAATTCAATAAATACAAATACTGCAATATATGGTAGCTTGTTTAATTGCTTTCTTAGCAATCCTGCTATTATGATGTGTTTCACAATTAATGACAGTTCATTCATTTACAGTTATGGAGACCAGGTATTTATAGGGTCCTCAAAGTCAGAGAGTTCTTCCTATAGAGTGGGTATCTGACAGAGTTTCACACACATGCTATGTGGTCCTTTGATATTATTATAGTTGACAGTTTTGTTTTGTTTTTGTTTTTTTAAATAAAAGAAAACTTACCCTACGTGCCTAAAAATATTGCTACAGGAATGCTTACTTATTCCTTAGATAAACCTCAGGAACAAAAACTATATTATTTTCCTAATGGGCTTTACATACTTGAAAATACCTGATTCAATACACCCATACACACAAAGAAATGATCATGTTCAACAAGCAAAGCCTGAACATTAAAAAAATTCATATATTGTGAGTTACAAAGCATCAATAATTAGTTACCAAAGATGCTTACAAAATATACCAGTAATTAGTAATACAGATGGTCACAGAATCATATTATGAGGAGATATCTATGGGTGTTCCACCTCATATACTGCTGAGATTTAGAAGCAATGGAAACGAATACAAAGAAAGTAATAAGAATTCCCTTCAGACTTTGGTTTAGCCCTGAGTGGCCTCCACTGTCACTTGACCTGATCAATTGGCTGTTAGTGTTAATGAAAGGTTATCTTGGTTTATACTTGCTGTACGTTTGCATGCTTATTCAAACTGTACCACAGTAGAAACCGTCAGCACCTTTGAACCAAGAAGCTGACAAGCTTCTCCGAAGTGGCCACATATGCATGAGATATAATTGGCCTGGATTTAGAAACTGCATAGCTAAATATAAGTTCTTCAGGCTGTTTTATCTATTTCTCTTTGAAGTCTATTCTAAAAACCTTTAGTTTCAATTTAATCAAAATAAATACAAGTTTTCTCTTAAATTAATGGCTTAAATTGCAAACATCTTCAACACATGACCAAAGTGAGCAATGTCACAGAAGTGCGCTTTTCTTTAAATATCACACAAAAGCAAACACTTCTCAGTGCAGGGAGAAAGGCCCAAAACTGAGCTCAAAGTTGTCTCCATGGRCGAAGGTACTACATCTATTCTGCAGAAAACAGTAATGCATATATGGCAATATAGGCACGTTCTGTCYTCTGCTTTGCCACAGCTCCTTGAAAATGCTGAATTTAATACCTTTTCATTAATAAAGCACAGTTCTTTGGGGGGAAAAAAAAAAAAATCTTGGACAAGCTTAAGTATCAATCAGTAAAGCCAGCAAATCACAATGTATGTCCCRTCTAACGCCACACAGCACAGTTAGAGCCCCAGCTGAAAGGATGGGAGTAGTCCCATTTAACCCAAGGGAACTGCTAACAAAGTTGATGTTGAGCTGATGATTAGGTGCTATTGTTGAACTTGGGCCTTAGTCTCTCCAAATACCGTGAAAATAAATCAGGTTGCATAAGCAGCTCTTGCCTGCCTTAAAGTATTAGAGTAGACCCTGACCAAGTGGTTTTGTAACTAATTTTCTCACTACAGTCTTTAATATAAAGGCATCTGAAAGAGCAGAGCAATCTAATTTTTCTGTAAGTTTTAAGCAAACATCTGCAAGACCCACAACCACTTTATATTCAAACAGAACTGCAGATGCACACAACGATACAAGAGAAGCTTTCCACTAGAGGACCTTACACTCTTATCTAACAGAAAAGCTACACACAAGAGGTCGGCTACAAGAGGTTATACAGTGCTAATTCCAGCTTTCACTAAATGGGAAAAATCGTTGACTTTATTGAATCCAGTAACCCACTGGAGGTCAACAAAATGCCTCTGGTATAAATGATGAGTACCTGTGAGCAGATATAACCGTTACACTTTCCTAAACTTGCCCAGAACAATTAGCATAGCAGTCCTTTTCTTTTAAAAGGATGGTTTAAATTGCTGTGGCCTTGATCTCCTCCTCACTGGGGAGGAAACTTCTCCTCTTCCATTCGAGCCCGCAGGTACTGAACTACCTTTTTCCCCCACATGGTCTAACTGGTCTAGCTAAGCCCTGAGCAACCATGCTCCCCTTTGAAGTTGGCTGCTTCTGTTTCAGACAGAAAGGCCCAAAAGGCTGTCTGTTTCTTCCCAACTCTATAGTCAGGGCAACAAAAAACATTCCCAGATATACTCTTTTTCATCAAGCACCTACACACCCCAGTGAGAACAGGAAAGTACAGCTGTTTCACAGAGTTATTTCGTAAACTCAGTGCATACACAACTTACCATTTAAGGCTGATCATTTAAGATATTAAATCAACCACCAATATATTCCTGCTATCTCCTTCGTAAGTCTCAGACTAAGCAGAAGCCTTCTGGTTGTTCTACACCCTCCCTAGGCTAAATCTATAGGTTTACAAGGGCCACCAAGCTACGGCGTTACGTTCGAAGAATTCTTATTTCCATACCTGGGCCACGGCAATTCTGTAGCTTAGTTCTTTTAACCATCAATGCAAAAACTACCAAGGTAGTTCATCAATCAGTTGAATAGTGAATCAGTTTATGAAAATGAACATGCATGCAAAAAAAAAGTCAAGCACAACACAGGCATTCTGACAGCTGGATAAATAGGGCTAATTTGCAGCTGTTTTTCCCTGCAAGGAAATTAGAATAACCCAGACTTCACCATACCTTAAAGAATCAGTTCATCTAACAATACAAGTTTTACACTATCTTGTACATGTATCAAAGGAAAAAAAAACCTACAGTGTGATTAACCAAAAATGTTTCCTTTCTTCTTGTTATGAATAAAGTTGAAAATGTTACAATATATTCAAATGCTGGGATCTATCAAAAAGTCCTTGCTGGAAGAGGCTTGACTTTTAGGGGACATAAATCCACAGAGAACTGACTTAGTAATGTTTTATTAAAAATTAATTCATGCCAAGAGCACATTCAATGTTCATCGTATTAAAGAAAATACAATGATTTCGGTGAAGATAAAACAATTTTACTAAGAAAAAGATGGTAAAAACAGATATTAATGGGATTAATATTAAAATGCATTGACTAGAAACACAAATTAAATGTTAACATGGTAACTGACCAGCAAATTTATGTGAAAAATACTCCTTATAGTTGCAAAGTAAAGCAAATTTTGGAAACGTTTATTTTGCTAAGATTTCATTTAAACATAATTTTGAAATACTGAAATACAGTGAAAAGGAACTGTTCATCAATACTTTACTTAAGCCCACAGTGTTCCCAGACTTAACAGAATTTCTTTGATGAGGTTAATATAATGTTATTAGGGCAACTGGGATCGAATTCCAGTCCCTTCATATTTCTCTCATGAATACAAGTAAATAATTTTCTTAATGTAACAATAGCTTCATAGAGGAGGGTTTGAGGATAGACTTTGACAAGCTGTGAGGCCCTCGGATATAATTAACATATATACATACACAAATACAGTGATGTTAATATACTTCTATCAGAAGCAGTCCATGATATAAAGACAAAAAAGAAAAAGTAGATAACATCTTTTTTAAGAACAACATTCAAGTGTAATGCCAAACTATTTTTAACAAGAATATTTGCTTTCTCATTGTCACACAGAAATGAAAATTGCCCCATTACAGAACTTCTGTTCTGTTATTTTCAAATGATCAAGTAACATATATTTTCCCCACTTAAATGGTAAAATATCACTTAGTACAAGAAAGGCGTATGGCCGTGGGGAACTACCAGCTGCAGTGTTGAAATTGGAGGCTTTAGGCAATAGTGATGTAAAATAGCTTTGAAGTTTTATGTAAAAGATTTGCAAACTTTATGTAAATTTTTGAAAACAGGAATTATTTCCCTTTTTATTTGAATGGACTCTTTCACCCAGATGATTAGACAAAAACATCACATCTTAACTGCTAAAATGGATACTGCATATCAGGGTTTTTTTAAATGCAGTCATCAAAAAAAAAATTGCAAACTTAATGATCTGTCAGGCTTTTTATTCAACCTCAATTTATTTTAAACTTCAACAAAACAGTGGTATTCTCTATCTTGTTGTAACATTATTACATTTTCCATGTACCTCTCTCTATTAAGTTGCACTATAACTTTTTTCCCTGATCTTTTTCTTCACATTTTTCCCCCAAGTACTTAAAGTACTTCTCAGGTTTGCGTCATCTATGGGTTTAATACACACATTCTTGATGCATGCTTCCTTTTGACAGCGAAACGTTAGTAACACTCTTCTATTATAGTTTTTTGAACAGTTTTCTATCCACCTACAAGAATTTCTTCCACTAAAGTCAGAATATATGACATCTACTGCCTGTACTTTACCCATAAGGCCTGTTATTTTGTGAGAGATTAACATTAAATTGGTTTGACACATTTTGTTCTTGGCAAATGTATGTTTACCATCCCTCACCACCTTTATTTTTCCAGGGCCTTACAGGTACTTTTAGTGACTTCTTCCAGTATTTTTCCAGGAATTGAAGTGATGTGTGTAATAATCTCAATGAATTGCTAGAGTCCTTGGTAAAATGGAAATAACAGTTATAAATTTAAAGTGAAGAACATTTTTAAATGGTTACTTGACTCAATCTATGTGCAATGTAAAATAGCTAGGGGGTCTCAACCTCATCAACCATTATTTTTTTTCCTCCCCTCTATGAATACAGTTGTAACATTATTCACATATTTCATATGTTTAATAATAATAAAAACATAACCCTTGAAATCCTACTCAAGAAATAAATATTTTCAGCAACCCAAGTTTCAGTCGCAGTCAAATTTTTATTGAACTTTTTAATGGTGTAATTTTACTGAGCTCTAAATTATTATGATTTTTACTAAACTCAAGATGGTCTTTGAAAATACTATTACCAAAGACATGTATGTCAGATTATGTGCATATTTTCTTTCTGAATGCAGACCAAACAGCTGTTATCACACAGTGGCTTTGAACAATATATAGTTCAGGTGATATTAAAAAAAAAAAGTATCAGTTGTAATCGACTATGTTCACCTCACCTTATTTACATAATCTATAAAAAAAGCTATGCTATTGATAGCAGAATTGTGTTATTCTGAAATATACTTATTAACTAATAAGTGACTAACTGCATCACTAGCAGGAACAGACAAGTTTCATTTCCTGCTTTAGGACTCCCTTAGTCAGCGAGCCATTGAACTGCATGCTTAACAGAGCATATGCTTAAGAATGGAACTTAAACACATCCTTTACTTAGATTTACAGCAAGGCCCTTCTAGTAACAGAAGACGTAAGAGTAACATGATCATCACTTCTCTAGGTGAAGAAATAAATAAGTAAATAAAACTTGGGAGAACCTGTACTAGTTAAATTGTTTACTAAAAATGGCAAGTTTTAATAGTATTAAAATGGCATGGCTACATATTGCCAACTGATATTTTACTTACTCTTCAATGTTTACAGTGAGCAGGAAAAAAGATTGTGAATATGATATTTCAGCTTACCTAAGTAACTTTTTTTTATGTATACAGAAATTTGACGTTTTCAGTTGACCATGACTTACTTAAGCATATGAAATATCAACACAATAACCAAAAATTAAAAGTGGCCATCTTCAGTGCAAAGTTGGRGACAAGAGATTATAATTCTAATGGAAATATCCCAACTCATAACTAAACTGTGTGTCCCAGGCTAAGCACATTAGGAGTACACATATTCCTTTTCATGGTAACAGGGTTTGATCCTGCGACGGGACCATAGGGTTGCGTCCAAATTCCTGCCACATTCTGAAGCGAAGGCACCTGAGAATGGGTCGAGCAATGCCTCTGCCTGAGGTCTGGTTTCCACACCAGCAGGTAGGACTCGCACCTAAAACCACGTCCAATAGCGCGTGGCAATAACTGCCTACATAGTGTCATATAGCTTACCATATATGACCATGAATGGAAGATGTGGGTTCTGTGTCTTCCCTCTGGTAGAAGAAACTCAAATCTAACCATTGTGCACCTGAGAGGCATGACTTCATCCACCTAATTTTAGGTGCTTACCTAAATTTGGAAAAAATTTATGCTGGATCTCTATGGTCAACAGAGGAAGTGCAGCCCAAGAACAACTTTGACTGTAAACATGATCCATGGAAAAT
This sequence comes from Apteryx rowi, assembly GCF_003343035.1. NCBI lineage: Eukaryota > Metazoa > Chordata > Aves > Apterygiformes > Apterygidae > Apteryx > Apteryx rowi. Next base: position 946,414 of record NW_020451282.1, read on the forward strand.
TACATTTCGCTTTTCATTCACTATTGAGGTAAGAGCCTGGGCTCCTTTTAACATTTCAGTTAAGTGTCTGAAATTTGGTGGGAGGAATACAAGCCAGAGTGCCTGTCCACCACGCTACAGGAGAGCCTGGTGGAAGGTGCATCTCACTCCTCCTGTACACAGCCATGAAGATACCTGGAGACAGAGGGAGATCTGCACCTATGGCTCCATACTCAGGGTACTCAGTGGGAAAGGTGAGAAAAGGGGTTATGCTCTCTGCACAGTTTATGCATAGTACCTTACACACCATATGAAAAACAGACATAATCCCAGCAGAAGGGCTCAGTACTCAGTCTAAACCCCTGAACATTAAAACACGGAGCAGCTTGCAAAGATGATATAGTTGCACCACAGTTCTGTTAAGTATTTGTGACTGAGGTGCATGAACCAGAACAGAGTGAAACAATTATACTGCATCTCTTGCTTTAGATTATAGGATAAAGAAATTATCTCTGTCTCACACTTTGTATAGTAGTCTGCCAAATGTTTCATTTTTGGAATACCGTTTGTCCAATGAAAAAATAGAAAACCATTAAGTAAGCGTACTCATTTCAAGGCTGCAAATGCTAAATGCATATTTTTCTGGGAATTGTTACACTAAGTGCCACAGATCATCCTCATCTGTTTCCAGCTGTGGTCTAATGTTTCAGAGGAATGCATGAAACCTCATGCACCTGGGGATTAGGAGATTTCTTTTACTGCAGCTGATCAGCTTGTAAACCCAAAGCTTGACAATTTACATCATTTGTACTTTTTCTTAACAAGAATACATGATGGTTTCACATTCACTAAATTTAACTATATTCATTTTTTAATTTAAAAAATTGTTCATTTTATTTTTAGATTACTAGTTAGAAATGACGCTGGGGGGGGTGGTGACACAGGAAGAGTCTTGCAAAATGAGTCTAGTATTGCTGCTGATATGGATTCCCTCTTGAGTCTATTTAAAAGGTTACGTTTCTATACTGAAACTAGAGAGTACCACAATAATGTTAGAGTTTTAACAGAGCTTGGAAAGATTTAAATGCCTAAAATTAAAAAAAAAAAAAAAAAAANAGCAGACTTTGGTTCCTACCTTGGCTTTAATTTTTGCATGTTTGAATCACACATTTTTTGTCTTCAGATTAGCTTCTGATATACAGATTGCTTTATGTTTTGTTTCTATATCTGGGCTCTAGGTAATTTAGAAAAACGATAAGAAATAGACTGACCTAAAAATAAAAAAAAAAAAAAAAACACAAAATATTGTACCAATGTACTGGCATATGCTTTCTCATCATTCTTAATGGAAACAGGGTGAAGTCTTGCCTTACTGAAGCTGATGGCAAAACTCTTTTTATGAGAAAAATGTTAAGGCGTTAAATAAAAGAAAAAAAAGATACATTTCTCTGAGCGTGGTGCCCACCATTGGAATGTCATGTTGAAATGAAGTTATGCAGAAACAAACTGGGACGTGTTAGAGTTAAATGCAGTCCTAAGAAAACACAAAAGGACCTGGAATGTTAATGAACCAAAGAGCAAAGTTAGAATGCAGAATTAATTTGCAGCCAAGAGAAGCTTGAAATTTGCTATTAGATTCTGCTACTTGTTTATTGTGGTTTGTGTTTAGTTTTGAGGCTTTCTTCCTTTCTTTTTCCCCCCCCCCTCACTCTGTTAGGATTTAGTATCACAGAGTAAAAGAAGCTTAGATACATGAACTACACAAATGACCAGGGAGCAGGAGGCTTTCAGATTGCTGTTTCTTGGCCACCTGAAGTTGATTATACTCCTAACCCTTTGGTAATAAATAAATAAATAGTAAAGGCAAAGCCCATTAAGATACTAAAAAAAAAAAAATCAAAAAGCACAGGGTAGATATGATGAACAACAAAGAAGCTCTACCTAGTACCAGGCACAACAATGCACTTGTCCACAATTCCTCACAAAACTAATTTTTCGTCACATTTTTCAAGGTTAGCACAATAATATAGACAGCAATACCAGCCCTGCATATTTTATGCTTCTGTATGGCTTCACTTGCCAAGCATTATATGAAAGTACCTGTCTCATTTTTTCAGTGGCACTACTGGACTACTCGCTCATCCACAGCTAGCTAGTTGCTAGACTATATGCTCATTTATTCACCCTTTCTTAGCAGTATCAGCACTAATCCCCCTTGTGAGCCATCCCATTCTTTCACACACGCTCATTCCATGCCCATAAGGTATTGGTGACTCCAAATTCAAAAATATATGACCAGTTACTGCAGAACCTTCGTGGCCCTTGGAAGCATCAGTAACMAACATTGTACCCCTCTGCCTCTGTGTCTTGTCCTGCAACTAGATAACACCCTCTCATAAACTGACTGCATTGGGATAGGTCTTCTTGCCGGGTAAATAATTTGCAGGTCTTAAACATGATGAAATGCTGCCCTCAAGCCTCACCACTGCAATGTCCTGAAGGTTTTCCCTGCRATGTCCCTAGGGTTGCTATCTGCTCTCCACGAGGAGCTGCGCTGCACACCGTGTCGGCAGCTGGCATCCCGTGCAAACGCTGCCCTGGGTGCAGCTCACCAGCGCTGTTGCGGCAGCCCAACAGCCACCGACTGGTTCTGCCAGATACGCAGATCTATTTGCTTTACTTTGGGACTGTAAGGTCTCCAGGAAGACAGTGTCTTCATCTTGTGTCTTATCCGTTACTGGACATGCTTTGATGTCTTTGCCAATGCATGCAGCCAGACTGTCTGAAGCTTCACAACCTACCAAACTTAGCTTTTCATCTCCACTCTCAATTATTTTAATTCACAGTGTAAATGGTTGCTGTCAAAGGCGGCTCACATTTAATTTAACAGAATCCCCAAAAGAAAGATATAGGCCTTAGTTTATATGGGTTGCTCACATGAGTGAGTACATTAATGGTACCTGACAATACAATTCAGTCCTGCTGTTCACTCATATTGATAGGCAACGACAGGAAGACAAATGAACTAAAAAAAAAAAACAAAAAAAAACAAACTTGGAGACTGACCTCAGTGTGGAGAACTGAGCTGACATTCAGACCAGTGAAAAAGATCTGGCAGTGAAAGAAAACCCTTCATAAACTCCTCCAGACTATAGATACTCTTGATATCACCAATGGATGCTGCTTTACATTAGTTGCAGAGAACTGTACAACAATTATGAGGTGAAGAAGAGAAGCTAAGAATGGAAGCAGAATAATTTAAAGAATTTTTCATAATGAGTTCTCCATATTTTAATGTATTTTTCCAAGAATAAATACCAGAAAAGTGTTGGCAACTTCTCCTTTCAGCTAAATATTTTAAGTAACGCCTATTGCTTTTGGAACAGAAACGAAATAATGGGAAACTTAAGTCCTGTGCTGGGGCCTCCTTTATCTGTAGACTTTTATTGAATTTCCATGTTTGCAAACAATAAATAATATTAATAATAAAACTGAGCATTTTTACAGCTGTTTTCATCCATGAACTCTGGGGTACGCTTTAGTACATTTCACTAACTGCAGCCAATAATTTTGCCCTGTTGACTGGGGTGGAAAGCTCAATGCAAGCGTAGCCCATTAAAAGGGAAATGAGAAGAAAGATCGTCTGGTGGTTAGTGCCTGTGCCTGGGAGTAATAATTCTTCGGGTTTATTTCCAGCCCTGCCATTGACTTGCCAAGTGACCCTGGGCCCATCGCTACGGGCGAGAGAAGAAAAGTGAACAACATTAAGTTCCTATGTTTGATTTAGCCACTCCGTAAGAGGTTTGATTTTCGTAACTGGCAACTATCTAGAAATTCTCCTYGTGGAAAAAGCTTTGCCCTAATCTCTTGTTCCAGTAGTTGACTCATCTGTAATTTAATCATCATGAGAAATTCAAGTGGTTTAACTCAAATCGATTTTACATTGATCTTATTAATCTGTTATAAATCTCTACTGTATACACACTTAAACCAACAAAACCTTCTTTTAAATAAGAGTTAGGCTTATTTGGTAAAACGTATGTTTTATTAAGCAAAACATGTTTAAGTTCAGCCCAATTTAAGAGCTTTTAAGTTAGGAGATGGCACTGTTTTATCCAGGTCCAGATCCAGACTTTTCCACTCAGACATCTTTTTTTCATGCACCTACATTTTTCAGGCACTGTGCGTATCAGTTCTAAGATATGACTTTTGCTTTCAAATTATCCAGTCTTATTCAATATATTACACTGTCAAACTATTACTGCAAATTCATTTTTCCTGGCCTTGACAAATGCAATCTTGTCCTGCTGATACTCATCCAAACATCTTTCTTATCATCCTCTTTGCTTTGCTCCTCTAGCTTTTTTTTCCCCCCTGTACTTATCAAATACAGCATCCCTGTCTTCACTCTCAAGACTTTTCTTTTAATCCCTTTACCTTACCTTTGACCATTCAATGACTGCAGAGACGTGYGCTCCCAATTCCAACTAGCTTAACCTCCCTTGTAAATGTCTTTGCAAATCAAATCACCATTACCACCTGAAAAGGATTTTAACTGGTAACACTAATCTGACAAGACTTAGCTTGATTATTTTACTGCTAGTTACAAGAATGCTTAGGAGATGTCAACAATTCAAGGTTTTTAGATTTTAGTTCAAAATTTGAATGATCTGTGTTCTCAATAAATGGAAACTGGTGCTGAAAAACAAAGCAAACCAATGTGCTAACATAATCAACGTTGCTGCCAACCTTTTCTATTGATTACTAGTAAAACCCAACAGAATTTCAATGGCACCTTATTGAAATTATTTCTAACAGCTTTGAGATATAGTRGAGTATTTCCTATGTATTTAACACATTTAAAGAAGATTAGCATTAGTGAGCGCATACATTTTAGCATGAAATTATCCATGAATGGAACCTTCCTGACTTTTAYAGTTTAACTGGAAGTAAATTATATTTATTAACACTTCAACATAGTGAAATATTGTCTACAGTAAGGATGACTTCCCCTCCTTTCTTTCAAAATATTGCAGCTGGGAGAAAAAGTACATGCACTAAATTCAGTGGATATCGCTACAGACCAAACACCATGAAGTACTCCACTTCACTGCTTTGAGAAAGAAATTAGTGCTGAATTTTCCATAGATGCTTTTCAGATCTTATCACTGTCCTCAAACCATGCATGTTTCACAACTTGCTTRTTCACTGACATGTGACTATCTCCAATAAACTCTTCGGTCTTTACTTCATTAATTCTGAAGTCAGAGCTTTCTACAATGCTAATTTCTTAATTATGAACCCAAATCAGTCAATTTGTCAAATTACTGGGCAGAAAATAAATAACAAAAAAATAAATGAATCATTTACCTTTTGATTCTAATAGAACTATTTCATGCTGTAAATTCATGCGAGTAGGGTTAAGGAGTTTTGCTTGAAGCTACAAGCAGGAAAGAAACAGTCTTTAAGGGGGGATATAAGGCTGAACGTCCAACTCAGCAGATGGATCAAGATCTTTTAAAGGGGGAGTATTTGGCAATATATTAAGCAGAGAACAGGGATTATACTTCTACCTCCCTCCAATGTGGTGGGTGCAAGAGCTATCCTTTGAGCCTCAAACTATGACATTAAGGTGCCCACATGGCTGCTTCCTACATCACTTCTTGTGGTTCATTTTCTTTAATGCTGGTTCATGTCTCAGCTCATTAATGATTTAACTCTCCTTTGAAATTAGATGCAATGATTAGAAAAATCTTTTTTTTTTTACTACATCACAGCTTTTCTCTAGCTGAAAAACAGTGCCAATGGTTTTGCTGCATTCCTTAAAATTTAATTTGTATTATTCCTACCCTGAATACAATTACAGGGAATGCCAACTTCCAGATACTCTTCATTCCAGCCAAGGAATGCTATARAAAAGAAGAGACAGAAGAAAAGAAGAGACCCTGAAGTTGCATAAATATTAAAAAAAAAAAAATTGGGGGGGGGGCATTTTTATAGAAATGCCGATTCTATAGACAGAAAAGAGGATGAATAGTGGAAAACAGTAGCTAACAGTTGGAAGGTATGCATGCAGCACAAAAGAGAAGAAGMAGGAATAAGGACAGATGGAAGAAGCAGAGAGGCTAAAGATAAAAGAATTGCGATGCTGAACAGAACTCTGTTCCACAAACCCAGCCACCTTCTTAAGCTTTAATTTGATCATTGAGGAGTTTTAGAATTGGATGCAAAGTAGCATATGAATTATTGAATACCTCTGTGAATAAAAGCACTGCCATTCACATTGGTTTAGCTCAACTCTAATGAGCTCGCAGGCCAAAGGTGCTTCAGGAAGCAGGATGAAAAGATTGGACATATACACATTTGTTAGATTGGCTGCAGAAAAAAGTACACGCTTATATCATTGTCACAGCGTGCTGACATTAGAACTACATGAAGAAAAGCAGTGCTTTTTAATACTTAACATTCATAAGAACATGGAGTAATTCAGTTTTTCCAATATATAATGTAGCATCATTTGAAACAGTTTCAAAAATCGTAACCATCAGTTTTATCATTATCTAAAATGAGCAAATTCACCAAATTTGAACTCTGTCATCATGGTTTGGTCTGGAATAGCACAGCACTTACCTGCTCTTCAAGAGAAAGGAGGAAAGAGGAAAGGAAATATCTGAAAAATTAAAGAGTAAAACTGGACAGTAATATAAAAGTTAACACAAAAAAGGAGTTAAATGCCGTTCTTCTAGGTAGGTTACCAGCAAAACACACCAAGAAGCTATAGACCTTCTTATAATAGCAAGTAGATGACAGGAGGCTATCTTGGGTCTATATTATGTTACTCTATTGTCATAATACAAAAGCTATCCTAATTACACTTAACTTGCATTTTCCAATACATTTCATTTTATTGTTGCCTCCAGCTCAAATGAACACTTTTAACTTTTTAAGAGCACCTTCTAATTTGTGGTTTGTCCTCATTTCTGATTTTCAGATTACTAAACACCTACCAGCTTCAAATAGGAGTCAGTGGGATAAGGTATTAAGGCCACGGGAAAAATCCGGTGATTCTCAGTTAGTTTTGAGGAGGAAAAAACAAATCAGACAGCTCTTGAACATTCTGTGCCACAGTTGCAGATTCCTCAGGTAAGGACAGTGTTTTTTTCCTGCGGCTTGTGTGGCATAACATTTAAAGACAATGGCTGGTACTTTAAGAAATTAAAACTATAATACAAGTTAAAATGTGGAAAGAACTGAAAGACTTGGCTCCTCCTCTAGCACTCAGTCTTTTCTGAAGATTTCCAGTGACCCACATGCAGCTGTGGACTGTAAATGGGAACAAAAAAAACAAGGAGTATAAATTTATTGGAGGGTATAGCTCTCGTAATCAGATTTATGAAGATATTTAAAGCACTCAGATATAAATACATGCTTAGAATAATCTACAGTAGCATGCACAATGGTTTAGCTACACTTTGGTTTTATTAACAAAATTGTTTAGGCATTTATGAAAATTCTGCAAGCAGTCGGTCTGCTTCTCAGGGTCCTTCAGTCTCTTTATGAACCTCGACTAGAGTCTCTAGTTTCATTCATATGACCGTAAAACTTCAAGAAGTCCTAAACAAATCAATAGATCTAGGCAGAAGGGAGCCAGATCTAATTCTAGGATTTGGAACTGTGCTTCCAATAACTTCACCACATGCTTTTATAAATATAATTCAAAAGAGAAGTATGGTCATCTTTTACTTTTATTTTGCTGTTCATTTGATTCTCCCTATATGAAAAAAAAAAAAAAAAAAAAAAGCCCGTGGTTTGTCCCTACAATACCATCTCAATTCTGCCCAAAACTGACAAGACACCTCATTATACAAAGTGACATGTGTATAAACCACATATGAACACAGGCACACAGATGTGACATTTATAAGCTCTGCAGAAATTTTCAGTGGAAAACCCAAGAGACAAATCCACATTATTTCCTATGGTTTGAAATGAATTTAGTTCATTTTTTAGTGAGTATTAGGTCACGCTGCATGGTAGATTACTTTTTTCTTTCTAATGTAGGTAGCATCTGGTTAATGAACAATTCAAATACACTGGGGATATGCTAAATCACTGAGAAAGAAACACAGAGATAGGAGAGCTCTAATTTCTTTATAAAAAGTTCTGTTAAGGTGAGAAAATGGTAATTACCCTTACAGCACAGAATCGTCAGCATCTATGCTTGAGTAGCTGCAAAAAATTCAATTCTGAAAGGCGGYTGATCCAAACTGGCCGATACAGTACCTACTGCACAGCTCTGTTTGGGGGTTCAGACCCAAGTGGATCAAGAGAGGAAAAAATAGAAAAGAAAAAAAGAAAAAGAAAAAAATGTATCCCAACTACAATAAGATATCTTATTTAACTACTTCCAAATAGTCTCCCCACCACCACGTATCACTACTTTCAAAGCCAGAGTCATTTAAAAGATTCCCAACATGCCACTTGACTTACAGCTGCTACATCATATCCATCACCACTTCACACTTCTTTTTTTCTTTAACTGCAATTTGGTACTTAGGTTGTAATGAATCTGATTTACCCTAGCCATCTAAAAAGATAAACACCTAGACTCTAAGGTCAAGGCAGAGCAGTAGGCACCCTGAAAAGGTGACTCATGGTAATCATCTTGGACATCTATTTTAGGACGCATTCCAGCCTCTAACATTTGATGTTGAGAATTCTGATATTTATGGGATATTAACTCTATTAACACATGTTAAAGCTTGAATTGATGTGAATGAGAGTAGCTAAGGCTACAGTTTTRGCCTGCTTTTTTTTTTTCTTCTCCACCTGAAGAGATAATGCTCTACCTCTCTTTCTGTAGACATCCAGATGGCTTCAAAAATTCTCAAAGGCAGACTAATTAATTACTGTATATGGTTCATAGTGGAAAGCAGACAATCTTTCTATGGATGTAATACTAATATTGAATGCCTCGAACCACCATTGTATTTTCATTTAATGAACCTTTCTCCTAATGCTGCCAGTTTGTGGTTGCTCCCTTTGGAAAACAACAAAAGAAAAATCATCACACTTGCAGGCAAAGACAAAAGTGTTAAAGAAAAGCTTCAGGCAACATTTTAAAGGAAGTAAACAATAATTTTGAAACTTTCATTAGTGCCACCAAGATTATGCAGAGAAACAAATTAATGCATCTACGACCAATTATTTCACAGAATTGTTGAGGTTGGAAGGGACCTCTGGAGATCAGCAACCCCCAGCTCAGTAGGGTAGTGTACAGCAGGTTGCCCAAGACCATGTCCAGTCAGGTTTTGAATATCTCCAAAGATGAAAATGTCATCACCTCTCTGGGCAACCAGTTCCAATGCTTGACCACCCTCACAGTAAAAAAAAAAAAAAAAAAAAAAAAAAAAAAAAAAAAAGCTTTTTCTTATGTTCAGATGGAACTGCCTGTGTTTCAATTTGTGCCCTTTGCCTCATCCTATCACTAGCCATTACTGAAGAGAGCCTCACTCAATCTTCTTTACACCCTCCATAAGACATTTATAAACATTGCTAAGATCTCCCGGAGCCTTCTCTTCTCCAGGCTGAACAGACCCAGCTCTCTCAGCCTCTCTTCTTATGGGCAGATGCTCCAGTCCSTTCATCATCATTGTGGCCCTTTGCTGGACTTGCTCCAGCATGTCTATCTCTGTCTTACATTGTGGAGCCCAGAGCTGGACACAGCACTCCAGACGTGTCTCACCAGTGTTGAGTAGARGGGAAGGATGATCTGCCTCAACCTCCTGATGACATGCTTCCTAATGCAGCCTAGGATGTCTTCTCTGCCACAAGGGCACATTGCTGGTTCTTGGTCAACCTGTTGTCCATCAGGACTCCCAGGTCATTCTCTGAAAACCTGCTCTCCAGCCAGTCATGTGTCCAGCATGTGCTGGTGCATGGGGTTATTCCTCCCCAGGTGCAGGATTTTGCACTTCCCTTTGTTGAACTTCATAGGTTCCTCTTTGCCCATTTCTCTAGCCTGTCAAGGTAGCAAAATAAATGGTAGTGAAACTGCCTCGTGTATCAGCCCCTCCTCCCAGTTTTGTATCATCTTCAAACTTGCTGAGGGTGCATTCTGTCCCATCATTCATTAATGACGATGTTAAACAGTATCAGCCTGAATATCAACCCCTAGGGTGCACCACTAGTGCCTGACCTCCAGCTAGGCTTTGTGTTGCTGATCACAACTCTCTGAGCCCAGCAGCTCAGGCAGTTTTCCATCCACTTGTCTAGCTCATACCTTAAAAAAAAAAAAAAAAAAAAAAAAAAAAAAAAAAAAAAAACCACCCACCCACCACACCAACCACCCACCACATCAACCACCTGTCTCAAGCAGAGCTCCACACATCCTATTGATCTCTCACAGAAAGGGTGACTTCCCCTCCTTGCCTTCCCAGCCTGTCCTATTTCTGCTGGTTCTCAAGGCTGCTCATTTAAGAAAGCAAATTTACTGATGACACCTCCATTCCCCAAGCCCAATCCTAAAATCTTTTTAGGAAATGAATACAACTTTGGGACTACGCTCACTGGTACACCGCTGGTGATAGCAATGGCATAGGGGTAGGATTCATTCTACTTTAAACTCACTTTACAACAAGCTTCCATTTGTTTTGCATCATTGGAGCATACCACACATTAAGAGGATAAAGCGTTATTCTGCTTCCTTGTCGATTTTACACCAATATAGTCCGCATCTGACAGCAATGCGGAAAAAATTAAAGAGAATTAAAYCAACTTCAGTGCTGTCGGTCCAGCTATTTGGTTTTCATTCCCCACCAGCCATACATTTTTATTGCTCACACTTTCACTTCGAGTCACACTGACATTTTTCCTGTTTTTCTCCGCCATGGCTGGGATCAGTTTCTGTGTACTCTGCAAACCTGACCATAGCTGAACTGGCCCTAAAACAACACTTGACAGAGTCAAGAATCAGCCATACGGACAATAAAATAATATTGAAGCTTTTTTGTAAGTGGACCAAAAAACCCTCTGAAAACTCTTTGCTAGGGTTTTATTCAGCTGCAATTAGCAACAAGCATCATTTTAAAGAGACAGACAGATGCTTCCCTGGCTCAACAGCCCAACTGGAAGTGCTCTGTGGCCTGCCGGTCATCTAGGAAATGCCGAGGGAACACTAATGCTTGGAGATAACCATTCTGCTCATCATCTCCTCATGCTTAACACTTGACATGACATTCTTTTCTCTCAACCTGTGCTGTGCACCCACGTGGAGATTATTATATACGTCAGTCTCGTATTCCTCTAACTCCATTCTCATCTTCAAATGCATATTTTCTGAATCTGCATTCTGAAACATTTCTTTTTGCTACAGATTTTAAAGCTTTATACACACACACACATACTGATTTTAGAGAGCTTCTGGTTGCCTGTTAGGCAAATTTTTTTTTATTTATTATGATTAATACATGCATATACTAAAGTATAACTGGAAAAACTTTGCCAAGTATCCTCATTAGTTTCACAGTTCAGGTTTCAYGCAGAGAGTTATAATCCTCCAAAATCCCTCCCCCTTCTTCATTTAAACACACTGTCTCCTCAAGAATGGTAATATAAAGAGCTGCAATGAATTTAGCTGTCTATATTAAGTGCTTGCAGAATTCGAAACAAGTTCAATCTGCATATGTATCCACTCGTCTTTCATTACCAAGTAAATGTAATATCCTAGGTGGTGGTTTTATTTAAGTCTCCATCACTTAGGTCCTGAACACAGGAGAATTTACAATTTTTGCATTTTGTATACTTACATTATTATTAATCTTCACTTAATAATGACACAGATATATTTACTGTGCTTTCATCTATTATGCTCCATTATTAAGTACATTTTGCCRTGAGAATGAAACAGTTGATAAGAACTTTAATATTTTCACTTTAGGAGTGGCACATTTGGCAGCAAAAAGGTTAGAAAACTTCAGGCAGAGTCTCCCACCAAGTCTAACACATTTACATTAAGGTTTCAAAACATAGGGGCTGATTTTCAGGAGAAATAACAAGCATTATGTCCCATGGAAGCCATGGGAAACAAGACCTCTTCAGGACCTTTGCAAAATCTGGGCATTATTTAAAACTCTGCCCCCTACCCCACAAAAGGGATTTAAGAGATTTAATGTAATGCCCCAGAACAGGTTCATGATGTATAAATGTAAAGAGCTATTCTGCTGAATCATTTTGCCTAGACAGGTGTCATTATATCAATACCAACAGTATGAAGACACATGAGAAAGAAATACAGTCAGAGTGGCTGGAGATTCATTGTAAAAGCAGCTGTAAGTGGCTATTACAAGGAGAAAACCCAGAATCATTCAGGCAAAATTCTGTACTACTACAACTACTGTTGTTGTTCTTCTGTTTTAAATTTAAGATTGAGAGAGAATGCCAAGAAATGCATTTGAGCTCTGGTCCACAGTTATGTGGAGGAGGGCACTAACTTTTGCCCAGCCACATGGAAATGCTCTTAGAGTTGGTTTAAAAGAGCATAATTATACTGTATCATTGCCATAAGTAAAAAGAATGCTAAAAAAAAAATTAACACACTTTGTCAGTCAATATCAGAGCTTGCAAGCTCTTTGTTTTAAATGTTTCATATATAAAAAGAAGTGAATAAAGAGAAGATCACTGAAATAGAAAAAAAAAGTTTCAGAAAATGATTCTTAAGATGTTTGGGGCAGGGCTATCTGCAGTATGCAGGTACAGTATCCAGCACAATCTTCATAGGGTCTACTTGTTCCTTTAAATCCATGAAAAATAATAATCCACTCCATGACATCCATTTTCGCTGGCTGTGACAAAATAAATCTAAAAGATGAACGGCCTTCCTCTTCCAGGCTAGTCTCAAGATTGTAGGGCCAGATTCACCAGCATAGTACAGCAACCTCTTCATAAGTAACATAAAGCAGTCATAAACCTAGTTTAATCTCCTGGTTTGATCATGTTTCCATACCCATCACATCAAAACAGGACTGTCACTATGCACTAACGAACATAACCCATTGTCCCCAGTTTGAAGCTCCTTACTCAATTCTTGCTCATTCAAAGCCACGTTCTAACCCAATTCTAACCTCATAGCAGCAGCTTAATGGAAATTTGGGGGTAGGAAGAGCATTAGGGTTAGATCACAGTGAAGGATACTGTGAGAGAAAGGAGAAGAGAAGTGCACACAGACACAACATGATTGTAGCTTAGTGAGCAAAATCCACCGCATATCAGGCAGCTCCCCTTTTATTACTTCATACCATCTCTAATTAATGTGCTACTTCATACACACTTGTCATACCCTTCAGCAAGTAGTCTCCCTTTTATTTTTTTCCGCATGGACCACAAAATAACTCAAGAAGCTGCTGTGTGTGCCATCTCATGCCAGTCCTCTACAGCCCCAGAGCCAGCCACAGGCTTCTCACAGCTCTGCCAGCTACAGCTGGAGAACCAGGGAATTGTCCAGCACAACACAAGAGCACGCAGGGGAGCGGGCAATATGGGAGTCTCTGTCCTCAACCCTATCTCCTTGCCCAAACAAGACATGGAGACTCTAAGAGGGGGTTCAAGGAGGACCTTGGCAGTGGCTCCTGGTTGAAACAACTTTTAGACTTTCAGGAAATTGTTGTCCAGACTTGGTTTCTCTTAACTCAGAGAAACAGGACTGCATCTATACCTTGTGGAATAGATCCAAGCAAACATGTAAATGGACTGCATTGCCATGTTTAATCCCAGCTGGAACAATCAACAGGAGACCACATCTTTGCTAGCTGCTTAAGTCAAAAAAATACCAATACTTGCAACAGATATGTAGTGACCTTTAAAAACAACAAAAACCAAAACATTACAGTGACCACTAGACACAAGAGTCAAATGAGTGACGTCAGTTTGATAAATCTAAACTTCAGAAAGAAAAAGTATACCTCCTTTTAATTCACTTCCTCTTCCTTCAGTTATTCAAATGAAGGATACTGAATTCTTATTCTCTTCCATAGAGGCTCTATCAAAAACATTGCAGACAAGCCCAATTACATTTAAAGGCTGCAACCTGCTTGAATTGCTCTGATATTCCTTTGAGCTCATCTCCTAGCCAGACAATGTACTGAAACTGATATAGCCCACTCTTTTTCAAATATTGCTGCTATTTTGCCCTTAATACATCATGAACAAAAATATGCATTCATTCTGATAGAGGGCCACAATGAATTTTGCATAAAGTTGAATAAATGAGAACAGATGATAACCAAGCAATACCGGATCTGATTGTTTCAGATAGTACATGTATTTTGCATAAACAAATTTACTACTGAAAAAAATTTCCTCAAAGCCATTTGCTTTCTACTTGGTTCAGAAGTAGCAAAATCTGAAAATCATCCTAAAGTCAAACTATTCTAGGAACACTGAAAATGCTTTGAAAACACTCAAAGCTCCTCTACTCTCTCTGAGTGGGGATGTCGCATATCACCATTGCTCTAGACGTTCACCTTGTTCCCATATCTATTTCCAGTCCCTTTTTCAAAGACTGCTAAAACACTGGCTTCAATGCTATCTTGGGGAAATGAATGCCATGGGTTAATTACACAGTGTGTGAATAAAGTCTTTTCTTTCATCAGTTTTCAATTTTCCCCTTCCAGTTTCARTCAGTGTTTCCTTGTTCTTCTGTTCATGCTTTTAAAAATATAATACAAGTTCCCATCCTGCTTTTCTTTACTGTAACCATTACTTTGGGTAGTTTCACCATTTCCCCTCTTATTTCTCTCTCCCTAAATAGTCCAAGTCTTTTTAATCTTTTTTCATATAGGAACATTTTCTCCATATTCCTATCATTCTCATCTCTCTCAGCTATTCTATTCTCCAATGTGTCTTTCTGATACAGCAATCAGAACCAATCACAATATCCTAGGTGAGGGCATAGCACTTTTTTTTTTTTAATAAAATAGTAGCAGTAGTGTTTCCAGCATTTTTCTCCCTCCTTTTACATTTCAACATTTGTTTATTCTTTGGCTGCTGCTGCATATTAAACAGAAGTCTGAATTCATCTGTCTACACTGATGCCAAGGTCTATTTTTGACCAGACACTGTCAAGTCAGATCATAAAATTAGCTTCTAAATTTAGCTATTTACATAAATACCTAGATCCGAGTTAGCTATTCAAGCTTCTCTGAGCCATGAAGAGAAACAGGAAATTTTAGGGCACAAATTCAGATAGCCATTCAATGAACAGAATTGCATYTGAAAAGTGCAGTTCTTTCCACCAGTTGAAGGTGTTTATAACTAACTCTGATGTTGACATCTACATTAAGTTAGAGGAATCTCACCCAAAATGTTAACTATCCCTTATTTTTGCAATTCCAACCATTAGTATCTCTAAAAAAATGAAATAGCAAGTGAAAGACAAATTACAGTAATAATTTTAGGGGGGGGACTTCCTCCCAAGCTTGGAGTCATGGCTTTGTAAAGAGGTGATTACAAAAGCAAAAGAGAGGATTATCAGAATGGGTCAGCAGTCTTGTCTTTAATGTAACATTTAAAAAAGAATTTCATTCGATTCACAAATTACTGCCTTCTTGACATTTTTTCTGATAAATAAGAAAAGTGTTCTGTGTTCAAACAATTTTTCATTTGACAAAAAAAAAGTTTCCATTTTATTTTAGTAATTTTCAACATTTTCTTCTCCCTCTTACTTTCTTATACAGGTAGGAGACCCAAAGAGCAAACGGAAGAGATTAAGAGTTTCTCTGATACAACCGTATCATTTAAGAACACTTCTCCACTCAGTTACAATTTGGTTGTCATTTACCCTTTTGTAAGGAAGTGGGAGGGCGGAAGCATGGCGGAGGGAGCAACAAAAGGGGAGGAGGAGGAGGAGGAGTCAGGATATAGAGTTGAATTAAAAAAAGTTAAACCCTTTCAAGGAGAAATTACTGTTTTGGTACAGTACATTGGAGAATGTGGTCTATATTCCACAAAAACAGAAGGATATGTTTTCTGTAGAAAAAAATATTGGAGAGGTCCTAAAAAGAAGTCCAATATAACGTAAAGCCCAACAGCAGTGCTTCCCTTTTGTGCAAATGCAGAAAGCTGAAGGAAGATCTCATTTCCCAGTGGCAATGCAGGCTGCYGAACTCACGAGCTTTCTTAGGTTTTCATTTTGCTTGTTTGTTTTCCAATAAAGTAATATTGATCTACAGTCAGGTGGTACAAAGGGGCTGTATAAAATAGTCTCTGTGAGAAAAATGTCTTTACCTACCTCCTGTTCTCTCTTTCCACTTGAGTTAAACAAAGGAGATTTAATGATTATTCTGCTTGATGCTTTGGAGAATAGGAAATTACGCTTAAAACAACAACTGCTGTTTGCTTACTGAGTCTTTTATCTTAAACACAGGCCCTTTAAGAATATGTTGAGCTGATTTAAAAACTACAGAAAAATTTTAGGTGCTCTTTCTGTATAATCAAACTTCAAAGTTTGATTTCAGAYGTGGAATATGGTTTTGTAATAAAATTTAGTCCTCGCTCATTTGCGTTTCAAATAAACCATTAACATCTTACGAAAGGACCGAGAACCAAGATAAAACATACTTTACACTTTGATATGTCAGCTGTTGTTCAGCCCTGTGGCTTCCACTTTTTTCTGATACTAGAGTTACTACAGCTTCACACCACTTCTTTTTTTGATTTAACTTTATGCCATCACCAGTATGTGAAGCTGAAAAAGCTCTCTCATGGGTTTCTAAACAACACAAAAACCTATGATAGAAATGGATTATGGCTTCAAAGCTTTTAGAAGTGGACTTGTAGCTTATTTCTCTCTTTATCCCCATTTAGTGTCCTCAAAGTCACCTCCAACTCCCTTTTACATTAGGCAGCATCTGGTGCTGTTCTGATTGGACTCCACATTTTCCTCCTGCTGCAGCCTTCTGTAATTCGAAAAAAAATTTACTRGAAGGATTTAAAAAGAAAAAAAAAATCCTAACTGACCCAGATTATTAGCCTGAGATGCTTCAGAGGATGCTGCCAAGCCTGCTGCTCTGTGCAGTTTACAAATGCCACCAGAAGGGAAGGAAAGGTCATCCTGGTGGTAGTTGTTGCCACTCTGTTACCATACGCTACAAAATACAAGCTAGTTCATAACAATAAGGTCCCAGAGCAGTAGCTATAAGTTCACAACACTGCCTTACAGCTGATTAAGCAAACTGCATCAAGGAGGGGAGGGCAGGGAAGATAACACATAATGATCCACAAATTAACTGGTTCTTGCCTACCCGATTTGTTTACAACAGCATTTTTAAGTTACAAAAATTGTGAGTACTGTGGAGATAGTCTGCCTTTGATTCAGTCACAGGTTATTTCTGTTTTGTGTGCAGTGCATATAGAGTCCTGTGGGAAAGATGCATACCAACAAAAAGCTAACAGAAAGATGCTTGCAATGTATTAGGAAGAAAAGGGTGGAGGGGAGACCACGGCCAAACCTCATCCACGCTCCCCAGGTGTAGGACAGCCACAACCCGACTCTCACCACCGCAAAGAGAGATCACCACCATCACCAACACAGCCTCTGTCAGCATATTTCTAGCCTAGGCCTGTATTATTGGAGATGTACCAGAGAGACTGAGATCCAGACCGTGGAGGGGTTGGCGTGCGAGGCATTAGCTTGCAGAGTTTCTTTCAAACATGAGCGTCCAAAGTGAAAACCACTGAAGCTATTCAGAGAGCATCATCAGGGGATGGATGATAAAGGTCAAGCTGAGATAATATTTTTCACTTCTAACTGGGTCTTTTCTATCATGACAACCTCCTCAGAAAGAATATGCCTGGGATGCCTGGTCTCGGTTCCAAAAAAATATTTTGGAAAGGTTAATACAGGATCGTGTTGCCAGTTTTGAGTTATTCAAGCACAAAGGAGAATGCAGTTTTCTTAAAAAATATCATATATTCTTTACTTCTTGCATACTGATAAATCTAAGCCTGATATTTTAGTTATTATTTACTTATTATTAGCTTACAGTGCTGACAGTGTGGTCTGCACTGCAAAGGATGAGAARGAATCCCTGCCCCAAAGAAATTAGTCCTCGAAAGGCGATGTGCAAAGTCTTTAATCCACACGTAGCCCCCACTGAATTCAAAAAGTTACTCATGTGCGTAAAAACTTAACAGCTATGTTAAAGTGAATGTAGATTCAAAGCTTAAAGGCTAACAAAACACACACACATTGGCAGAGGCAGAAAACTTGCTATCCCTGAAAGAAACCCCGTGAGAACACGAGGCTCTTCTCGCTTGGCCTGTCCCACTGTTCGGTTACACCACAGCTAGCCACTACCCTCGGCATTAATAGGACTGTTTACATGGGTATGGTTTGCCCAGCTGAGCTCAGGTATTTTCAGAAAAACCTACAGAAAAAAATTATAGTTGGGAGGAATGGGTAAAGTTTATTTAAAATAAATGTAAAAAATTGTTCTTTAATTCAGCACTTCATATCGTAGGTGTTGCTCATAATTTAACCCCTGATGTCTGTATTTAGGAAAAGAGTGAACTGGAAATATTATTACACTTGCCTATACAAATACTCCTACACGAGACAAATTAGGTGAGTCAAGTAAAGGATTAGGCCTTTATATGCTGCTTTTGGAAACCACCTATTTCTCTGCATTAGGAAGGTGTTGTATTGTCTTCTTACATGAAACTCCAAACAGTGATACTAGGACTAAGATCCATTAAACATCGTGCCTCAGGATGTTATAACACAGAACAGCTACATKTTTTTTTTCCTTTCTGGACACAAACAAATTCAGAACATTGCACCTTGTGCATACATAAATAAATAAATTACTCGATGAAATCACGGGCCCTCATTGGGCCAGCATTACTGTGATATCTGTTTTCATTTTGGATAAAACGTATGCATTTGCTTTTGAGAAGTAACTCTTCACCAACTCAAATACATACTGTACCTAAATGGAAACTCAGACTGCCACTCTGTCATTATATTTCCACATGAAATATGATAATGTGCCTGCTTTCTAGTTCTAATGTGTTTTGGATTTGCCTACGTGATGCTATTAATTCCTAATTCCTGACCATGAATTTCTAAATCTCTAACTTAGAGAGATTTAGAAGCTGCTATGAAAAAAATGCTTCTAAGACACATTTGCTTTAGTCCCAGATACTTAAAGTCAAAAAGGATTAAAACTTAGTCCATAATCTAATCACCTGCATTAATGCATTTTTTTTTTAAGTTGGCACAACTTAAAAATGCAATTTAAAAAAAAAATCAGTACATCACAATATCATAATCACATTTTTCAACATTCTATCTTTTCAATTAACAAAGCTATTAATTTAACACAAATTCAGAGTAGTTTTATCCAGCACAGTTCTGCATTTTTCACTGACAGTCAGGGGAGACCTTTCAGAGGGGCTGAAGCGATTTATGAATCTTACAGGGACACTGTGTGAGCTCTAGCTGCATCTGAAGCTGAAGAGATGTTTTTAACAGCCCGCACTGTCAATCTGAACAGATGCTGCTAAATTCACGTAAAGGGAAAACATTAAAAAAATAATATTATTATAAATTATATGCTTTCTTGGAATTTGTAGTCATTGAGACACTTCTAGGGACCCAGATACCCATTTGTTTGCAGCCCAGACCCTTGCATAACAAGGGTGATACTAATAAAACACACACAACTGTCAATACTTGAGTAAGTAGTTACTAAAAAGGTTACAAGTGCAACAATTTAATCCAATTATAAAAGGAAAAAAAACATAAAATCTATATCAAAAGCTGAGGAGTTATTCTAAAATTTCTTTTCATTCCACAGTGACAGATGAATGCGATATCGTCCTTAGCGATACCCACCGAGTGATGCAGTTTTTGCCTTCATTTCATGGTCTAGTTATGTACGATCAATACTCCCACTCATGCTGTCATTCTCTTCCTTCTGTCCCATTCAGGACTGTGGAAGCAAAGCAGCCCCGCATGCAATTACAAGTCTGTTTAGAACAAAATACTGAACCATATCTTCGAGTCTGCTTCATACTATATGGCATTTTCGACATAATTATAAAACTTTCACAGCTTTAGTTACTTCCCTCACAGGAAACACACAGAAATATTTTAAAAATGCAGAAGTAGATGAAAATGTGCTGAGTTACAACACAGGTATCCACACAGTCCTTTGGTCATGTCCAACACAGTCCTTTGGTCATGTCCACAAGGCAGGTAAAGCTGCCACAGGAGAATTAAGAGCCCTGCTGTAGAAGCACACCATCCACCAGCTCCCGGCCAGCCTGGACAAGGGCACTGCCCAGCTCACCTCTTAATGCTCGGCCACTGTGCCTGCAAGAGGGGATTTGCAGGGGTAGGAATGGGGGAGCAGAAAAAAGRTCCCGACTCTCTAACTCTCCTGGAGAATCACCTGGGAAGGCAGCATCCGGGATCTGGCCCTTGCTCTCAGGAGTACATTTTATATTCACTGATCACTTAATATAAAACACAGAACCTCTCTTAGGAGGACTGGTACTTGGGGAACACTTCTGAAAAAAAGGCAAGCTCTGGCTTGAATCCAGTCTAGCTAAAGTTGTCCTAGATTTCAAGTTTTCCACTCCCTGGATAGATTCCTTTATCACTAAGCTACCAATATACAACCATTGCTTGCAGTAATTACAGCAGCCACAGCTTTGTCATGCAAGGTTTTCAGTGCATGTTAGACATGTTCTGAATATCCCTATTAGTTTATTTGCTTTGGGGATTAAGCAATGAGATGCCTGCTTTGTGACTCGCATACTGCCTCAGGCATGAGAGGTGCTAAAACATTCAACTCCGCTATGGCGATGGAGGCACCCCTAGGTATGCGCAGCAGTAAAAGTCTAAATAAATCTGTTAGTGCAGAAAGTTGAACTTCTAAGGATTGTAACTCACCCAGTGACTATTCTCAGGATTATTCTCCTACACTTCAATTCCATCTAAATTGTATTTAGATGCTAAATTTTGAGCTAGGCTTAAGAGAAAGATGTGTAGTATAAGAAGCAAAGACATAAATAACTGGGGACGTCTGTGTGCTCATATTTGCACAGAAGACTGTATCCATATCTATCTCCCAAAAGAAATGAGGGGATTTAGAAAGCTATGAGAAAGTTGAACACCYGATATCATGTTCATCCAGCGAATCCATCACTTGACAAAGATAATATACAGAAAGTATCACATGGTAAAGCTATGAGGGAATTCCATACAGAATGACAAGAAAGAATATGCTGAGCCATTTCATGTGTATAAGATCTAATCTGTCTTTTAGCACATCTTTCTGAACAGACAATCAGGAAGCGTGTGATGCATCTTTTATATTATTGGAATGGTTTCAAATTAAATAAGCATTTTCAATTATATTTTAGAATATCAATTCTCTTAATCTATTTAAAGAACAACTATTGCACTTTATTTAAGGACATTTTTATTATTATTTCACATAAAAACAATATAACTACAGTGGGCACTGGCCATTAGAAGATGAAGACGCTACACAGGAGCTTTTACAGACTTATAATCTTCAAATATTTAAGACTCACCACAATGGAACAGATAGAAGGTCCACATCAATTTATTGTCTCCAGAACTGGAGAGGAGCAGATTCCTGTGGAAGACTATGGTAGGAAAGTAAATCTTTGCCCTATGCTTTTTGCCCTACTGTTTCTCTACACTTCCATCCTCCAGCAATTCATGATTCAGTAGGTTCCAAGACAAGAGTGGCACCTCTGTGTTTAATAGTCCAGATGTACTCTTTCTTCCATGAATTTGTTTAGTCCCTTTAAGCCAATGTAGGTTTTAAGCACAGAACTCTTATGCCAATACTGAAACACCCAAAGCAGTAGATGAAGAAAGTAGGACTTTTCTCATCCCCTAGAATTTCAGCTTTAAGGACATTTGCTGTTTTTTGTTACTGTTGTTGTTGAACAACATTAGGAAACCCAGATAGACTACATAAAACCAAGTCTTGTTCAATATTAGTTTGGTTCTCAAAATAAACTTTTACAGATTTGAGACATTCAGATTCATATAGAAACTCATCACTATGTTTATCCATATGTCTATTATTTTTGTATTCTTTGAAAGTGTTTCTACCAATTAGTTCAGCATAGGTATAGGGCTTACTTGTTGGTAGTTCCACAGATCACCCCAGAACCCTTTTTTTAAATTTTGAGGTATATTTGACACCTTGTAATCCTCTGGTTACGCAGCAAATGTAAGCAATGGGTTACAAGGCACAGTTAATAATTCAGCTATTTCATCCTTAAGTTCCTTTCACCTCCCGGGTGAATACTACCAGCTCCTAGCAATTTATTTTACAACCCCTTCTTTGACACTTTAGTTTCAGACAGATCCTCTTGGATACCCCCTGTGAAAAAGGGTGCTGGCAGGAGGACCCCTTTCCTTTCCTCAGGCAATACATGCTTCCTGCATTCTCTGGATTGCTTCAAAGCTTACCCCAACACAACTGACCCAGCCAAACCAATTGATTGTCTTCATTGTACATCTGTGACATGGGGAATAACATTTTTTTTTATCTTCCCATAGGTGTTTATAATTTAACACCAGAACAATTAGTAGTAAGCATTTTCTAGAGATGAAACAAGCTATTTTACTGCAAAAAGAACATTATGTATTATAGTACAGCAGAAATATTCTGAATACCAATCAAGTTCTTCCAGAAGCTCAGATTAAAGTCTCCTCTTCACCCATGCTATGGTAAAACCACTAAGGAAAYTGGCCCAATATCAACATGAGGGGARAAGATCAGTTTTCTTACTCCTTGTTGTCAGGGAATATAAGGGACACTACAATGCCTATAGATGTGGTGTAGCATCTTTCTCTCCTGAACGGTATGTTTGCTGTGTATGTTTGGATAAAGCAAT
This sequence comes from Apteryx rowi, assembly GCF_003343035.1. Taxonomy (NCBI): domain Eukaryota; kingdom Metazoa; phylum Chordata; class Aves; order Apterygiformes; family Apterygidae; genus Apteryx; species Apteryx rowi. Next base: position 969,337 of record NW_020451282.1, read on the forward strand.
TACACCAACTGCACTCTTACTCTGTTTCCATATATTCAGAATGATTGACAAAAGACGTTAAAGCTCTGATGTAAGCCTGGAGATAGTCCCAAATCAGGTAGTTCTGTTTGGACATGACATTAGGTTTGAGGGTTTAAATACAGTTTCATGTTAGCCCTTAAAAACAAATAAGCACTATCTAAAAATATCAAACATCTAGATTTGACCTTTGTAAAGGTATTTCGATACAGAATCATACTTAGGCCAATATGAACTATTAAAAAAAAMCCTCACACTTTGAAAAACTAAAAGGTTTTCTTTTAAATCAAACAGTTTAACTTTTCTTTTGTTAGAATACTTCTGAGCTTTCAGGACTTTCCCCCCAGGAATCCAATGGCCTACAGAATCTTTTAGTTTCTTCAGCAAACTTTCTGCAAATGTATCTGAATTTCTCTATTAATATTACCGTAAAGCCCTGTTATTTTATGGGGGAAAGGTTGTTTGCTTTGTTTTCATGAAGCCAAACACTTTCCATGGCAAGATTGCTGTTCCACACGTAAAACATTTACTCTTAAAAAAGAAGGAAAAAAAAAACCCTTTATCATATTAGTAAACTTAAATTGGAGCTGTCAGATTTCTTCAAAGCATCCTGAGGAATCTGTCAGCAGTGTGACTGAGTACATAAATTTTGGCATTGCTTTTCACAGTAGATCAAAGCCTAGATGGATGAATGATCTGAAACTGTTATATGCGCGCTGCTGTCTTAAGTAGTTGAGCTGTTTGGTTTAATGACAGACAAATGTTCTTCCAGCTGCACTCATATGGCATAATTGTGATGTACAGTGAACAGTCAGATTTACAGTCTGTGATATAACACCTTTAGATATGTGAAAGTACAAGGCATCACGCAGCCCGTTCAAGTTTCTAGATTGAAAAGCAGCTCTCAGTCAAGTATTTGTCATAATGGACACAGCTATTTGCTACCTCAAAAGTCTGCCTCAGTCATCAGAAAGGAGGTGGTAAGAAGGCCTTGGTTCAGAAACCAAGAGGTTGGTCCTGGGAGTTGCCCTTGTTGCCAAACAACGATTTCAGGGGGCCCTTGCCAGCATTTACTTCTGGAGTAAAACAAAGAGCAAAATATGCTCAGGAAAATGCTGTTGACTCAAATAGCACAAACATCTGCTGCAATCATGAATAGCTTGTTGACTAAGTTCAGCAGCAGTGGAGCCTTCAAGCAAATCAGCTTGATCATCGGAAGTATGTAATTCCTTTTTGGTGCCGTAGACACAAAAAGAACAGAAGGGGGAAGAGGCAAATACCCAATTTTTATTAACACTGATTTAAGTATATTTGCTCTTCTTACAGAGAATTTTGACAAAGAAATCAATACTCCACATAAACGAGATATATTAGCAGAATGACTACATGAACAACACTGCTGTAACAAAAGCAGTCTGTTGTGGTTGGGAAGTATTCTTCACTTTAAACCCCTGTTTTGGACCTTTGCTACTCAAACTATACTAACTTTGTCATCAAATTTCTCCTGGTTTGATCTCTGCCAAGCAGAACCAATTTAGTCACTTTAAAATTGCCCAGTTATAGAGGAAAGTGTCCCAACTTTACTAATTGCTGCTGTCTTTTGGGGGTAAGGAAGTTTTTTTTCTGTTGTCTCAAGCTTTATTGCTGAAATATCAATTCCTCTAGCTGCCAGCTAACAGTTGAGGAGTGTGTATAAGTATCTGAGAACTATTTTCTTATATATTTCCATTACTTAYAAGAAAACAACTGCAACACTGATTTAACTCCATTTTGAAAAAAATCTATTCAAAAAATCCTACTATGTTATGAAATTTCTTGAGCATTTTCATGCATCTTCATTATCTTTTAAATCATTAAACAACTTCACAATTGCTAGAACTGTTCAAAGTCTCAGACTACCTGGGGAAACATTTGAAGTTGCAATGACTTCTGTTGCAATGACTTCTGCAATAATAAAAGGAGATATGACCCATGAGAGGCACTAGTGTCATTGTTGGGGACTTTACAGCAATTAAGGCTCAAATCTTTAGCTGGTAGAAACAAAACCCTCATCCATCAGTTTCTAAGGTGGCCAGATATCAGCTACATTATCCTAGGCCCTGTGCCCAAATATATAGACTAATATTGAAGCTGACTGCCACCATTTCTTTCCCAAATGAAGGACAGTTGCAGCACTATGATCAGGGATTAATTCATGTGTACAAGTGTGTGGACTGAACAAAATGGGTGTTTTATTTGATATGAAAAAGCAAAAGAGCAGAATTTAGTCAAAGAATCTTTGCTTACATTTAAGTTAACAGAAAATACAAATTTTCTTTTATACAGTCTTTCTATACAAAACAGATTAGACCCATTTTGCATTTTGTCATCAAATTAACTTTGACTGTGTTTTAATTTTCACTGACAGAGAAAGCATCTCGTCGTACTTCAAGAGTTATTTTCCTGCAGCTAAATAATACCAATATAACCATGCTGAAAAGTCTACACAAATGCATATTATAGGATTAAGTTACATTTATAGAACACAGATCTGAACATCCTCTAATTTGCACCTATTTTACCTGAATCTCCCTGATTTCATACAAAATCGGAGCAGCCTTTACTGCTGTTCTACAGCAGTAATAACAATCCATACAAGATTAAGATGGGAACGTATACTCTAAGACGTAATTAGTAAAGATTAAGTCCCTCTTTGCCTTTTTCTTTAACCATATAAAGACTCCTTAAACAAGGAATGTGCAGTTCATGTTGTGCGCATTCATGGTTAGCCAGCATAGATACTAGTTACAAAAGATACTGCCCTTGTAGCATCTTCCAACTCCTTGGCAAATAAGAGAAAGCAGTATATAGGCAGATGTACCAACAACTTTAGACTTGCCCTTGGGCCCATCATATGAGATGCCTCTTTCTGACCTACCTTTTCATAACAGTTACCAGTTTGACTAAGATTCAGTTACAGAGAATTTGACAAATCAGAAGTAATTTTTTTAAAAAATGGACATTGATATATGGAACCAACTGTTCACATAAAACTTGCTTTCTCAGTTTTCATATAAAACGTGTTTCAAGTAGTCAGACAGCTCAGATCCATCTCCCAAATTGAAAGCCAGGTTCTGAGATGTACTTAAATCTAATAATTTTCCAGGATGTAATAACTGATAGACCACAATTCCGCAAGGACTCAGCAAGCTCATGTTTAATTTTATCCCCCATAATTAATTCCAATGACTTTATTTGTATTGTAAACCCAGTCATCTATCATTATGCAAGAAATATATTGAGCTTTAAAACCTAATTTAAAGTGACTCTATTACCTTGGCCCTTTCAGGATATCATTGTGCCTGTGCAACAGCAAACCAAACAAATCTTGTTATTTGAAGCACATCCCGACRTGCATTCTAATGCTCTTCAATACCCTTGCTGATCTGTAATAAACTGAGCACCAGTCCTCAGGTAAAGARCCGTGTCCAAAAGACCACCATTGGGATAATGGTCTTCTAATTGAAATATTAAAGTTCTGAAATGTGAAAAAAGTCTGTTTTCACAGAGGAACTACTTTTCCTCTTCAAATTCCTGATACATATACATACCCTCATCCACCCTCAAGGTCACATACGTCTCATGTCTAATTATAGAGGACATGGGCTCTAACTCCAGTGCTCTGATTCATACCTAGCTTAAAGGTGCTAAATATACCATAAAAGTAGCCTAAAGCAAACACTGCTAGGGGTATTCGTACCATCTCTCTCAGTCATGATTCATACCCTGTCAAGGCAGAGTATGTTGCTGCCACTRGACAGCATAAATATAGAAAAATTAAGAGGTTTAAGTATTAAAAAGGATGACTTCAGCAGTATTAATTAAGATGAAGATAGATAAAAAAGGGAATCTATAATTGGAAGAAGCAACTGAGACAGCAAAAAGTAGTAGACCAAATGTCGTCCTTATTTATTCTCATAAATATGTATATTTTCTGTGTTTCTYCAGTGACTGTGTTGCCTAGTTTATACTTCTGTGTTACTAATTCTAATACATTGCTGAGGAAYGGGGCAGTTCAGCAACTTCACTCAAAAACCTGAATCAGGAATTGTGGGTTTTATGAAAAATATGCTGCTCTTTCCCTATCCTCCAAAACATAACAAGATAGATTTGCTCACACTAATATCAGTTATTCTCAGTCTAAGAGTTGCAGCACCAGGTCCATGCACAGATAGGTCATTATTTTTTGCCTCCATCTTTTTCCACAATGCTTTGTTGTAACAATAACTTTACATTTATTAAGGAAAGTTTGTGTCTGGAACATACTTTCAAGATTAACCATCTTTCCAGCAATTCTTTACAAACAGAGCTTTCTTCCTTTGAAGTAGGATTTGAAGACATTGACAGTGTTTATCCCAGAAGGGAAATAAACAAGACAATGCATAATTAATGCAGGTAAAATAATGAGTTATATTGAGAGGGAGCTTCGTTTGTCTCCTAACGCAAGAATGAGGGTCATTCAGTGAAACTGAGTAGTGATATATTGAAAAGAACTCCTCCCCCCCCATACACACAGAGGATAGGAAGCAGATTAGCTCTTTCCCCTTCATTCCTTGTTGCAAGATGTTTRTGTTTTCCCCTTAAATAAGTTTCTCTTAGAGATAGGATACTAGACTAAGCAGACTTTACATCAGATCTATTAATGCAATTCTTGGTTTCTTAACATAGAAAACATTCTGACAAAGTTCAAAAGCTGAAAAAAGACACTCTTCATACACACTTTCAGTTTGGGCTTAGAATCCAATCCAGCTGTTTATTCCGTTACCAAATACCAGCTGATTCACAACAGCTGTTAGTGCCCATACTCTTAGATGATAATAAACACAAACTAATGCACTACAGCCCAAAACACAATGAGAGGTGGTCAAAGRTAACTTGTGCGACCTTGTCAGAGGAAACTTCTTAGCACAGTAACTCGATAGGATGTTTGGGCTGCTAACACCAAATTCATCCCACCTCATGGTGGGCAACAACACTTAAGCTGTGCACATAAGATGGCATCAGGTCCCAATATTTACAATGAGCTGCGTGTTTCTACAAGGGGGGAGAATTTTCCCTTGCATAAGCCCTTTGCTAACTCTTCAGGTGGAGGCTACTCCTACCGTTCGTTCATTGAGGACCTAACTGAATAAACATCTCCTCTTTTTCAGCAAAAGGTCAGACAGCTTAATTTAGATTACCAGTGAGGCCCGATTAAATAAAGACAGTTGGTTTTGCATCAAAGCAGCTGAGCAGCACTTAGATAATTTGTTCTGCCAGTGGAACCGTTTCCCAGCAAAACGTCCAATGCAAAACCAGTATCACACAACGCAGGGGCGATGACACCTCGGACGACTACAGCTGGTTCTAAAGCATCAGCTGACCACAGCCTAAAACCCCCTGATTTTACACAATAAAGCACTATACCTCTGAGGAGGACAGGACCTGACTGTGAATTAAAGGCACACTGTAAATTGACAGCATCTCTGTTAAAGTTGTTAATAATTCATTATCACTATTTTATACCAGTCAACCCCTGGAGAAGAACAAATTAAAAATGCTGCTTGAAATACCATCCTTAACAGCAATAATTGGGGGGGGGGGGGGAATGCAACTCGCTTTTCCTATGCACTGAGTGCACACGCACAAACAAAATAGCCTTCTTTAAAAGAAAACAGTTGGTGACATTTTACATTTCTGTTTTTACTTTATTTACAGAGGGCTCAGGCTATTGGGAAATGACATTTTCCTTCAGCTAAGAAAATGAAAAACACATATAAGAAGTGGTACAGCTGGCATTTACAGGAAATATAGCCAACAAATTACAGGTGACAAATAACCATCCACATTTTCTGTAATTAGATGACAATTAGAATTCATATTATTGTGGTATATTTATGATTCTATTTATGGCCTCCACAAAGCAAGAATGGAATCCTTTTTGTTATCTACCTTGCCTATCACCAGTCAATACTTTATTACCACAAAGAATTTTTATGGAAATTAATCACAGTCTTATAACAGTGCAATTATAAGGTTTTGCAATATAGTGACAAAAACATTTTACTACATAATCATGAATACACGTAGGTATACATTTAACTTTTGATCCAAATTGAAAATGAATTCTTATATCTTATCCAAGAATTATCTCAGCTTCTTATTCACGTGATCATTTTGACGTTACCTTACAATATATTTATAGCCTTGAGAATACAGGCAGAAAGATGAGGTGCTAAACTCAGAACAGAATTATTCAATCAAATCTATTATATTCCACCCAGAAATAGGATATCATGCTAGCAGCACACTGGGGTTAGGCAGCACAATTTGACTAAAAATGCATATTTTTATTCATGACTTCACAAACTGTCAGCAGCTGTAGGAATACAGACTTTATGTTGCCAATGATAGCTGACAGCACAAGTGAAGTAACCAGCTTTCCCTTCTCTACATGCTTGAGGAATTGTAATATCATTTATCCCCTGCAAAAGTTTACAAAGGCCTGGTAGAGTGAGATTAATATGCTTCTTTATGAAGCAAGCAGCAATATTTTCATCTTTGCTTCTCCCCAAGTAGCATCTGATTGCAAACACTTCATTTATCAGGCTGATGTGCATTACTGGAGCCCCAAAGTAAAGTAAATGCAAAAAAAAAAAAAATGAAAATCACACTTTAAAACAAATGGAAGAATATTAATTCTTTGCAGAAGAACTACAGCATCCAAGCAGAATCAATGCATCTGGCTGTATCATTACATTTTACCGCACTGCAGAGGACTGTAGAAATCCTCATGCATTTACATTGCAAGACTGAATGATATCCATCCTGAAAAGCTGAGAGACTGTATTCCCAAGCCTTTCAAATCAAATACACAAGAGGAAAAACTTCCCTGCACACCTGCCAGATCAGCTCTGAAAACTGAAAGCAACCAAGAGGTGACACAATCTGTCTCCTAGGAGGAGTAAAAGGCAGATGCTTTTTATGACCACAAACTCAGCCACCTCTTTCCCAAGTGACATTTTCATCAGTCCCCTTGGATGCCTACTGCTCTACTTACAAAGGAGGAGAGGGAAAGAAAAAATTTTTTTTCACTTTTGCTGCAGTTCAGCTGACAATGATTGACTCCCCTATAGCAACAGCCTCACTATTTGATAAACCATAATAAAACATTTCCAACAACTTAGCCAATAATAAAGAGCCTCAATGAAGTGTTACCATCCTTTGGGTATTCCCTATAACAAACGTAAGGATGTTGTAGAATAGAATAATCCAGATTCTTGAATAAATATTTCTAGTTCATCTCAACTATGGCAAAAATTGACAAAATTTTTGTGTATACATCCACAGCACACAGGCATGTGTGCATACACATGCACACCAATTCTTCCCAATAGCATCCTCCACTTCTCAGCCCTGGAGGTCCAGAAATGACAGGCCTACAACTGTGCCTTTGTTGAGGCATAAAAGACCTCCTCTAAGTTATTTTTAGGTTTTTTTTTTTCCCCTCCTCTCAAATCATCTTCACAGTCCTATAGAATCAAACTCCCAGTGGGTGCCTTAGCTTTAAAAAAAGGAAACCAAAGACAACCATTTGCTATAAAATTATTTTTGGTCATAATTGTAGGGTGGGATTTTCCAAAGCTCTTATTGCCTGTCTAAATTTGTTCCCACTAGAGCAGAAAAGAATTTTACTATGGTCTCCGGTAGGAGCACAAGCTGGCCAGCAAAGAAAGCCTTTGAAAATCCAAACTCACAGTTACAATTACATACTTTATAATGAGCTCAGGAAATGCTCTGCTGCCCTAGTTACAGCACAGATAGTTAAGGAGCATTTGGAGATGTTTTTCTCCTGCTAACCAGTCAACAATGACCAGATAGGTTCTTTGCTAACACAGTTTGTAGGTGACACAGGAAGACAGGTAGAGTATTAAATGATCAGGGGGGCAGGGTACTGCTAGACTGAGCCAATACATGTGGTCAAATGAAAACTCGAAAATACCACAGAAAGTTTAAAAAAAAAAAAGAAAAAAGACACACACACACACACACACACGTGTGCGAAAACTGCCACAGAACTGCTCAAAGGGCTGGAAAGGCAGCCTGACAATGTAAGGCTTCCAGAGGAAAATCTGTTCAACTTTCAAAAGAAAAAGGTCAATAGCCCACTGTTAGTACTCATACAGGCAAAAGAAATGTAGTAGAAGAGAAATGCTCAATTTTGCTGATACATATATGTCAGAATATGATAGCCGAAAGCAAAAACAACATGATGCAATGTCCTGGCAGTGCGAATAAAAGAAAAGCTCAGTTTCATCTTTACTTATTTGAATTACATTTAGGACTGGGAAGGGATCTTCTCCCAGCCGATGCTGGCAGACAAGCGCCTTTTCAGCCACAGCGTGCAGCGCCAGCTAGGAGCGGGCGCCGTTCGCTGCCCTTGCTGAGGCTTCTGGCACTGGCTGTGCCCCAACCTTCCCCATTTGTTTGCAGCATGCTGTGCTTTGGGGTAGAACTGGCTTCAGCAAGTGCCTTGGGCTCAGTCCAACAGTACCCAATAAAATTTAATAGCCAGTCTGATCTCTGCACGATTTCATTGTCCCCCTTCTGGTCTCGGGCTCTCTGGAACAAGCAAGAGCCAGTGATGATGAGACTCCACGAGATACGCAGTGCTGTGCTCCCTCTGCTAGGAGCATCACTGCTCTGTTATCTCTCCTACCCATCTAGCTTTGTTTTTTCCACCTCCTTTCTACTGCAGTTTTACTCATTTCTAAACACCGAGCTGAACATTTTGCCTATGGCTTCCTGCCAAGCACTCGCTTTCATGTTCTTGAGCCCTGGCTTTATTAGCATTGTCTATCAGCGTACCCAGAAGATGCTCTCACCAATGCACCTGACAGTTTGTTCATAACATTTCCTAAAGCACCATCAGCAAATAGATAGTCTCATTTCTAACTTCAATAATAATTTTCAGTTTCCCCTCCCCCTTTACACTGTCAGTGTGGACCATTCCCACCCTGGCATTAGGTGTTCTCCTGACTGATACAGTGCAAGAGTTTCAAACGTTCAGCAATTGAGTTGCTTAGGAGACTATGAAAATTCACCTCCAGTAAACTTTTAAAGTTTCCTCTAAAGGTGTTAATGTCATCTGTAGTGTTGCTGCTTTTATTAGAATTATAATTTATAAGTTTATATTTTAGTGCACAGCAGGCCAGATGCAATCAGGGTTCCCTTCTGCCAGGCATTCAGTTAAATTTGACATTTGGGACCACTGAGTCTAACAGCTGCATGCATTAATGTACAAAATCACTACTTTCCCACAGATTTGCTTTCCCTCCTTAAATCCGCAGAAGTCAGATTTTCTGAACAGGGGACACACTCGTTTCTTTAGCTGACAAGCGAGATGTTCTAGCCACTTGCAGGAAGCATAGGGAAGGGAGGTACATTATTACCTGCCCTAGACCACAGACTGTGGCAAGAGAGTTCCATGATGTGGTTTGCTGTACCCTCATTTGCTCCTTTTGGCTCAGCAAGAAGTTTTTTTTTTCCTGCAGGTAGGAACTTCAGTAGGTTGGCTTGTATTCCATGTCCAATTTTTAATCCAAAAGGAGATGCCCACCAAATAGCCCACCACAAAACCCTCCCAACTCCTCCTGGAGTTACACAGGCCTTTTAATGACTTTCCTGACACCAATGGATGCTAGTGCTCTTGTACACATTTGGCTTTTTCCTTGCTTCCTGATCCTTCATTCCTGCATGCTTGCTTTCACATAGTCTGCAAGCAATTTCTATAACCATTCAGATAGACACTCACAATTCTCATAAGAGGTTCTTTCTCTCCACACTGGATATGACCTGCTGTAACAGATCTGACATCAATTTAATCCAGTACTTTTTATTTGTCAGATACCTGACTGTATCGGGAAACAGAGCATCAGGATGAGAACACTTGCCTTCTCTTCCCCCTTGCCACTCCCTTCCTGCAACATAAGCTTGTGTGCACCCATGCATACAGCAAAGACCCTGTCCTGGTCCCTATCCAGTTTTTAATCAAGTCTTGAAAAATATTTAAATTCCTTCCAATTTCTTTTGTGACCAATCAGTAGCAATTTGGGGCACCCATCTTCTTCTTATAGCCTTTTCTCCGGGGGAATATCAGTGGTCCAAAATGTGGCTCATACCTCACAGGGTGTCCCACACAACCAGTGGCACATCAGAGAGCTCCCCTGGGCTCTGCCACCTCATCGAAAATGGCACTGACAGCACACAGGACTGAAAAGATCCTTTCAACTCTTAAGAGGAATAATAACAGAAACGCTGATCTATCAGCACTATCAGTAGTCAGGCTTTCCCATGGAAACTGCTGATCTAATTACCAAGCTGAGTTAACTGAATCTCCGTCATATACGCATCTGTTAGAGGAAAAATTAATGTCTTTCAAGCTACACAGATCCTTTTTAAATATCATTGTTGTGGTATAAATTCATATCTTTGCCTGATTTATTACTGAGTAACCTCTTGAATGTCCAAGGATATCACTCACTCACCTCCCAATATAAGCCTTGAAGCCTTCTGAAATCCCTATTGATCCAGTGCTAACTCCCCTGAATTCGTAAGTCAACAACAGCAGCGGAAACTACAGCTTGCAGGCCTTATTGCAGAAATCCATCTGTCAAAAGCCTGGTAGCACACACAACTGCTTTCTCAAAGAATTGCTAATTTGCCTCCCTGACATCTGTGACACTTTGAAGAGTCAAAAGCCAAACATTGCTCATCTCAGTACCCAAATCTCTATTACTGCTGTTCCTCAGAAAGCTTTGCAGCACAGGACAGACCTGCACAGTCTGTAGATTTGAATTTCCCTGGATAAAAAAATGTAAATACCGAGAGACGCGTTAAGTAATACTTTACCCAGCAGTTCTGTTCACCCCAGACAACTTCAAAGTCATGTGCAGTGTCAAAGAAAGCTACAGCTTCTGCAATAGAGATGGCTGACAGCTAAGGAATGTACCTAACAGTTGCAGATCTCAGCAGATTATCTTAATGGCAGAAAACAAACAACCCCCACCACCACCTTTGTTAAGAGCAGCCTGGAATCTAAATTCCCCTATCAAGCAGGTAGCACCCAGATGTTCCACCTTCAGTGGAAGACACCTTGGTGTTGAATTTAATGGCTGATAATTAGCTTGCTTCAGAAAGATGATGATCACATCTGCTGCCAAATCTGATCTGCACCACACTAAACTAATCCCCCTATGATGKGATTCAGAAACCATACATTACTATCCATTAAGTACACTAAAGTTCTACAAATATATCAAGCTATTTTTCAGTACATCTCAGTATTGATACTATTAATAGATATCATTTGTGAAGGATCTCCTTTCTTCATTAATCATTTTGAGGTTTTCATTAAAAGTTAATTCTAAAGGAAGTTAATTGCTTCAATCATATCTTATTGACTATAGTTTCTTATTAGAACTACCACCTTTCCCAGACTACTACACTACAGTGTATTAAAACAAGGCCCACTGCAAATTCTACCATAGCTCATAATGATCTGCAAGTGGTCTGGATCTACAAATACACAGTTATCAAGATATCAAGAGACCTACTCCCTATTCATTTTTAACATCTTTATCTGGTTAACATCAGACAAAACAGTCACTGTCTTCAATTTGCCATATCTCTAGGAATACCATCTTAATATTAACTCCTATGGTGTTGAAAAAGTAACAGACTGTACTTCAATAGAGCCCTTCCAAGAGAAACATGCAGGAACATTTTTATGCCCAGTTAAGGAACAGGAAATAGCCAGGGACATATTTTAAGTGGTGTCACTTCTTCTTGCTGCATATTTTCTATTAAATTTACTAAAAAAAAAGTAATAATTGTTAGTAGAAGTGAAAAGTCACTTCAGCAGAGATTGATCAAGACTGAACTCAAGTCTGCTCTGCCATGTGCATGTACATAATTCTGATTTTTTCCAGGTAATTTCTTCCTGAAGGTTAAGAACACACGCAGAAATGCAAAAGAACATAGAGTTAGTTTCAAAGATGAAACATCTGTATTTCAGAGAGATCAGATATTAACAAACCAGATATCCACTGTTTTATTCATCTTCAGGCATGCTCTGATCTTGCTAAATAAAAGGACATTTTTAGTTTTACTATTAATCTTATTTACCTCCTTTCTGTACTGCCATATCCTTGTTACATCAGTGTGCAATTTGTATTGCACGTCCCCAGGTTCAGAAGTCATATTTTACTGCTTTGAGAGGTATTCCACATGCCTTTTGGTGCAAGCAGTATCAACAGCAACACAAGTGTCCACTCAACATATTCTTAAGAGTAACAATAAAGGCAATTCATACCAGAAGAAAAGATGAATGACTAAGTAACCAGTAGCATCAATCTAGCATTTGACATCAGTTTATGATGTGCAGTAGAAATGCAGATGGAAAGTAGGAATTCCTCATGAAGAGTTTTCATTTGTCAGACCTGGAATAAACTCTGCAAGCAGAATTCTCCTCTGGTAATATTGATCAAGAAATGCAAACGTAACACCGGATTAGACGCTTAATGTTTTAAGAGCGAATGTACGCAAAGTGGAAGTCAATAATGACAATGAAACGTCTGTTTCCAAATCTTCCTAGTTGGTTATTCCTAAAAGTGAAAATCACCTATATGTCTAGATAAATCCAGTCGTCTCCTCTCTTTCGTGTTCAGCAATGCATTCCAACTATTTCACACTCCAGCTTTATGGTAAGCGTCACCCTCAGATGCCATTGTGTTCTCATTAATTTTAACAACCAATGTAGGCTAAACACCTAACTTTTGAAGTTAGGCTATGGTTGAAGGAAGCAAATCCCTCCACTCTCCTAGATTACTGGCATGTAGTTAATACTAATATTTATATCACTTCTGGATCTGGCCTGTCTGCAAGATTACAGAACTACAATAGCAATATTTTTTTCCTGTTTACAAGTCACTGAATCAAAGAATTATAAGGAAAATGCCATTCTTTAAACCAATCTTATACAGTTTAAGAATTTTTTCAGTTCCTAAATTATGGGAAACTAGAGGCACAGTTTTACTAGCAACTTTTCCTCCTTCTGGTTCATCTTCTCTTTAATATTTTGTATCCTACTTCTCTGTCCAATRTACTTGATCAGACAGGACCACTGAATCCTTTCAGTGACAACAAAGTTCAGAGGAGTATCAATAGCTGCATTTAAATACGGTAAAGTTAAATGAGCCAGAAGCACTAAACTGTAATACACTAACTCTCAGGTTGAACTTGAGGAGAACATAGCAAAAGGATTTGAATACAATAAATGGTCTAGCAGGAAACAAGATAAGCAACACATTATTTTGGCTGTAAAACCAAAATTGGGATCAAGCTGAAGACACTGGACATACATTACAGACAGTTAAGACTAAGCAGTGAAGACAGCATAGACCAATGGACAAAATATTGAACTGGCACCACAAGGCCCAAGTTATAATTCCTGGCTCTGCAACCCAGCTCCTGCCTGACTTCAGGCAGATCACCTCAATCACAGCTTCAAAAGTAAACATCCTAACATTTAGCGAGTGGGCCAAACATCATCTAAAAAACAAACAAACAAACAACCCACAACACAGTTTGATCACTGTCAATAGAAGATTGATTTATTTTATGAAGGGACAGGTGAACCTATAAGTCAGCATCTGAAGTTTGTGATTAAGTCTGAGGGTGACAAAAATGAGTCTCTGGCAGAGCAGTGCTTGCCTCGCACTTACTGCTGGGAAGGTAAGAGCCACCAAGTCAAGGAGGTGTTTTCCTTTATTGCCATGAGCTGCTGGGGGAGCTGTCATTGCTAGATTTTCACTGGTTGTATATACATATTTAAGTGACTTTACAGTGATAATGGCCAAAACATCCATCATGGCTCCTGTCCATTTAAGTAGCCGTTTGCTCACTGAAAACTTAAAAATCCAATGATGGTTTATAGTCACAGCAATGGCTGCATTATCCTGCCAATATCTACTCTCTCCTGAGCAGCACACTCATTAGTTGAAATTAAGCATGCTTGCCATAAAGGTGATGTAGCCCAGCTTTAAAAGCTATCTGCATTGTCCTACAGATACTTATTCCACTGCTACTCTGTAATTAAAGGCTTTATCAAGCCTTTTGAGAAATTCACTTACAAAAAGGAGTTAAAAGAAATGTGAGTTGTTCCAAATTACTGTATTTTCACCCAGCAATTCAACAGACTGCCAGAAAACGCAGCCAAATATCTCAAGCATTTTGTAGACCAGGAAATGAGATTAGCAGCAATCCGATCGCACCATTACTATGTTATTTTGAGCAACCATTCAAGGTACTGACCTAAACATCAATTACCCTTCTGCCTTGCACACATACAAGTAAGTGTCTTGAATTCCAGAGTTTGGAAGACACAGCTGGCAATTCCCACAGCTGAACAATACATTGTATCAAGAAAAGCCACCAGAATTCACTCCCTTGTAGCAGAACAGAATAAAGTCTTCATTCTCCACTCAACCAAAATGTTGCCACATAGATGGCTAAGTGACAGCAATAACCTCAGTCAATGACTCTTTGGTATGTTACGTGGCTAACAGTTAAGTCCATCTTCTATCCTTTCACAGCTAATTCTCATGCTTTAAGTGCATCTAAAATAAATCCACAGCAAATCAAAGCGATATAAACTTGAGATATCACATGAAGACAGATCACCTGAAGTCTACAAAGCTCTCATCTACAAATCAACTCATTGTCCCAACCCTGGATTTTAACATTAGTGGCAGGCAAGTTAAATGCAAGTGCTGAAAATGATGCAGGCACCACAGCAGATTATATACCTTTAAGGAAGGTTAAAATAGAGAGTCTTTGGAAGGGCAGTAAATTAGTTTATTCCAGTGAAGTATACTATACAGATTTAAAAGATTTATTTCTTTCTAAATCCATAGATATTCATTTTTAGTGCAATTAAACTGCTCTTATAGATCAATGAGCACAGATAACACCTGAAAGTAGAGTGAGAGCACCCACAAGCAATCTTTTTCATTAAGTACATAACCAAATGTTATTTGTTAGGCCGAAACACAAAATACATCTAAAGGATCTCATTTCTTTCAAAACCTGAGGGACAGCCACAACACACGACCTTTTAAGAGATGAGGACGTACAACCGATGCATTCAGCAGCAAACAAGTCAGTCCTTATTACTGCTATGAGGTTTGAATCTAATTTCCATAGGTGAAGCTCCAATAAAAATATAAAACCAGTAAAAATGGTAGCAACTAGAATTAGGCCATTAGCAATAATATAAACATAAAATAAATGCAAAAACTTGAACAGAAAAAATCTGAATATTCTAGACATGTACAGGCAAATCCAATTTCTAAACCTTTGTCAAGCTGACAATTCTTTAAAATAATTATGTAACCAGGAAATTAAGTCGGAAATATCACTTTGGAAGTAGAGGAAAAAAGCCAGAAAGTATTTTCTTTTTTAATCCAGCCCCATGACATGCTAAATTTTTTGCTATGTGTTGCTAAAAATATTATTAGCACTAATTGCAACATAAAAATCTGCTTCTAGACTAATCTATAAATATTACTGCTAAATAGACTAGACAGATTTTTTTTTTTTTTTTTTTTTTTTACCCCCTTAGGACATCTTTAAGTTAGTTCAGTTACAAAGTTTTTTATCTTTGAAGTTCTCTTCTGACTGGGCCCCAACAATATTAAACCAATTCTTTCACACAACTATCTTATGAAGGTCTCAAAACAAAACAAACAAAAAAAAACCAAACACACCCAAAACACCATACCCTGCAGAGATCCTGTATGAAATGGCAGAGAAAGCACAAAGCACCACACAGCAGTCACAAGCTCTACTAAATGGGCATCATCCCTTATTGGTCTGGTTTCTTCATAAAAAGAAGAAACATTTTAGTCAAATCTAGAATAGCAGTTACATCAGTTTCCAAACAATCCTGGCAAAAAAAGGATACTTAATTTTGCTAGCCTTCAAATGTAAAACTATGCAAATGGATCCAAAATTAAAAGCATTACTACTGTTGTTTTTAAAGGACTTCACATGCTTATATCCTTCAAAGAAGTGAGGCCCTATCCCTTAACTTGCATTATTCACTGCTTTATCTGCTAAAAATGTCCCCGCTTCACTGTCACTTTAAGTCCAACTTTGCTAGACAAAAGACTACAGCTATTCTAGCTTTAGAAATCACCAGAAGAGGTACAGCGGCATCATCTGAAGACCCTGACGCCGTCACAGTACGCGACACGGAGCCCAGGATGGGCCAAAGACAACAGCCCACCATCAACTCGTTAATGGTCCCATGCCACATCTGCGAGTCTGCTCCCCACACAGCAGCAGAAACAGCTGTTCAATTTTTCCAGATGATTGGAAACCCCATGTTTTAAGTGTGGAAGGAGAATCTCAGTCCTCAGCATATCTTGCATTTCTAACTATCACAAAAACATTGTTCTGCTTTGCAGAAAAGGAGGACTATAGCCAACAGCGTAACCCCAAAGAATAATACAATTACTTATCTTAAGGTCCTCTGTTCCCTAACAGTTGCTCATTAAAAGCCTCGTAAAGATTGTGTCAACATTTGCCCTTAATACAAAGCAGTAGCTTTCCAGCCACTGACCATTTTGACATTTCTGGCCAAAAGAAATAAAAACATTTCAAAGTCTGTGTTGCCTTTAAGGGATACCGAAAGTGGACAGTCTGCGTACTCCTGCATGTTTGGTTTCAGGGTTTATTGCCTGGCTCATGCACAAAGAGAAATGAAGAAGCAAAACCCAAGGAAATGAGGAGGAGACTAGGAGGAGCTTATCCTTTTTACACGCTCTGTGAGCCAACTGCGCAAGTGGAGCATAGGGGAGTGCACAGGATACAGGACATTGACCTCATCGCCTTCCTYGCATCAAAAAGGGATAAATCTGCATAAAGAATTGCCACTGTTGCGGGGGCAAAGATCTGCCTGCCCTCCCTTTGGAGGCTGTTGATTATAGACAGTATCTCCCGCTGGCTAACATGCGCTGGTGGTGCAACGCCCCTTGTGCGGAAGTAGCATAAAGGACACAACTCTACACTGACCAATAGTTCATAATCTAAAGAATACAAGCAATCCACAGGAGAAAAAAAGATGCTACAGTTCCCACAAGAAGATTGGCACACTGATGCATGTAGTTTAAGAGAGAAGCAAGCCTTGCAAAGCCGGGTTATATACACCGGTCTCATATCCCTGGTAAGCCCTAGGAAAGTCACTTAACCTGTCTTGGCTACAGTTTCACTATATTAAAAAAAACGGAGACTCTACCCCCAATCAGCACATGCAGTGCTTGGAAATTGTACCAAAATGCTCAGATGAAAATTGCTACAGACAAGTAAATATGCATCAGGTTTCCTGCCATGACTTCAAATGCTAACTCACCCCTTTGCCCTTAGCTGAGATTTATGGAGGAGGCAATAAAAGGCCTAAGCTTAGTGTCTTTGCACTGATATTTTTTTCATTTTTATCATCTTTTTCAGTGGTCCATAGCATTTCATTCTCTCACTCTTAGCTTGGCCTGTTTCTTTGTGCTGCCTTTTGCTTTCACAGTCTTAGCTGAAGAAATCACTCAAACACATAAAATTGTTTTTTGCCATGATTACTGATACTAAACAATACCATATAAAATAGTAATTCTTCTATGGCCCTATTCAATCTGAGTAAGGGAAATAAAATCTAATCCACAGATTGTTGGCTGTAACATGYACATGTTAGTAGAGGGGTTCTGTTTCCAAACTATTTTTCAAGTTTATCTGTACAATTTCATGTAAGGAATACAATTTTTATTCAAAACAGTGACTTCTTCCATAGAGGGAGACCAAAGGACAAGGAAAAGCAAGAAAGTAAATGAAGCATCCTGCCAGGGGGTATTTTAAGATATATTTAGATCCGACCCTGCAACTCCTTCCACACACAAAAAACAGACTGCCACAGAAGTCAGCACATACTAAATAAAATCCATCAGCAGCTTATTGATATCAACCTAGAATTAGTCATTTTAAGAAAGCATGCATCTACAAGTTTTCCTTTAATGACCAAATAATGTCTAACTGTAGTTAATTTTAAGCTAAACCCAATATGGTATCTCAAGGGTTACAGTCTCACAGTGATTCTTGGGTTTATTTGGTTGGGATGAATCAGCTTTGCAAAGTCTAAATCATAAAGATTAGACTCCCAATCTTATTTTCCTAATCATGAGTTATCTCACAGATTAGTTAGTGATACATGTCAGATAGCCCATATCTGTGAACCCAAAGGCTTAAGGTAATGGATCATTTGAGACAAATTTTTAGATGTGGGAAGTCACCACAGCTCCGCTAACTCCATTAACGCAGAAAGGGATCTGGTTCTCCAAAAAGCAGATCTGTCTGATAGACAGCTCTGCTGCCACAGAGGCCTTATCGAGCTCTTTATTATGCTTCCTCATGCTCAGCAGCCTCACCTGCTCTCCTCAGACTGCCCTTCACTCTTCCCTTAAACTTCTCAAGTCACCAAAACAGCTCAGAGATGGCACTATTTTATTTTGCTGCAAGGTAGCCCAGCAGTAGGTGCCACTTGCGTACTGTCTGCCAACACCTCAAAAGAGATGTGCCGCTATCCCTCTTTCCACTTAACTTGGGCTAAGCCATAGGTTCTTTCTGAAAAAAAGCCAATGTGGGAATGACTAATTATATAACAAGGCATATCTTTAGATGTATTCTTGAAATTAGTCTCATTTTTAACAATCCAGTTTCAACTTGAAAAAGTAGGAAATTGTTAAAAAAAGAAGAAGGAGACCAGCTAAGACAATGCAGCTATTGTGCCCATTCACCTGACATGTTGAAAAAGACCTATATACAGATATTTTATCTTCTTTAGCAAGAAGAACTTGCTGTTCCATCTATTCATTCAATCTCCAGTTTGGCATCATTGCCACTCTAACATTTCGACTACTGAATTAACTGACCCCTTTAGTCCTCACAAATGCAACAAAGCTTCACATCAAAGTTTCACCCAAAGTACTATTATTAGCTTAACTTTAATATAGCACAGAAATTAAGAATGGCTGCAGTTAGAAAAAGCCTATGTAGATGTTACTTGTCTGACAGCTTCAGGCTTATTCTCAACATGTAAAATAACTCAAAAATGACTCAGCCAGCCATTCAGATGACATCAACCCCCGCACAGCGAGTAAGTCGTGTTAAGGGCCTGTAAATGGAAGGAAATCCTATTATGAATGCCAGGAGGGGCATCAGTCTTTTCTTCCAAGCCACTGCTCCTTATGAATGAGGGGAGCAGCACTAAGCAGCAAGCACAAAGCCTGCTCGCCAACAGCCCCAGGAAAGCTCCCGCTCCTCAAAGGTGGGGACACTCCAGGAAA
Source organism: Apteryx rowi (assembly GCF_003343035.1). Taxonomy (NCBI): domain Eukaryota; kingdom Metazoa; phylum Chordata; class Aves; order Apterygiformes; family Apterygidae; genus Apteryx; species Apteryx rowi. Next base: position 988,824 of record NW_020451282.1, read on the forward strand.
AACTTTAAAAGACTTGGAAACTGCTGAAATAAAGGAAGCTTTCAGAGGTGAATCTTACACATTAAAACTTCTACAGTGATAAATGGACTCACAGAAACTATACCAGGTAAACAACAGTTTGCAGCTTTTGGCTTTAATTTGCTTTTGTCATTTTCCACCTTCAGCTCCTAACAATTCCTATACAGTTGCCCATGGCCAGGCGGGCTGGGAGAATCCAAGACTCTGCAGAATTTGGCTCTTGGTCTGCAGGGGAAATGTCTGGGCTGAAAGTTATCTTTTATGAAGAGAAGTAAATTGTATTTCTGGGATTTCTCAGCATGTTATGCCCTCCTCTGCTGGATAAAAAGCATCCAAAAACCCAGCAGATACCCTAGATGTCCTCAAATATACAGAAAGGGGGAGCAAATTGATACAAAAAGAGAAACTTTCACTCACCACGGAATGTCCTGCCAAAGATTATTTGGAAAGTACTGTTATTGAGGTGCATAAAAGCGTAGGCAGATCCGTTCTGKCACTCCAAAGACTGAGCAGAGGGAGGAAAAAGGAGATGAAGTAGGTCTTACAGGAGGGGGAAGGCTTCTTGCAGAAATGGCAACTAGACTGAACTAGCAGAAAACTTCAGAGCAATCTCAAAGTCAGTCTAACTCCTAATTCAACTGGTCCAAGCCCAAGCAACCAAATCTGAGTGCATTGTGGTTTCACCTCGGTGTGAATCCTTTGGTTCTCATGCAGTTACCTTTGCATCACCAAGTGAGCAGGAGTCAGGACCCTTATTTCTGTCCTCTTAAAAAGCACTAAATTAAACTGAAAGCAAGTCTACTTAAATATTATTACAGGTCAGACAACAGATAAGTTTTAACTTGAATAAATTTATCCAAGTAAATTAAAGCAATGTAAAAAACATCTGAGGATATGCCAATTAAAGCTGTAAGAATAATTAAATTTCTTGCTTCTCATGCTAATTTCTTCTGGGGCTAATGAAGGAGCTTTTTCTCTCCCTCCCCCCCCCCCCACCATCCAAGGCTCAGAGCAGCCACAGGAGCTCAGAAGAGCGTTTAAAATGGCAATGCTGCAGCTCTTCCCCTCCGCAGCTTCTGCCTCCCCCGGAGGATAGGGATCAGTCCCAGACACACAGCGCTTACCCGCAGGCCACCAGACTGACCTGCATGTTATCTTCCTCATCAACTTTGCAATGAGAGCTGCCCRTATAGCGCTAAGCCCAGGGAGAACCATCTCCTGATAGATCCACTTGGAAAAGAACAAGAAGTAAGTGTTTTAAGAGGATTACATACATTATGGTGACACCTATTTCTCTGTCAGAAGCAGCCTTCTAGAAGTATTTTATAATTTYTGTAAAGAGGAAAAACCGTTTGCCTATTACCTTAAAATAACTCTACACTTGGCTTTCACTACAAGAATCCCATTCTTACAGTGCTCATGCACAACCTGAGCTTTATTTNGTGTTTCATTTTAAGATTGTCTGAATTATACTGAAAATAATTATAAGACTGAAACGAAATCACAGCCATAGTCTCTCTCATACTTCAAATTTTGGCGTAATTTACATGAAGAAACATCATAAGACATAGTCTCTGAGCAAAACGTACTCAGTTACTGCAATGAACAGCCATGACTCCTAAATTCCCATTTACCACTAGAGGCCAGCAGTTCACCTCCTGGTGTCAGAGAGATGACTACCTGACCACCTGAAGTTAATTCTGCTCCCTGTTTCACCTGCTAAGCTATACTAAAATAGGATAGAAATAAATATACTCTTATCTCACACATAGGCAATTGCTCCAATTGGTCACAAGGAATGCTATGGATTGGGAGAGGGAAGGAACTTAGGCAATCATAAATTTAAAGGAGGTACACAAAAAAAACCCTATAAAAGTCATTGAAATAATAATAATAAAAATCCAAGAGTTTTTTCACCGAAAGGCATCAGTCCAAGGACTGGGTACTGAATCCAAGGAAGGGTACTGAATTTCCTGAGTTTTAATCCTGCCTCTGAAACCAACCTATGGCCTGAGATACATCATTAAACATGTGTCTGCCCTTCCCCCTAGCTGTAAGGGGCAACCTAAGGAGCAAAGATAAAGTTTTAGAATGAGATTTTAAGTAGGTGACTAGTATACCCACTGGGAGATAATACCTACTTTAGGAAACAGTAAGCAGCAATCATCTGAAAAAAAAAAAAAATCTCAATCTCAGTTTAAGCATCCAAAAAAAGTAAAGATGTTCAAAATGTCTTTAGCATATATTTATTCATTTCTCTTTTGAAGATTTTTAGTTCTACATGTAGGAGTAAGCAAGAGCTACTAAATAACAACACCTATGACATATAGCTACTATTTCACAGTCTCAGTGTAAGAAGGAAAAAAACCAACTTATCACAGATGTTACAGTATCATAGGTAAACACTGACAAACACAGTACCGGACAGAAGTAGCCTAGCACTTTTTCAATTCCATCTAGATTTGGATAGTGACTCTTTTTCTGCTGCACCCATCTCCTAGGTATTTCATAATTTAAGGGCACTACAAGAAAGTTACTTGATGTGATTAAATTATTTATTAACAATATCTAACTGATATTAAAACAGTACTAAACTAATTGCTAAAAAAAGAAGAGTTTGTCTCAAGGAGAAAGCCCCATGTATAGTTTTTCTAGGCAGCAGTTCACGGGGAAGAGAAGAACTCCCAATTCCTCACCATTATTTCCACCTACCTGCAAACCCACCGAGGCCATCAGGCGGATACAGAGCTAATGCTCACGTGCAAATGCCTTCTGCCTGCTACAGYGCAGCTCCTCCTTGAGCAGGGGGCTTCCTCTCAAGTGCTCTCTTCCACCTCAAAGCRCAAATACAAATCCCGAGTAGCTGCACGACCCTCAGGGAGGTTCAGTACCTGCGATGAGCTGCTGCGCTCTCCGCCTGCTGGCAAAGGCCACCATAGCGCACCCTTCCAGAGCTGCTAAGCACTACACTGCCGCAAAAGGTCAAATTCAAAAGTCATTTAAAAATCCAAGAGAAGACACTCCTAAGACTGAAATATTGGATATTGACACCATTGCACAGTAAGCAGAGTTGCTGACCACGTGCTACAGCCTCACAGAAGCCAAAATACCACCACCTCAGGTTTGTGCAATGAGCAGAGCTGCCCTGAACACCCTGTAATTGCATCAATTTATACCAGCTGTGAATCTAGCACGTGTTTTTTTCAAGCTCTCTATTAACAGCTAGCATAATTCTGTTAAAACTGAGCCTTAGTGCAGTTCAGCTGCAGGTCAGTCTCTTTCAAAGAAAGCAAAGATGATAATTTTGGTGAAATAATTGCCTGAAAAACAGTAAAGCACCCATTACGGAACTCCGGGGGTTTTTACCCTTGAGATCATTTATTAACCCTTATATTAGGACCCTCAACTCATTTCTGTCTGCAACATAAGAACAGCCCTGCTCCTCTGCTGCCTCTATTTTGTACTGTCACTGAGTTGTGAGAAAAAAGCTTGTGTTTGAAACATTATCTCACAGTTTTAGAAGCTATTAAAGAGGTTTCAGGGCAGTGGAGAACCAAGCCCTGGGAGTATCAAAAATCTTTTAAAATCTATTTTCAACCAAGAGGAACAGAAGTGCCTCTCGCGCTGTATCCCACAGCACCTTGCCTCATTCCAGCTTCCCGAGCCAGAAGCCCTGGGGGAGGGAGGGCACTGCCAGCCCTTCAGCCTCACTCAGTCCTTCCCCTCTTTTTCCCTGGGTTTTGCAGGGGGATGAGGTTTGTGCRCACACGCAGTAGGGAGGGGAAAGATATTGCCATTTACCAAGACAAATTAATGCAAGCTGATGAGCTGAGCATCTGAGCATCTTGCAGCAGTAACAACCAAAGTGCAGGAGGGGCGCAGCAAAGGCCAGGCTCAAAACCTACCGCTACTTCGTCTGCTCGCAGCAGCAGAGACTTTGCGCTCCAGAAGGAGGAAACAGGGAGGAAACTGTAATTCCCTACTAGGCGATCCAATTAAAAAAGGGACATACCTCAAGCAGAACTACTTACAAAGTACTTCAGTAAGTATACTTTAGTATAGTAATTGCAGTGTTCTTACAGCAGTAAATAGATTATTAAAAAAAAAGAGCAATTCTGGGAAAAATGTGATTACAGGAATGGAAGTTCTCATCTAACTATTTGGTGTTATTTAGCACGTATTTTCCACCGAAGGCATACATGATCTGCATTTTCAAAGAGGGGTAGTACCTGCTTTACCAAACCCTGGGAGAGAAAGACAGTCTGAGAGATGTGCCATTAACATGTGGCACAGTGGTTTGCAGACATCCAGACAAGCCTGATTAAATGAATTAATTACTCTTAGCTCAAAGCCTTTAACTATCAACTTTTCTTGACGAGCGTTTAGTTTGCACAAGAGGCCCAACTCTTATCCAAAGTCCAGAGTTTTCCTGTGTACTGCAGACTTCCGAAACTTAAGGCTGATATGTCCGTCAAGGTACAAAAAGGAGCAGGTGTACTGTTGTTGCGCTAACAACAGGCAACGCATATCAAAGTTCCTTGCATATTCTTGACAACTAACAAAATTACATTTGTATTCAAAAATAAAATTAAAATCATTGACAATTTAGGTTAATTGAACATATTACAGCAGTCTCTCTTTTTTAAAGTAGGATACTGAGCTGTCACAGTCTACTCTTTTTAAACCTCAAAACATTTGTTTCAAAATAGGGTCACTGCTCTAAAGACTCTGTAGTGACAGGCTCACATTGTGAAAAGTGTATTTCTCCTTCTCCACTACAGACAGTCCACCAACACACAGCAATGTAAGAAAAGAAAGAGATCTGAAGCAACCTAAATCCTGTCTTATAGCACATGCAAACTGATATGTGTGGTTGGATGGAGCTGGTAGAAAATATAGCACGCCGTGCAATTACTAACTTGCTCTTTGTCTCGGGAAAAGAGAATTGTGTAATCACTAAATCTAACTGAGTTTTATTGATCTGGACAGCAACGCTGTCTCTTCAGAAACCTGATGGAAGTGCCAACATGAAACAAAGTCCATCAGTCTGTGCTCTGCTGTTTACCGGGAGAGCTGAAAGAGGTCACCAAATGCGCTGCACAGAATGCACCTTGCCCGTAGGTACATTCCAGACTCTCACAGCGTGCCTTCGTTAAAAAGACTTCAGAAAAAAAAAAGTCCTATCTAAGCCTACCTTCCCTGTGTGGACAGCCCAGGATCCAGCAGCGCGCGTGCTGCATGGGCAAATACGAGCCCCGCAGCGAGCAGTGGCAGCCGCACACTGTTCACGGAAATGCAGCTCGCCCCTGCAGCCTGCCCCTGCTCCTGCCTCGTGCTTGCTGCACCACCTGCCTCCGTGCAGATCTTGCTGTCTCCTTTTCCATGGAAAACTGCATCCCAGCACCTCACTCGCAGTTTTGCCAAGGATCAGATACAAATCTGCAGCACCCTTGGAAGTGTTTGGATGAACAGCCTGAAGGGAAAAGTATAATCCAATTTAGCCAGCTATCCATATTCTGAACAAAAAATTATGGGGAGAAGGTGAAAGAAATCTGTCAATAAACAGCAAAACATGTAAAGTATAGGAAAAGAAAACAATATGCAGAAGAGTACACTGTTCTCGAATGGAGTAAATGCTCCAGTCCCACAAAATGGCTTTCATTTTTACCAATGAACAAACTACAAAGGCATTTGCAAACCTTTTGCTTGGAGGGAAACCATAACTAATGGCATCTGCCCCAGGAACTGAGCAGCATTCACTGATTTCCAGCCACAGCTTCATACATCTTTAGCTCCCGCACAATAGACCACCAGCGCCTCTCTGGTTCCACTGGTCTTCAGCGCGCCACTTAGACTTCAAAACAGGGAGGTTGTTAAGTGACAAGTCAGCCAAGTGACAAAAGAACCCATATCAACATACATAATGCAACAAAACCAAGTGAACCTGGGTCATCTGACTTACAACAGCCCGGGTTTCCATGCCCTGAGAACTGTGGATACTCTCAGTCTAACAAGACACCGATTCTTGTCTGGCTCGGGCACCGGGGGCACGGCAGGAGAAAGGGGGAGGCAGGAACCGCTACACTCCTGCAAAAGTCTAGCTGAGATACTTAGAAAGGGGAATGGATATCAAGGAAATGAAATGGGAAATAAATGTTTAAAATGGGGTCTGTGGGCCAAGTGGAGGACTGAACCAACACATTTACATACTATGAGCAGTGAGGAAAGGAGACTTCAAAACTCAGCGGATCTATTTCAAGGATTTATACTGCATGCTTCATAACATTTTCCCTTCTCATGGTGTCTTTAACTCTGCAATTTATAACCAGATTGTATACATAAATGGCACAATTCATAACGCTTGTCTTATTTGCAAAAAAGAATCTTTAGCAGGTTTGAATTTAAGTTAAACAAATAGACATATAAAATGAAAAAGCACATTAAATAAATCATAACCTCTGACTGGAAGAACCACAATACAAAAGATAGGCACAAACCGTCAAAACTGAACTGTGAATGTGTTCAGTTGTTACTCAATAACCACAGGATCACAGCAGATCTCAGGAGGTCTCCAGTCACCTCCTGCTCAGGCAGACCAGGTGGGGGATTGACTGATCCGATTAGCCAAAAAGATTAGCTAATTCAGCTTGAAAATATTTCTGAAAATTTGGGGTGGAAGGTGAGTGTAATGGCCCGGAGAACCTCCGCCCCGCTGTGGGGGTTTGGGTGCCAGGGCGCGGGGCCGGCTCAGCGACACTGCAGCCGGCCCCGGGCTCCCCTCGGCTCCCAGCTCCCCATCCCRCAGGGAGCAGCTGGCCCTCGCTGCGCCCGGGCGCCGAGCACAGAAACTGGAGTAAATTGCTGAGGGTTCCTTAGGTCGCTCTATCCTGTGCAAGTAAGAACTTAGCAGCACTCTGAGATTTAAATACCATTACAAGGGTGAAAAAGATGGTGGTGTAACTGCAGTAAGTAATCAAGTGACTTCTCCARTTCTGTGTGCAAAGGCAATGGCAAGATCTGTCGATTAAGATCTAGAAAATTTTCAAAGTGAATTGTTTTTTTAAAATAATTTTAAAGATATATTATAAAATAAATTATTAGTTCACATAAGGTCTTTTGAGTAATGTAAAGAACTTAAAGCAGCTTGAGTCTGGTTCATCAACATCACACAATAAATGATGTGGTGTAGAACCATATCGCCATTTCCTGATTCATATTAGTAGTTTGCTCTAAGTTCATAGAATAAACCTTTATTTTGTGGGCTGGTTACCAAACTAGCCCAAAGCAGGTAGGATATGTTCCAGGCTTTCTGGGCCTATGTATCTAGCCCACTTATAAATGGCATTCATAAATTACTAAACTGACAGCATACATTTTTTTAAGAACCATATTTCAATTACTGAACAAACATCACGCTGATAAAGAAATAGTTGCACTTCTATAACAGGCAGCTTTACTGAATCTATTTTCATAAAAACACTTGATTTGCAGCTTCAAACCATTCCAATGTCCTCCCTCAACTCCTTTGTTAGGCATCTTATTAAAAAGAATTATTATGGAAAATGTTCACTATTTTATCCATTTAGGTCTTATTGCGGGACTATTCCCTGATATTAGTCTTGCTTGTTTCCCAGGAAATAGTCCTAATGCATTGCTGATAAGCATAATCCCCCCTGTCCCATAATTTCAAAGAAAATGACCTATGGGCTGTGAAATGGTATAATTTATAATTTTCAGTTTATTACTTTTTGCTTACAAAATCTCCTACCTTCTACTGCAATGAAAATTAACAAAAAGTTACCTTCATAATACAAGCAATTATTTGCCACTTCCACAAAAGATGGAGGTTTCCTTTCTCTACTCCCTTACTTCCAATTTAGTCTTTCACAGCTATGTGAAGCCAAACCTACCACCCACCCACCCACCCACCACCCAGGCTCTCGCCTTGCAGACGGTGCTTGACGTCCGGTGAGCTCACGCACAGCAGCCAGCCTCAGCTCCACCATGCCGAGCCACCAGTGACACCACCGCTCGCCCGGCAAGTCTGCTGGACCAGCCTTTACTTGGAACTGAAACAGAAGCAGCAACACAACTCACGCCGCTGGACTTCCTTTGGATCAGCAACTTTTCCCTTTGGTCATTCTGGGGCTATATCTTTCTCCTTCTCTTTTCTGAGAACAGCTTCTTTAAGCCCTCATTTAAATCCACCACCTGGGAAATGAGACCCCAGGACAGACACGCACCATTTCACTACTAAAAAAAAAAAAGTTAATGGAAGGCCTCAGATACACCGTATTTTGTTACAAAACAGTGACTTTATTGCTTCAAATATAGATAGATAGATRCTCTTCTCATTTACAAATGGAGATATGGAGAAGTTACCCCCAGCTACTCTAGTAACCACTGATTTTTTTACCTTCCATTTTATTCCCCAGTTCCCAAATGCAACTGTGCAGGTGCTTAACCTTATGCACTGAACTGAAGTCAATGGCACCATCCATGCACTTAATGCCAAACACAAACAATTTAAACTTTTTGCTGAACCAGAACACAGAAAACAACCTGAAATGAGTTGGTAGGATGCCTCAGAGATGCCACATATCCCTGTTCTTCAATTTTTGCATCAAATTGCTACTGAGGTTGGGCACTGCACAGCTAGGGGACTCTAAATATACTGTCCTTAATATCCATCTCAGAGACAGAAAATGACATAGCAGCTCCTGAGAAAGGAGCCCAGGGTTTGTAGCTTCTCTTCAGTTCAGACTGAATCTTTAATTTCTTAGACCTATATGATAATGGAGTAGTTTGTTAAGTTCGCTACTAATCCAGACATATGAGTGCATGTCTTGCCCCAGACCTTTGCTGAAGCTGCTTGAATTACCCTGGATGTAAGAGGATCAAGAAACGCAGAGTAACCAGAATGTACCGCCGGTTCTTTAGGCCACATTCTTATTGATTTTACAGGACACTTGAAAAACTGAAAACAAAATTAAGAAAAGACATAAATGGATGCTATATATGTTTAATAGCTGAACTCTTAAAAATTTATATTAGCCCAATTTTGTAATTCAAATGTATGAAAATATATCATGCAGTCTGCATATATGTGCCATATAAAATATCTGAAACGCAAATAGGATTTTCTGAGCTAACGAACAGCAACCATTTCCAGAGGAGCCGATGGGAGCAGATGCTGCCCAGCACTTCTGCAAGATGAGGCTTCCTATCCATGGGATCTGCTCCCTGGAGTTCGAAGAGGCTCACTCCCCTTTTCCATGGTTTTCTATTGCAAGCCTTGAATGAACATGTCTTTTCTAAACAGTGAAGTCTGGCCCGAGTAGGTAACGAATAAGGAGTGCTGCCGAGGCCCCTTTCAGTGCAGGGGCTGTACGACAGGACGCTATTACACAATGCAGTGATGTATCACAGCAACAGCGCACAAGCAGGCCTGAAATACCCAAATGCCCAGCGAGTTCATATTTACATATGAGCTTCAGATTCATAAGCTAGCAAAGAATTTGACAATTAAATTTGTAGCCATTTCCAAATAATGTTTTCCAATAGATAGGACAAAACTTTTCAGTCTTAGCACAAGCATACTGCAATTTAGCACAAATACTCATTCATGAGTAACCAAATACCAGCAGCTCTTCTCCCCTGCTTTTACTGAAAAATCAATTGCTTGTTGAGGAAAAACAACACGATATACATGAGAAAAATATCTGAATCCCCATTAAGAAAAGTGCAGAGCATTTCACTTTTACAGCAAAATGGGGACAAATTGGACTACTCCCTGCAAAGAATTCCCAATTGACTGGAGATTGCTGTGATGCCAGGCCAAGGAATAAACCAATTCTGTCCTGTTTGGAGGCTCAGGAATGCTTTTGTTTGAGCACAGAAGTTTTCTAAACACACTGCAGCTCAGCTAACGGTCACCAGTCCTCAAGTGAGAGCCCTTGGAGAGGTATTATTCTGAAAGCCATTTATCTTTTACTTCAATTTGGAAGCAAACACCAACACAGAGAGCCATTAGAGAACAAGTGCTCTCTGGATGCTGAAAATCAATGGAAGAAAATTAAAAATCAACAAAGCTCTCACATACAGGCTCCTAAATGAAATGGCCTGTGATGCAGTCAATCCTTGTTAAGAGGAGAATGAAATAAATTCTTAATCAAGGATGAGCTCTAGCAACACTTCTTATCATATTTAGATAGCATATTATATAGATCTCAAGCTATACTTTGTGCCRTAGGGATATAATCTGATAGTAAAAGTTATTCATAGTGCATACAACAATTAAGAATCTACTTTCAACACTCAAGTTCTCGTGGCAGGCAAAAGGCTGTAGACTCCAGGAAGGATGATGAAGTGTGAATGAAGTGAGAGTGACGTAAGCAAAAACAGCAAAAGTTTTGCACAATATTTTCCTAAATGCCTCTTCGCTTAGATCCTGAAGAGTAAATCCATCTAATTTGCATCTTGATTTTTTTTTCAGCATTCAATTAATTACTAATCTTTATGTTAGCTCTTAAAGTAGCACTGGAAACAACATATTGCCTGTGATGCTCTTCCATGCTTTTCGCAGCCATGGAAATGTCAAAAAAGAAAAAACTACTGAAAAGAATTTTCTGTGCTCTCCCACCTACTCAGGACTGTCACCCAGGCTCAGTTGGGGATCGCTGTTCTTGAGAACACGACCAAGTATTGCTACAAAGATGTCAACAGAAGGCAATGTCACGTGTACAAACCACTCGGGTATCTCAATAATTGCAATCAACATGCAACAGCATGAAGTATGCTCATAAAATATGGGATCACCTCTTGAGCCATTTATTAGCCATCCTAATGTAATAATTTCTCCATGATGTAATAGTCATGGAACAACTAATCGATTCTGTCCAAAGAATGAAAGAATCTATACTGATTTATTTAATTTTTTGCATTACTTCTGAATGAAGAAGAGTTCGGTCTTTCTGGAATGGTCAGTTTTCCATTTCGGTGATAATTCCTCAACATGGCAAGAGGACAGAAGATGAAAGGGTTTTCTTAATTCCTTTTTAATTTCTATTATAAACATGACTGCTGTGAGGAAAAAGGAATTCTGAGGTGAAGAATTATCAGAAATGAGAAGCCTCACATCTAAGGCATTTCTATTTGTCTAGCACAAGTACTGATGAATCAACATAAGGGATAGGGTAATGAAACGACTGATTGGTCCACAATACTGACAGGTGGACACGTTCAAGCAATGAAGCTGCTCCAGAAATAGGAACATTCTGCCCATTTGATATTACAATGGTTATGGATTTCTCCATTAATGGATGTGTCACAGCCCCAGCTAAGCCTCTTCTAGGGAATCAGCTGCAGTTAGGTGTCATGCCACCAACCTCTGCTTCCAACCTCAGCAGCTGAGTCTGGGCAGAATATTGTTTCGGTTTCTCACCCTGAGCTTCAAGGGAAGAATCAGTGGTTCAGGCTCTGCTGTGAAATTCCTTTAACACACACCTTTTACTCAGCAGCATAATGGAATTACAGATTCAGCCAAAACAAATAACCCTCCTACATACATGGCTAACACCTTCTGAACAAGCTGTTTTGATCATCAGCAAACCAAGGTCCCTCATCCTTGCCTAGTCCTGGTGATGAAGTGGCTCCACTTTATAGAAAGCATATGGACTTTGAAAACCATTTCAAACACCTTCTGTCTTTATCTTGTACAAGGATTGTCTAACCTCCATACTGTTTGCAAGCTGCTGGTCTCTAGTAAACCCCCTCTTCTCCACCAGTGTGTAGGTGCTCAAGGTGTGGGCATCCCTCATACCTCCTACCACAAAATACAAATTCTAAACTACCCAAAGGTTACAAGTAACAGATTTCTTAAAATCATGAAGACAGATGGCATGGATATCTGAACACAGACATGACAAATTTAGGACTACGTACATCTGCAGAACTGACTCTTCAGGATATTTCTTTGGCAGTCAAAGCATTATCCAATGATAAAAAATAAAAATTGACAATTTATTCTTTCCAGAATAAAGACAGGTTCCACAGCTCTCCCCTCTGGTGACTAACTCAGTTAATCTTAGGTAACAAACTCAGTAATTTTTAACAGGTATGAGAACAGAAGCAGAAATAAAAACTGCCTTTTAACTTTTTACTTTATTTTCACTTCTAAGGTTAAAATTTCCAGATGGTTGGGTGAGACAGAGAGATAATAGCTCAGGGCAGCTTGCTTTCTTGTAAAGCTCAAGAAAACTTGTGAGAAATCACAGTGGATTTTTTTATGATTAAAAAAGGCAAAGGTAAAATGGCAATTGCCAAAATTTTGAACATGTTGCTTGCTTTTCCCTAGCAAGGCTAATTTGATTGCAATTTGACTCATCAGATGTTGTTTTAACGCCTCTTGAGATGTAGGAAGTTGATGTCTATGCTCCCCTGAAGACAAGAACATATTTTTCAAACCTCTAGGCTGCCAGTCACACTGCAGTGAAACATATGCTGTCCTGTTACTGCAGATAGCAAACGGCTTCTCTTTTGTTCAACGCTTCAGCCACACAACTTACTTTGTCTCCTGAGACTTTGAAATGAGGGAGGTTTCTTCAAATAGATATCAACTGCAGTGTATTTATTGGGTAATATACTTACAGTACACGGATAGATTATTCCAACCAAGGTATGGTAACTGAACTGGCTTTTATAAGAAGCAGCTGTGGCAACTGGTTGTGATCCCACTATTCCCAGTGGAAATCTTTATGGAAAGAGTCTATAAATATTACATACCCGCCATTACTTATGATGAACAAATATCGACAATATTCTGAAGCAAGCTGTAAGCAACCTCATTCATGTGAGAGAACCCCATTTATGAAAGAGTCTTTTTGATCAAGTAAACGTATCAAAGATTTCAAAAACATCTGGTGACATAACTGGAATGGAAACCAAAAGCACCCACATCAGTCACAAGGCAGCACTGCTCCCCTATTATCATTCATCTCGTTGGGAGAGAATTTAGGTTGGATCATAGCTTCTTCACGTAGAATTAGTCTCATATAAAGAGGATCAGGAGGGGATTAGGAATACCACAGCAACCATCATCACACTCTCTGTCTTTGGTATTTCTAAGTCACTCATCACCATGGTATCCTAGTGTAAAGGGGATACCCTAGAGCTTTAGAAAGAGAAGAAGCAAATTTACATAGAGTTTTGAATAAGACTATTCTTTGTCTGAAGGAAAGAAAAAGATATATTATCAAAGCAGAGTACTGCTTCGAGGTGATTCTTGACCAAAATCGCATCTAACAGGAATATTCTCTCAGCTTTGGCTGGCCGGATTCGCAGCGCCAGCGCAAGGCTTCCCTGCAATACCAGCTGGGATGAACGCTGCTGCTCTGAGGACACAGGCGGTGGGAAGAGCCCAGGCCAGGCTGATCTGCAACGGGAAGGGAGGGAGCAGAAAAAGAGAAGGGGAAGGGAAGGAAGGTGGAACAGAGAGCTGGAGGGAGAGCTGGTTACACTGGGGAAACTGGACAACCTTTGAGGGTGTTCACACAGGCAAAGCGGGGATGGACCTGCTGTCCGCAGCAGCTGCAGCTCCAGCAAACCACCTGCTTTGCCTAGAGCCGAAAAGAATAACAGCGAACCAGGTCGCAGTGATGCCAGACCTCCCCAGGTTATTACTGCAGTTCTATCTAGAAAATCAATGCTCAAACCATGTGAAAGCCCAGATTGCAGCACTGTACACTGTTAAACAACAGCCTTAGATGAAAGGTCATCAATCTGGAGTAGCCCTGATTACCATACAACACAGTATGATGGAGCTGTGCAAGCTTAAATTGGAGGTCTCCTTTTGATTGCTGTAGTTCCTTAAGAAATGCAAGTAAGCTGCAAAATCAAACCCTGCAGGGAAAAAGCACAACAATATCTTATTGTCCAGCTATCAACATATAATTATTGGATTAAAAAGTGGACTGAAAATCTATGTGCATTCTTATGTTATCCTTCACCCTTCTATGAACTAGTAAAAATGCTTACAGTCTTGAGAATAGCCTTAATAGCTTTTTTTTTTTTTTTTTTAGGATTTCTGAGCACTGCCCATTGACCCCTACCAAAGCAGGCGTCATTGCCAGTTTACAGTCTTGGTATTAACTGTGCATATTTGCTGGCTGAAGCACATAAACTAATCTGCAAAGAAGGCAAAAAGAAGGACTCCTGGGTTCCACCACTGCATCACATGGTGCTTTTTAAATAAACTTACTTGCTATCATGACCATTTAGAGATCCAGCTTCTCTCTRGTTTAACTGGGTAATATTTAGCTTATATTTGTGAACACAATTTAAATGCAGGGGCAGGTAACACAGCTGTATTAAGGAACAGCAAAGTATACACACTCAGCCACTTAAAAGCTGCATTAGTTTCTCCGGAGGAGGCAGGCAAGAGAGAGGGGGAAAAAACTCCACCCCAAACGAATGTGCTACCAAAAAAGAGGACCTACCCCAAATAATGTGCTATCAAAATGTTCAAAAGGGAATTTTCAGAAAAAATAAATTTGGGCAGAAAATGCTGGAGTGGCAAAGTCAGTGTTTTCCAACAAAATACCTTTAAAACACTGCATTTAAAAAGAACACAGTTGAAACAAAATATTTCAGCTAATCTAATCTATTTTTCCTTATCCTGAATCCATCGGCTCTCTTCCAAGATTTTTATTTTCATCTATAAATCAGTATATAAATGTTTTTGGAATTTTTCAAGGGATTGAAAAACATTTGTGGCCCTGTCCCAACCTAGTCATGTTTTACAGGGTAACTGGTTTATAGTAGATAAATGGTAAGAAAGAGTGAATTCTAAGAATTGTGCAGAGCCACAGGACCAACGTTTTCAAACACAGTATCTAAAATTAGACTCCTACCTGTAATAAGCTTCTTTCTTTGTTCCTCAATGTAACTTTTAAAGGTGCAGTTCCAATTGCTTCTAATAGTTTAGAAAAGCTTTTTTAACTTCCATTTCATCAACATCACGAATAAGCTTTCTATACAAGAAATGGCTCAAGAGTCACATTTTTAGTGTTGAAAAAGATATTACTGAACAATTTATCAAATTCTATATATTTATCTATTCAATCTTCCAAAACGGTAACACAAAAAAACCCTGCCTGGTCTCCTTATTTAAGGCTGTTTATGATTTTACCATTGAAAATACTTCCCATATTTCAGTCCTACATTCTAATAATATTAGCTTTTCTTTATTATTTGAAAAATAAGCTTTCATATATTTGGCTGCTGGTAATATTTATGGTTTCAATAGTCCTTCCACAAGCCTTTCTTCTGAACTGGTAGAGATACGTTCAAATTAATTTGCCTGTTATTCTGAGAGGGGCAAAAGGGTAGTCTCGTGCTTGAAGCACAAAGGCTGGCACAGACACCTGGCATATTATTAAACCTCTCTCATTTATTTCCCAAGCAAGTCATTTACATCTTTGTGTTTCCACATCCATGGAAATCCAATCTTCAGAATTCCCAAAGCTATTAACAGGAGACACAAAATCATCTACATGCATATAAAGTTTTGAGAGCTTGTGATAGAGTACAACTCACAAGTGGTTTTAATATGGTCTTATAGTACACCAAACAATATTAGACTGGAACATTAGTACCTTCTGAATGGCATTTTATTCCAGAAATGACAGTTTTATAGACTTTGTCTGCCTAAGTCAATGAAAAATTATGCCTGGACCTTGCAACAACATCCAGCATGGGAGAGCGTCAGAGGAGCCTTTCTGCTCTGCAATCGCAAAGAAGAGCAGAAACCCTTCAATTCCCGGACTCTGCATAATAATGGAGGCCCAGATCTCCCGCTCCAGCATTACAGTACCTTGCAATGCAGGAAACCACTTGCCTAATCTGCAGCTGCAATAAGTTTGTCTCCAGTGGAACCCACAGAAAGAAGGCGGCGCCGCACACTGTTGTTCACAGGGACAGACTCTACCTTTTAGCCAAAATACACTAATTTATTCCTGCSTGTACTGTATCACAAACTACAAAAGCATTTTAACCCAAAAAATCATACGAAGTGATTCAATGGGGAAAAAAATTAGTTCAAAGGTATGACTGAATTAAATAAACAGGATACAAGTTAGCAATAAAGAAAAAGAAATCCAGTGCATTTAACATCTTAAATTGACATGAGATGTTTGCTTGTTCCCAAAGATGCAGGTCCGATTCCTGTAGTCATAGCTACACTGAAAGCACAGCTTTTTATGCAGCTAGCAATTGTCAGGTTTTGGCAGTGAGCTTTACAAGATAAACACTCCAGGATCCCTCGGTGCTACCTGAGGCACTGCTCCTGCCAGACCGCTCCACCGTCTCCCCTCGCAGAGACATAGTGTCTGCTGAAAAATGAGAGCAGTAAGTCCCATCTAAATGCCATTTCAATGTCCAGAGTGGCAATGCTGTTTAGAGGACTCAGAACAGGATTGTAAGAGCATGAGTTCCAGTTCCAGCAGCTGTTGCAGAAATTAATTATGTTCCATTTGGGGAAAGTTGTTTAAATTTCCCCATTTATCTGAGAAGAGAAATGCTACCCTCATATTCAAGGTATTAGCTATGTCCTGAAACGACCATGCCAGATAAATGTTAATAAGTCTTGCAAAACATGGGATCATACTTATAACAAGTATTTTCAGTACGTTGTAAATCCTACAATGCTGTTCAGCACTGCAGGAAAGTGGCATGAAGAAATACATTATAAATATGCATACCTCTCAAAATGGAATCACAAAATTACACACCATTTATTTAAGGGTCACAGGTGCTCTGCAGACTTAAGTATCATTCTCTTAATTTTATGAATAAGAAAAATAAAAGAGACTACTTCTGCACTTTCAGCAAAACCTTGTAATCTGACTTCAAGGTAGACTGTCAAATCATGTCATGTCATAATGTTTTTGCACAAGGCAAATGATATTACAAGGTGCAAAGCAATGGGAAGTCACACTTCAGAGAGGTTCAGGCTTGCTCAAGGTTATAGAAATTGGAAGTCAGGTCTCCTGGCTAACAGCTCCCTGATCTAATCACCATACCATCCCTATTGAAGAGATTCATTTTTTGAATTAYAGTTAGGGAGGTCTCAGCAGTTTTATTATTATTCCAACAAAATTATGATTTTGAACAGAAAGATAGAACATTAATTACATTTTTCTAAATAATAGTTTTCTTTAATAATTGTAACTGTGAAAGAAAAAGGTTTAATTTGCTCCAGAGACTACTTGGGAGGTATAAAGAAAGCAGTAATGCTTAGAAATGGAAAGAAGAAAAGGAGGAAAGCAAAAAAGAGCTGGAAAGGGATTAAGAGATGGTTGGACAGAAAGAGGCAAAGATTGCAAGAAATCATTAAGAACGGAGAGAGAGAAATACTGGCAAGACATAAAACAAAACAAGCCTGTAGAAGATCCCAGTTCAAAAACAAATTAGAAGCTAAGAAGAATCCACCATTCATTTGATAGTAATCTTCTGGTATGAAGGAACTATGGCAACCTAGTGTTTTACTGTAACAGATGGAAAAAATCTGTCTCTAGCGCTAGACTGTGAAAGAGGCCACCGTCACGAAGGCTTCAGAGATGGCTTAGTTAAAATTATGAGATTTCAGGTTCCATGAGTGAGAATCTTTCTCTGCCTGATAGAGGCACATAGTGTGAAATTAAAAAAAAAAAAAACTGTTTTATGTTTGCATGAATTTTTGATAACTATATTCAAATAAATGGAAACGGGCTGTATGAGAAAGACATGATTAAAATGTACTTGTCACACTGGTCCTGCCTTTTCTATAGGAGTTTGCTGCTGCAGAGTGAGTGCTACTGGGAATCAGGGCCAATTTCAGAACTAGCAACAGGCAGGCCAAAAGCTATGTTCATGCCTTAAAGCTAGTGCCACAGCACGTGGTTGCAGAGGTTGGAATAAACAAAATCACTGGAATATTTAACTATGAGATTCACAGTGCTTTAGGAGTTCTGCTCAATATTAGGAGTRTTTGTGTGGTGACAGCAAGATTGCAGCAGCTGATTTAAACAGCAGTTTTATTCCTATCATTGTAGGGGGACAGCAACCCCAGGGATTCTCAGTGGCACGAGCACGCTGCCAGCCCTGCAAAATGTTAGCATCAGCGACTTAAACCCTGCTCATTTCTGCTGTGCTCCCATGCCAACCCCTGGGAAAAAAATCCTGCTGCATCCCCGCTCCCGAGAGAGCAAGAGGAGTTTGTGTGGTCAGCACGAGCGGAGGAAAGTTGAACAGCTGCAGCGAAGAGAAGCAGAATTTGACACATCAGTAGATTGGAAAATGCTAGCAGAGCATGAAGCGTGGGAACTCGTGATGCGTGTGGCTGTTCGATCACTGGGGAAATGAGGAGGAAAGGCACAGGTCTCCCGGAGATGCAGGAGATCCATCAGCAAGCATGATGAATGTTTCAAACATGCTACACTGTTATTTTCTGGCTGTCTGGGGAATATGCRTACTCTACATTGTCCTTGCAGACCTCCTGAACAGTATTAATCATCTTTTTTCAAATACTGTTTAGAAGTTTTCATATACCCCCCTTAACATTATCCTGGTGGTTAGACWCTGAGTTAAGATGAAAGAGTTCCCAGTTTCCTCCCTTCTGTAAAATGGGAACCTTGATACATGCCTCTAGGCATGTTGTGATGCTCAGTAAATAATTAGATGAAAGTCATCTCAACACACATTATAAATTCAATGGATATAAATAGTCTAAATCCATCAGAGAAAAACCTCATCTTGCACCTGCCAGGCATTTTAGTGGAAATCCGAGTGTTCTATAGACATGACTGTACCCATTTCATGCTACCACACTGGGCAATCAATTCAATATAATGTATTGAAAAATGCCTGTTACTAATTCTTTACCATTTCCTCATTACAATTAGTTTCTCTCCCTTTTCTTCTCTTTCCTTTTGCACAGATTCAGCATTGTTGATATAATAGCTTCTTCCTTTCTGGTTCTTTTAGCAAACCTGAGTCAATAACTCTACACAGTCTTCACCTCTTTTGGATGCAATCCTATACTGTCCTACATATTATGATTTGCCTCTTTGCTATRTTTAACTCTGTAAGCTCCATACTGCCTGAGAAAATCTACCAAGACCATATTCTCACAGGAATGTATAACCTTCAAAAAAAATATGCGATCCTCAGTAGCTCCTGAGTAGAAGGCCGCAGTTACAGCCCCAGCTAGGACACCAGAAAGTCTCTGACCTGTGTGCCAGAGAAAAGCCAAGATCTCCCTCCAGTCTAGAGGTCCGTCATAGCCAGGAACTACTACCCTTCACAGTTTTGGCTGGTTAGTTGATTTTGGTTCCCCCCACAGCTTCTCTCTCAAGGGATGAAGGAATTAAGAAGTCTCCTCAGGCCAGTCAGTTAACTGGCAGGCAAGACAAGAGAAACACGCTGCCTGCCTAGTTTCTGCACCGCAAGTTTACCAACACCCTCTTAGGTTTGTCTTTGGCGTACGGCTCAGGACTTGGGCCTAGAACTAAGAAGCCACATTTTAAAACAAAAAGCTTGGAAATGACAGCCTGGTCTAAATTTTGCAAAAGTGCCCTTATTTTTAGGGCATATCAAAATCAAAATCCCAGACCTTTAAACCCCTCTGGTATGGAGTGTTATGCTTTCCAGTTCAGGGCTCGCCTCTGGCCAGATACCCATGCAGCAGCACACACTACCATAGATGTAGAGGGTAGCTTCAGACATGCTTTCTACTATATGCTCTTGACTATTTCTATTTCTCCAAGCAATGACTCCTTGCTTATTGCAATAGGAAATAAAACCTTGCTGAAAATATGATGCTTGGGTTCTCTTCACAGAATTACCAGGAAGAAGATGGATGTCTCTCAAGCACAGAATCATATGCACAATGGTCTCTTAACACTTGCTTGCAGGTCTTTCCCATTTTCACATAAATCTTTTTTATGTTGTACTCCCACAAACTAGTCTTTTTATTTTTGGCTTCACTACAGTAAACTTAATTTACCATTAGGGCTTTTTGTAGTTGTTGGTCTGCATTTGTGATTAATGAGATTTAGTCAGGAAAATCATAAAAATAGAACAAACGAATCTATAACAAGCATGCAGTTAAGACAAGACTACTCTTGCTTAAAAAATTGCATGCCTGAGCATAGGAGAATGCAAAAGTTATGCATTAGATTTGATTACAAATTTAAAAAAAAGTTACACATTTGATTACAAAAATCACAGTGAAAGGTCAACCTCAAAAACTTCAGTTGAGATCTCTACATTAAACGTCAAACAAATTACAGGATACAATAATAACACAGAATGTCTGTTCAAGCATTAACCCATTTAGCCCACACGTCCTCTACCCTAAGGAGTAATTATCCTACATGCTATGGAAAACCTAGAGACTAGTCACAACAATCTGCTGTTCATACTGTTAGACAGGTTTGTATTTTTTAATTAGGTACAGCCTTTGACCATCATCTTCTCCCAGTGCTGGACTATAAAACATTAAGATGTCAAAGGGAGTAAAAAATAAGAAAGTTTAAAGACAGCTTCTAACTGCATGTTTCAGTGTTCTGGTAGAAATGCATGCAGAAAAGTATTCAAAGGTAATAATGCATCTAAACAGCCAGAGCAGGGGATTCTTTTCAAGCTCACTATGTAGAAGTCTGGGATGGAGAAATGCACAGAAAATATGTGTAAATTAATTTCTACTAAAAAAACCAACAAATCAAACCTTTCTCCATCACACTGTACAGAAAAATGCATTCCAAGTTTACAGTTTAAGGGAGATGGCTTACGTAAATATACTGTAATCTTGCTATTCCCTTTGACTCATTCAGGTGTGAGGAGTTAGAATGTGAAAATCATGTTAGAGTTGTATATATTTTTGATGCAGCCCTGTTTACCTATGAAGTGTGAAAAAGCCCTGATTTCTCAAACATAGTAGGAGTCAGTCAGAGGGAGAAAGTAGTATTTCCCAGCCTCAGTTTAGCCAGCACTTAGCTCAAATACTTTTCTAATAGACAAATTCCTAGTGATTGTTCCTTATTTTTTTTTCTAATTTGCAGCTGTTCAACTCTCTGCTTCTCTAAGCTTTGTCATACTTTCTCCAGATATACATATTCCCACCCTATCAAATAGCATCCATCAAACCTTCTTACCATATGGCTTGGTTTCAGAGGTGCTTGCATGAACCTGTGCAGTGGATGGTGATGTGTCAGTGGAGACTCTGACTGTTTTAACATATTTAATTTCATTTGTGTTTAATAGCTCCCTAGATTGACTGTCAATAAAAGACAACAGATAGACCATGCATGGTTTTGGTCTTATTTTGTTTTGATGTTGGCACAGTAAAATTTTGCACTTTACAGTGATTTTCATTCCAATGTCTCCAAACACTGCGTAGGTATTAACATCACATTTTACAAATGCAGATAGCAAAGCACAGAGCACAGGACTTCTTAGCATTTCAGAGACACCAGTTCTTGTCCAGATACGCTAACAATTAGGCAACAGTTCATCAGCCATGTGTGAATAAAATGTGGGGTTCTGCATAGTGCTGCCTCTGATAGCAGTCCACTTAAGCAGCAAACTGATGGGGCAGTAAATTCTTGATTACTAGGCACACTTCTGGATGCCTCCGGAAAATCTGAAGATGAACTGAACAGTCCTAGAAGTCTTAAGCAACATGATGCGGCCAGGTTACATCAGTACTTGGGCACTGCATCACTAGAATATTATTGAATAGTGGCACTGTTTATACAGAAAGAACACGTCATTACAGAGGGATGATGGGTGCATCATCACAACATACAGACTTATATTCTGCAGTTTCACAGGGAAACCTTCCTGCAATAACTACTTAAGTTACGGAAAGAAATTATTCCTAAATTGACAATTTCAACTACAAAGATTGGAAGTTAATTCTACTCAGTATGTTTGAAGATACTCTGGTAGGGTCTCTAAAGAAAATTGATACTTAAGAAAAAGGAAGTGCCTTTTACCAGTTCCACCACCAATTGTTTTGCTTTGAAAGACAAATATCAACATGCAATAGGACTACATTTACCTGCAAGTGCTGATAAACACTGCTCAACCCAGTTGCTTCTTGGGAAATGCTTTTAGATCCATGGCAAATACCCTTTTGCTATCATGTGTAATTCATACTGTTACTATTTTTAAAGTATCAGGCATTTAACCATTATACAGGATAGTCTATTTCCTTATTATTATCTTACGTATAAGTGTTCTGCATGGCTTGTCAAGCAAGAACGCATACTTGTCATCTTTGCATTTAGTTTGGAAAAACATGCAGCTATTGGTCATTGTGACAGCTGGGAAATCTAAGTGTTCAACCCATTCAACTAATAAGTCAGCGTATGCACAATCAACATTTATTTTCTATTAACATGAAAACCTTGAATGTATACCGCTTAGCTGCCGCTTTTGCAGAAAAGGATAAATAGAAGGATGTATGCTTTATTTGCATTTGTACCAACAAAAATTAAAATATTTGCTGAATGTGGAACAAAAACAGAGTTTTCACTCAACTCCTTCCCAGCAACATTATACAAATGGTATTAAAATAAACATGTAATTTATACATCTAACAGCATATATTCCCTATAAAAATGTTATATATTTTGTTGATAATTTATCTCAGTGAAACTGAATTTGATAACTTTTGTCCTCTGTAGACAGGATTTACTTTGGCTGGCTGCAGACTGACACTGTGGAAAGCAGAATTCCTTATTCCATGAGTAAATATGCACCACTTCCAAATCAGAATTACAATGTGGCTTTGGAAAACAGAGGACCCAGATCCAATTATTTTTCCCACACTGTCCATTCTAGGATGCCTGCAACAGTTTGACACTACTGATAATACCAGCACAGAGTCATTACTGAAAAGGAGATAATTACTAAGTTCTGTTTTTTTATAGTGTAAGAACATTCCTTATCAACGCATGGCACTTCAAGGACTGCAACATGGCCTGCGGTATAGAGTAAGACTATTTTATGTCACGGATCAATGAAAAAGTGCCTCCAAATGGAGAAGTCAGAGATGTTGCGTAGGAGGACTCACCCTCATTACCCTACAACTTTCCCAAACCCTGTCAGAGCAATGTGATTAATAGTTTTGCTGTCTTTGGATGCAGGTTTCTGCTACACTGAAAGAGCCATAATGCATAGCAAACATTAATGCATCCTCAGGAAGTGTTAAATCCTAATTACACTGTTATATCTCGCATTGCTCTCTTGTTTCATAGCATTTAGAGTAAGCCTACATGGTCTTTTGCAGCTAGGTGCAAATGTCTTCTACTTTTGCTGCTGCCTGACTGCAGTTCAGCTCTGAATCAGAAACAATACGGTCACAGCTCACACCATGATTTCATCAGAAAGATCGGTCAGAGCAACACGCAAAGGGCTCTAAAGCTTTACCCTCCGAGCTCTGCCATCATCTGTTGTCAAAACTGGGTTTGTTAGCTTGAGTCCCATGGTTACTGCAGCAACACAATTTTTATATCAGAGTTTTGTCACATTCAACCAGTGCAAGACCCAGGCGTAGTGAATTTATCTCAATCTACAAAAGATTGTGCAGACATGACCTTGATATAACTCCTTCCTGATTGTTCCTGGAGACCAATGAACAGCAGTCATCAAACTTGTTCATAGAAAGGTAAGATAGAAAAAGAATGTGCCACTTTTTTGCATGGATTCAATGGGGTTTATAAATGGATTTATTTCCTTCCACCAGCTAGTTCAAAGTCCCCAGCATTCTTACAGTTAACCTTGTAATTGATTCTTTCTTATACAGTCCTTTTTCCACAGAGCACTAGGTGAAAATGATATGGTTTTAACCTCTGCATTTGCTAATGCACTTCATAATAAAAAGCATAATTCTGTGGAATTTTAACGTCTTTAACAAGAGGGTACGAAAGATAAGAAGGATCAACTTTTTCTTTTCAACCGGTCTTCTTAAGAAAGTGCAAACTATAGCAATCCACAGGGACTGAATATTTTCAGTATCATTTCAGATTTGCACTATAAACCACACGTTTAAGTCCATCGGTTTATATGGTATAATTACAACTCACAGATTACAGGCACATTCAGTAAAATTCTAATTCACTCCAGAAGTTGGTATATTGGTGGAGATAAACTGAGAAAATAATCTCAGTTCAAGAGCTAGACTGGAGCCTTCTAGCAAATATTTGATCTAACTGCATTGCAAAATAAAAGCCGCTTCCCAACTCTTTATACGCCTCTGTAGGCAGCTGCAGTTAGACTCTGTTCAGACCCACAGTCACAAAGTCACAGCAACCTCCACAAGACCATTCAATCTTACTCTTATAAATAGGATTAACTATGATTTTGATAGGATGAACCGTCTGTGGAGGTGCCCAAATTTCTCCATTGACTTCAGAGGGAGAGCGAGCGAGCTTAGAGTAGACACCTAAAGTCTACACAGCTAAAATCAGGCGATGTCAATTCTCTGCGACATTGAAGTGGAAATGATGAGCATTGTATCTGCAGGAAGAGTTCTTCTGCAGATGATGTCTACATTGAGTAAATGGGAAGAGTGAAACTCTGAGACTTTTGCTCAGCTCGGTAAAGGGAGTCAGAACTCTTAATTGGCTCTTCCACCCCAACGCAATTATGCTGAAATGGACAGATAGGAAGACATTTTCCATCTTTTGAAGTGGCTTTTGTGTAATCACCAGGTCATCTTAGTGCCTTAATCAAATGTCCAACATCAGAAAAGTTGCCATTATGACTGACAATGTTCTTAGCAGATCTTGAGACATGGGGACTCCTCCCTCACCCGCCGTGTGTGACTGCAACACCCCCAAGGCAGATCTGAAAACGTTGGCTAAACAATTTAACTGCACTGCTTTCACCATTCCTGTACCGTGTGTGTATGTATGCCCCTTCATCTGTATAAATATATCTCCATCTGGCTTCATTTACAAGCCCT
Organism: Apteryx rowi; assembly: GCF_003343035.1. Classification (NCBI taxonomy): domain Eukaryota; kingdom Metazoa; phylum Chordata; class Aves; order Apterygiformes; family Apterygidae; genus Apteryx; species Apteryx rowi. Next base: position 1,013,851 of record NW_020451282.1, read on the forward strand.
AGAAATCCTTTTTGCTCTTCTGTTTTTGTTGTTTGTATATTATAGAACATCTTGTTGAAAGCAAAACTCAGCATAAAAATAGCATATTTAACGACCACCAAAATTTAACAAGTGAATTCCAACATGACGATAGTTTATTAAGCAGGGTTTGTATGTCTATGGACTTCAAGTTGCCTTGAGCAGAAATTACATTTTTCTGAGATCGGGTTAACATGAAATTTTTGTAAACATCAGTGTCCTTCAGTCTTGAAATTCAGCAGTGATCTTACCACTGATTGTTTTGCCAGACAACAGGCACATTTACACTGTCACAGCCCCCCACATGTTGTGGAGGCTTTTACAATGCAGCTGGAGGAGCTGGGCAAAGCTCTCCCTGGATTTCTTCTCCTTCTAGCCTTCATGACACAAACTGACATGAGTAAAGATTTTTTTTGATTCTTTTTGCACTTGAAATCACCAGTCGATCTTAGCTCTGAGATGCATAGCACTCAGAAATTCTGTGCTTGGTGGTAGTCCCACTTCAAGAAATGAAAAATCATTACTGACTTCACAGCAGATTAAAAATGTATTATCTAACTCAGGCATAGCATAGCTTGGTCACAAAATCTCCAGTCACAATTGCAAGAGAAATAAAAAATGTACTTAATCATCCAGGCAGCCTCTCTGAGTTATCCTGATTTTTGATTAGGCAGAACAGACAGACAAACACARCTAGCACTGTCTTCCCAATCAGCGGCCTCTGCATGAAATCAATTCTTCTGCATTACACTGTAGTTAAAAGGTCTCTATCAAGAGAAAATTCTTACTTCATGAAAGGCCTACTGTGCTTGTATTACTCACAATAATATATTCACAATATATTTCACAATTCCTGCAGTTTAAATCATGGGTATTTTGCAGACATAGAAGGGTTGTTATTGTTTTCTCTCATAATCACTCTTCCTGCTTGCTTCTAACATAACATCCATTGTAAATACATTCAATGGGTCGATTTCACTCTCACTTATAAAGTTCACTTAATCTTCCAAGGCTCCATGAAAGGCTTTTGGTTCAGTAACAACGCAGGAACATTTTTTAAGAAAGAGTTTCAAGGAGAGGGTCTTTTTATTTTTTAATTAAGGTTTTACACAGAATAAACATCATTCTCAAAGATAGATTGTCCAATTCCTACACTTTATACTAAGCAACCTCCAAAGGACTTTGAACTTCCATGTAACGGATAAGGAGGTTAAATGCTAATCCCAGAATTTGCATGGATCTGTGAAAACCTACAATTTCCAGGAGTCAACGTCCTCAAAAGTTCAGCAAGGCATGTCTCCCCTACTGTATTGTTCAGCAAGAATAAATAACCCATTTCCATATGTCACAATTGTACCTGTGGTGACCAGCAACTCTGTGAAAACCACTTCTCTATATTTTAAAAACCTATAAAACAAACTTCACGCAGTAGCAGAGTCTCAGCTGCACTGTAAGAAGTCATTTTTTTGCCACATACCTTTTTCTTGTTGGTGGGGCAAATGTAGAAATTGTCAATAACAGTGGCAATCCCAGGCTGTAGATTCAGCTTTGTGTACAAAGTCCCAAAATCGGATGACCTGAAAGAAATCAAACATCTGTAAGTGCTTTCTTCTAAAGGCCTCAGCAGAAAAACATGTCGTAACACTAACTATCCACTTTCAATGCTTCTCTGTCACCCTTTTGTTCTTTTCCTTGCTCATTAGCAACTAAAATAAACTTGCCACTATTAAGGGTATTTTTGCAGGTTTGAGAACACATTGCTAGTTCTGTCTGTATTTTGCAATTTTATGCAGTGCTAGTTTTCATGATGACACTACACTGCAGCGAAAGAATCACAAAATGTATACCTTCCCACTACCCACGAGTCGTGAAAAAAGAGCTAATCACAGCAAAGGCTTGTATTTGAGTACTAACAACACCTATTCATCTATGCAGAAAAAGAAAAGCTGACTTCAGAACCTAGGGCTGCATAAGAGAACAATTATTTGGCCTGAGATCTGGAAGACTCGCAATGGACCTCTACAAGAATTTGTACATGACAAAGGTATCAGCCTCCTCCAGCTCTTTTTCAGATGATCACTAGAGCTTTGAATAAATAAAAGCAAAGAAAGTACCTGACTACCACCATGCATTACACACAAAGCTATGAATACTATAACTGTGAGCACTATGCAGAAATATAGCTTCATTTACCTGAAAAACCTGCAGTATAAAACAGCATTTGTTTTAGATATCTGTATCGGAAATGTGTAGCACAAGAAGAATGCACAGGTAAGATGTTAGTTAAGGAAAATGTTATTCAGCAAAACTCAAAGCAAGCCAAATCTGAACTTAAATCACTTTGGATGAAGCCTCATTTGTTTTATACAGGATCTAAATGCACCATCTGGTCTCTCCGTGAAAACAATTTTTCCTTTCTTATTTGGAAAGGGACTGAGACACATTGAAAGCACCCGTCCCTTCTTCAGCACGAAGCCCTTCCTAGAACAGATGGTTGTGGGTGGACTTCTTTTACATGGTACTACAAGGTATTATATCCTTGTTCTTCACTGGAGTAACGCTCAACCTCTAAGGGATGGGCTGCCCTGAGCACAGCCCGCCGTTCGCCCTGTGCTCTGCTCCCAGCCTCACCACCTCCAAGTCCTGCCACAGACGTCACTCGAGTCTAAGGTTGCAAATTTATCTATTTTATAGTGACATCTGAATAGATTTGACCCATTTTTCCCCCCATAATGTTGCTTGGCCTGCAGATATACAACAATGCATCACAAAAGTTAATGCAATCATAGCAATTCAGTTTTGACAAATAATTATGTAGAAATCAAATATACACAATTGGGTACATTGGGTATTCAGCACGAAGCTGATTAATTTCCAAAGGGGGAAAGGATGGACAGTGCTAAAGCTAACCTGCTGGAAGCATTTGACAGAAAAGAAATTAAAGCAAATGCTAAAATACTGACTTCAGACAGATGTACTGAAATCATGCAGAACAAGTAGGTATATTGGAAACAAGAACCTAGTATATTCTCTATAATGAAATAAATATCGGGCCAGTGGCTTGCCCAGTAATAAAATCCTGGAATAATTCTCTGAACCTTAAAGATGATCCAGTTTACTTTGAAGAGGCAGTTACAGGATTAATACAATGGGACCACTAGAGAGTAACACCACAGGAGTAACAGTGATGGCAACTGTGTCAAGGTAATAAAAGAGTACAGACAAGAAGCCCAAAGAGAATAAGCCATTTTAAAGATAAAAAGTTCCACTCTAAAAATTCCTACTCTAACCCTCATGACTCATAAAAAGTATTAAAAGGCTAGAATAAAATTGTAACAAAAAAGAGTATGCTAAGGTAACTGAGGTATTTGAAGACAAAATGTAGAAAATTTAGATGGCCAAAATCTTTCAGTTTCTGGCACAAACTAGTTATCTCAACAACAAAATAAAAGTTGGAGAAAAAAAAAGAAGAAATCCAATTCCAACTTGACACCACAGGCTAATTCATGTACATAAAGGTGCACTGTGCCCAAGCAGGAAGACCCTGACTGGCAGGACATCTGTGGATCTCGGGAGAAATTTCTTCAGACCCTAAAAACTTTGTCACTAAAACCCAGAAAACCCAGCAATGCCAGCTGCTCTTTGAGACATTTATATACAAGAAGACACAGTTCAAGTACACTGTTCAAGAGAAAAGCTGTCCAAAACAACTGATTTTCGAAATTTGCTATAAGCCACAGAGAACAGGTCACGACAACTTTTCTGCTAGAGATGTGAGCTCCACAGTGACTCTGCATATGTACAGAGCTACCACATGGTGGCACATGGCTGGGACAGCATTCCCTGTCCCTGTAAAAATGCTGTGGGGTTACAGGGCTGGGGAGGAAGAGCTATGAATTCTGGCATCTCAGACTGAGTGTGCCTATATCAGGAATAGACTAAGAAGAAGCACAAAGTGTGTTTTGTACCAGCTGCAGAAAAGGAGGAGACCTGCATGCTCTTCCAGTAATGAAGGGATTTTTTCTGGGTTGAAAACCAAGGTTGTGCCGTGTCAAAAGTACTAAGGAAAGGAGAAAAAACAAAAAAACAACCAGTTGTGTTTATTAGGATAAATACATTCTTCTTCTGTCCTAAAAATTCATGAAAAGCATTTCAAGGTAAAAATGGAAAGAGGATGCAACAGGGAGGTGATATGAAGAGCAAAACGGGCCTTTAGAAGGGTCCTAATAGAGCATGGTTTATTTGTAGTGGAAGCACAATCCTGGCACTTGGTAAACCAGAGGATGAAGTGTAAAGGTTGATTTCTTAAAGATGAGCCTGGCCTGCACTTCTGCAGGACTTGCAGTTAGGTACATTTTTTGCTCTCTGTGAGACGTTCTTGTGGATGCAGCAAGCTCTGCACACGTTACTTGCTGCTGCTCATCCATCTGTACTAAAGGCTATAGCTTGTTTGGATGTTTCTTAGCATAGCAAAGCTCAGCAAAGTGGAGGACTCAAAGGAATAAATCTTTCAGTATTCAGGTGATGGGCCATTCAGGACAGGTCGAGCCGTCGATGCTAGGACTATGTGATTACTCATGTACGGATGCCGACATCACGCAACCCGTTTCTGACAGGCCTTCCCATTAGGTAATAGCTTCTTTGAAAGTGTGTATATCTGCTGAAATACGAACCATTCTTCTTCAAATTCTTTTTCTTTATGGAAAAATCACCTGTCACTGTAATAACAGCATGTTGAAATAACAATCACCAAAATCGTACAATGGTATTACAGCAAGGACAGAATCGTGTATTTTTTATATTTTTTATTTGTTTTAATACTGTGAGCTCAAACTATACTTGTGAAAGCAACCAAGTGGCACAGAGATGTACCCTGATGAAATCAAAGCTTCAAAAACCCCTAAACTCTGGGGAAAGGTGGATCTCTCCCTTAAAAATGTAACTTTTATTATATTTGAGCTAAAATAAAACTGTGCCTAATATAATTTGGAACTGTACCTAAATTCTTGAGTCTTTCAACAGAAATGTTGAGGAAGAAGAAATTTAAGACGTACTGAAAGAGACATGAACCAAATGTTTACCTATCTAAACTTCAGTATCATTATACTGCTCTCCACTGATGACTCACACCTATGATTCAGTATTGCAGTTAGGTGTTTTCCAAGATGATATTTACAAATATATATTAAAATATATGTCAAACAAACATATTAAAATGTAGATAGTAAGATTTTATGGAATTTTTTAAAGATTGCATTCCTGTGTCAAATTTAGTAAGAAAACAAAGTGTCAACTGTGAATGCTTCTTTTTTTATTTTCATTAATTTTCAAATAATTGAAAAGACTGACTGGAAAGACAATGGTTGGGACATTTAAACACATACATGTTGATCAGATTTCTTCTACCTTTTGTCTTTGAAGATTAACTCAATCTGCATGCTAGCAACATGAGCGCTATTGTACATTTTCTCCAATTAACCAAAAATCCTGGAAGACAACAATGAAGAGGTTTCAGATGACACAAGGATTACTTAATTAGCCAAAAAAAGGCACTTGGAAAAGAGACAGAGAAGATCTGCTGTTTTGGATTAGTAATAAATTGCCAAAAACAATTAATGATTCAATTGAGATACACATTATAGTATTGAAGAAGCATGGATCTATGCATAACACTCATTAGGATTTCTTCTCATCTGAATCTTTTCCAGATCGTATTGTAAATGTTTTCCTCTCTCCTTCTCCATCTTTTGGTCAGAAGAATAATCCAATAACTACATCATTAACCTTAAAGTGCAGGAGAAATGAAGTCCTCGCTACATCAATGAAATGAAAATGAAATGAAAAAATGAAGTTCTCGCTATATCACAGACTTATGCCTAACACTGGGATTTCCTCTGCGTTCTGGTCTCTCTCCTAAAAAAACAGAGACAATACTACCTCCTGCGTCTCGAATGTCTGTTATAAGGAAAATACATAGATATCTAGAGGACAGTATAGTAATGAAGGACTGGCTGATGGGATATCTAAAACGGATACATCACAGATTCCAGCTACATAAGCCAAGACAAACCTAATGCAAGGGAAGTAACCAGAGAAGTATCATTAAAAAAATTGTACACTAATGTATCTTTATCACTTAATGAGCACAGAAGACTTCACAGGCCCTTGTATGTACAATGTGGAAATTGCAAAGACATTGGTTAGCCTTATAAAGCCTTTTTAAACACCGCCACCAACAAAAAAACCCCAAATCCAAAGCCTTTCTTCAGAGTAGAAACACATTGTAATGACTGGATTACAGTACCCAATGCTCTATTTAGGAATTCATGCAGATGAATGTTTCTTCGGTGGCTGTAGAAGCGTATGACACCTAGCAATCCAATTAACTCACTACCCATGAGCTATCAGCTCTGCTGAAGTACTTTCTGAAAATACCTCTCTCTCTGCTTTCCAGAAAAGTTGAACCTTTTTGAACCTCAGTGATATTTTTGCTCTCAAAAATAGAAATATTATAGAAATGTTTCCTGCTTAATCCTGTTTTATTGTAAATAGTCAATGGTGTAGGCAAGATCTAACAGCTAAACAGTTTACCAACTTCAAGTTTAGGTAACAGAGTTTACCTTTTTTCTCATACGCACTAAGAAGATGAATTCATCCTGTTTTTGTTTACCAATCCATTACTGATAACATTATCTGTATTTTTAAGAACTGTTAGATTAGTCTATCAAAACAGCCTTTTCGGCTAAAGTAAACTGCTCTGTAACGCTCTGATGAGCACAGAACATGGTACAGCTCTGTATTTATACAGTTATAGAGATTTCATCCCATTACTGCAGATATTGTAGACAGCATATGCAGAGTTCTCCAGTCTCCAAGTCTCTCTCCAGAGTTCCAGTCTTCCTGGAAGCACAGTGAAGGACAAGCAGCCATTCCTAGCAGCATTTTAGTGACTTGTAAATATATATTCACATTTGACTGTGAAATACTGACTCCAAAACACCCACAGGAAAACAAACAAACAAACAAACAAACACAAAAATGAAACACTGAACAGCTGCATTTGTATCCAGTAAGAATCCAAAGAGGATCAAAATGTCCTGAATTCTAGAACTCAGCTTTTGCTCAATGCATAAAATATATTTGATTCAACCATCTGCACTGAGAGTGAAAAACAGTACTTGGTAGCCCATAATAAAAACATGGAATTAGCCTGCTGGGTGACTTCGGCAAGCCAGTTCCTTACAGGAATTATGGTTACTATCACCAAAATGAGGAATGATCACTGCCTTCCTTTACAATATACTTAAAAAATAAAGGGTAAAAATGCTAAACAATGCTACGTGTTGGCTTCTCCCCTAAGGTTTGACCATGCTGTCATCCAACCTGTATCAGCACTCTCCACAGTGCCTGGTCGAATCCCACTACTGGCATGCCAGACTACAGCTTTTTATCCACATGTTGCAATTACCTTTCTAGAAAGTGTTTCTAACAAATCTTATGCAGGATCTACCCTCACCCAGACTTGCCCAGACACAAAGCTTACAACAGGACTGGAATCATTTATGTTTCCTTACGAGGACAAATAGGGGGTGGCAAATACAGCTCTGGGTATGGGTGAGTTATTTGGCTCAAATTTGGCTCTTTTTACGTAATATGTATCTTACATACTGTCTCACACATTGTCTTATTGGTTATCTTCTGTCGTGAATTTATTATGCTGTTTTTTTGATTAATTACTTTATTTGTACAATGAACACACAGGCATACACTTAAATTTCACTAGTTAGCAGGACCATGCATTCAGTACATGCCACATATCTTCCAATGCTATATTTACACATTCCTACTCTGCATAGTCTCATTGTACAATTCCAGAGTTACCTTGTGTAGCCCTTCATTAGTCCTTCAATATACTGCAAAAATCCTGCTCATTAGCCCATTATCGAGCTGCTTATCAGTTAAATTATCAAGCTCCTCATTACTCTGCTGCGCAGCTCCAGTCATTTGACTTCATATTTTACAGGCCTACAAAGCATTGCTGTAGCTTCTATTAGCTGTAATTATCACCTTCTCCCAGAAATTGTTAGTTTAGGTAGGACATCTATTTGGAAACAACTGCCTTGGAGTATTAATTCAATCATCAGTACACAGAACTTGTAGATGGCATGTAGCAGAGGGCACAGACTGTAGCCTGCTTCATATTTGTGATGAATCCTCTCAACCATAGAATAGTAGTGTCACAGTGAAACAGGCGACAAGGCACATCCAGAAAGGTGGGGATACGTATCACGTAAGTGAAACCTCCATGTTATTTCTTACATTTCTATTTGCAAGCCAAGCTGGGCTGGGGCAGGCTATGGACCATGCCGCCCCCCAGGCTTCAGCTGCAGGACACCTGGCTGTGCCTGGGAGGCCACCTGGAAAACTCCCCTTAGCCACTTGTCCCTGTTAAAAACAAAACAACTGAAATGATCCATGGTCAAAATACTATTTCTGAAGACTTACTTTTTAACATTGATCATTTCAGTAATCCTGCTTAAAACTAAGTCATACAAACAGCTGTAGTGGCCTAAATAAATGGGTAGAAAACCAGAGTGCAAAGGTGGAAAATAGGAAAAGAGGAGTTTCTTACCACACCTTCTTCACTGAATGAATTCAACATACCATGCAACCATTCCCTTAGTGTACAAGCATTTATCCTGAGAAACAATCCTGTTCAGATTTAGTTTCAGTAGCTGCAAATCCAGCATTGCATTAGTAAGTCTCAACAAGGAAGGGAGTATGTAATGGAGTGTTACTGAGAGACAGCTCTGGCATATTAGAAGCATAAATAAACCACTACCCTTGCTAACTCATACAGTGCTGCAAAAATGATTAATATTAATTTGTTTTCTTTGGTATCATAAAAATGCTAGCTGGATTAAAGAGTACAGGAAGAATTTGACTGTTAGGTGTACATTTTTTAATAGAAAGGCTTTGCTTCACAAGGTCAATTTATTATTTCTGAAAATACTGTTCTGAAAACAAAAAGGTGGCTTCTCTTAACTATTTAATCATTACCTATGAAAGAAATGAACACTTCACTTCCTTTATAATGTTACCTACCACCAATTTTGAGAAAAGTAATATTTGCTGAAAATTCAGGGAAAAGAAAAAGAAAGAAGAGCCTTTAGGGCTAAAATGTGATTTTCCAAATTACATTTACTAGCCAGGCTGCCAAAAGTGGAAACATCCTTATATCACTTCCAGTATGATTCTTCTTTTGTGAGTGTTGTGACTGGAAATAAGTAATTAACAGAGGAAAACTTCTCATCCAATATACTGCCCCTTCTTTGGGGATGGGGGATGGTTTAAGAACATTTTCTTGAGGCTTGCAAGGAGCAGTAAAATTCTCCACCATGGAAAAATGCTAGTTATTTCCCACAGCCTTTTTATTTAAACCACTACACACAGCTGAAATATTTCTGAAACAACTGTATTTTCCTATTAACAGTCAGACAGCTCCTTGGAAGGCAATAAGGATGTTGGGATGTATGGGAAGAGAGAACTGGCCTTGTGCTCTCTGAACAGAGCAGCACATTCTCCTGTTATTGCTGAATAGATCCGGCTGCAACAAGAACACTTACGAAATTAAAAAAGAACTGATAATCTTTAAATAAATTATATGTGCACATTCACATGTGATTAGGTATACCTCTAGTAACTGGCTCTGCCAACTATAATAGTCAGCTACTTATTCTTCAATAAATGGGACTCTTCTTTAAGTCAATTTGTGGATGTTTTTGCTTTTGCTGCGGAAGTGTTGACCTCAATTTTATGATTGCTGCATGAGGAGCAGGGAAGGGGAGCAAATTCTATGGCCAGGTTGTAGCACTTTATAAAAATGGTAAATGAAGTCAGTGTTTCGTCAGTAATTTGACTGTGGTACTCGTTGCCACTGAAGCCAAACACTTCATAGAACTGAGGGAGCAGCTGGACATTTTTATAAAGAATGAAAATATCCCCAAACAGTAAGTAAGTACAAATAAATAGACATTGGAAGGTAAAAAGCCTTACGCTGAATGTATTGGAGACCTACCAGGTCTCCCACAGTTGTCTGTTGTGGGTTTTCTGGAGTCGTTCTTGGAAACTGCTAGTATGCGACATGGGTCGAGCATGGGCAGTGCCCCAATGGAGTATGAGCTCATCCAGGACACCAGTTCCTATGCTCCCAGTGTTAAAGGAGTGATTATTCCAAGTTATTTCAATTGCCTCAGCGGCCAGACCTTTACAGGCACCGTTTTGAATTCCTCTCCTTCACCACCAGCTCATTAGCTGTATTGTACAACCCCGCCTGCCTCATACGTGTCTGTCCGTGAACCAGGTTGCCGTGCTGTATCTGAGGTCATGGCAATGTTCAGAGRGTTAAACAAGATCAGATTTTCTTAACAGCCATTAAAATCACAGTGTGTCTGTGCCACCTGAACTGACACTTTGCAAAACACAGTGGTTAAGTGTGCAGTTAATGATGGGAGGAGGCATATGGTAGGAAGCTGAAGTAATCGGGGCGACTGGGGGAATTCAAACAGCTCACAACCTCTTCAGCAGGATTTGTTTCTGTTACTTGTTAACGATCCGCCTCGTAAGCTCCTAATAGCCTTCTACAATTGCCGAAGCTTTTTTTTTTTTAATGTGTTTTGCTTAGAACTTTCTGCAGCCAGATTTCCCCTGCAGTTGCTCCCGGTAACTGCAGTGACACCTGGGGATGGCAGAGCCCATCGGCTGTAGTGTGGCCTGCTGTTGAACTTGGCAAGAGAGCAGCACGTAAAACCCCAGCAGATGTTTCTGCTTTTGTAGCAGCTCTTCCAAACCCTTGGCCAGACATAAATCCAAAAGAGATCCAGAAAAGAGACAAATGGTGCCACCACCACAGCTCTTAAAATTAGAAGGCAGAACGAACCTTTTCTGCAGGACTCAGATAGCCCATTAGCAGCAGAAGGTGCAGTGAAGTGCTCCCATAAATTATGCAGACAGACTACAGGGGCTAGCCACAGCAAACGCTACACATCTTGCACTGCATCCCAGTTTGCTAGGAAACAGAATCCAAAAAGACAAATACATGCATTTACGTGGGAGTTTCAAAACTGAGAACATCATATTTCATAGCAACAAGTACAGGAAGCAGGCTATTTTATGGCCATTAACACTTTCACAGGGATCTACAGTACTTTCCCACCATGGGAATGAATAAAAATTAAACAGAAGAGAAATGATCCTTGGCAGAAGAAGTATTTCTGAATACCTGCCATGCTGGATCTATTTTGTGAAAGGAAAATCATGTGAAGTGCGCATTCACAGCTGACACTGTACTTTAAAGGAGAGAGGGTTGATATATGCCTGGGTGACATGCTAATACATTTGTTCACTTGATGATGACTAACTGCTCTTTATGGAAGCTCAGTCCCCCAGAAATTGTTGCCGTGTAATTTCAAACATGAGTGAAAACAACCCCCACAGACTAAGATTAGCTCACTGCACTCATAACAACACAAAGCACTCAAGGAACTGAAAACTTCAGTCACATTCCTGTCTACCATTAAGGGAGACTAGGAAGAGAAGGGACCCAGCTTCAAAAAAGGAGGAATCCCTATTGTAGGAATGAAGATTATCACGCGTTCTCCTGCTTGCCCTGGTGTGGGCCGTTGAAGCTCGACTGGTGCTCCAGAGAGGAGGCAGCGCTGCGGGCTGGGACTGCGGGCAGCGCTGGGGCCTCTCGCCGAGGCTGTGCCGCAGGAGGTGGGCTCCAGGTCTGCAGGAGGTGTGCGCAGGCGGAGGCTCCAGGCCACCGAGTAAGGGAGCTGCAGGAGGAGGGCAGCAGACTTCGCAGCATCTGAGATGCTGCCAAAAAGATTGGCTGGGTCTTCTCCGAGTCCCTGCAGCTTCAAGAGCCTGAACTCTGCACTGAACTGAAGTCTGTGCTCATTGGTTTGGGTAACAGAGACCCCCAGGTGGCCAAGGCTGGAAGCTGGTGACTTCTGGCACCGGAAGGACAGTCCTGCTCCCCCTGCAGACCTGCAACTGCAGGGCAGGCTCAGCGGCCTGGCAGGACCTGGAGGGGCTGGGACCTCTGGCCAAGGTGGCACCGGAGCCGGCTGAGCCTGCGCCCCGCACCAGCACCGGGCAGAGGCAGCGAGTGTCGGTAGCGGGAGCCTCCCAGCTGCAGGGGACGGAGGCCACCGGCTGCCGACCCGGCCTGCTGCCTAGGGAGCCTGCTGCTTGCCAGGGCCTCGGATCCAGGATGCTGCCGAGAGACTGCCGAGTTGTTTCCAGCCCTTGGGCTGTTACCCCCGGTGCTCTTCCACGTGGGCACCAACGATACTGCCAGGGGAGACCTGGAGCGTATCAAGAGTGCCTCAGGGGCAGGGGACAAGGGCATGGGAGCCCGGGCAGTGTCTCCTCAACCCTGTTGGTGAGGGGAAAGGGCTTGAGGAAGAGTGGACAGATCCTGCGGGTCTGTGCCTGGCTGCACAGCTGGTGTTGGCAACAGGGATTGGTTTTTACAACCATGGGATCCTCTTTGGGGATTGAGGACTGAGGGAGAGACAGGATCCACCTAACAAAATGGGGCAAAGCATCTATGCTCACAGGCTGGCCCACCTGGTGCGGAAAGCTTTACTCTAGGAATGACAGGGAGGGAGATGACCATCCACAACGATGTAAGGAATTGGTGGACGAGGTTGGCAAGAAAAGGGTGCTGTGGATGAAAAGAGACTTTGTAATCTACAAAACAGGGCAGAAGGGAGCCCACCCCATGTGCAGGCACACCAGCAAGGAAGTGATCTGAATCTGAAATCATAGTCCCATCCCAAACTACACATTTGCAGTTTGAAAGATGGCATAAAAGCATTTTGTCTACATTTCTTCTTCTTGCAGTCATACAAAGTTTTGTTCAAATGCCCAAAGCAGTCAGGCCTACCAAAAAAAAAAAAAAAAAGAGAGAGAGAGAGAGAAAAAAAAAGAAAGGGGTCTTGCCCAGTGAAAGCCTTTATTTTGGCTGCTGTTGTTGATTCCACTCAAAACCACCACTCTGGGGAATTTAACCGACAGAAACTTTGGCAAACCTTTTGGTACATGTGGTCAAGCCTCAGGTTCATAGTGAAAGTTCAGTACAATACCACTACTCTACAAATAAATGTACAGATCCCGTATGTTAGCCACTAGTCCCAACAGGCATATTTTATTAAGTTCTTTTGATACATGACTCGGAAACAGGCTCACTCACTCTTACACCAATAAAATGAAAACCACCATGCCAATGTTCAGGGAGATTAAGATACATCTGCTGTTCTTGCTTCCAAATCACATCCACTCCAAGGCAATTTTTTCAAAAGAAGTCTGAGCCCCAGTTATCTCTCACTGGGAAGAGCAAAAGGAGGGTAGTGAGGAGGAATCACTCAATACTATGCCCATTGTGCCACATCTGTGCATAATCCCATGGAATTCAGCAAGCTAGACTCTGCCCTCCTTCAGTCAGCTTCATAATATAAATGTATGTTTACATCTAAATTTATGTTTGGCTTAATGTTAGGTACTGACCCTTCCATTGCAGTGGAGGAAACGTCTTTTGCTCTGCTTGGAGATCCACCGAATTTGCTGGGTTCCTTTTCTGGCAAAAGAATCAACCTCCCATTTCAGAGCAGAAGAACTGGGGCAAAGACTGCACATTTGTGTCTGCAAAGGAAGCAGTAGCTTGGGTGTTGCCACAATATAAGTGAGCAACATCACCAAATCAATCAATAAATATTCTCATTTGTAAGTAACTTGTGATACTGTAGCGTAAATTAGATAAAACCTCCTACAGAAGTCTCAGATTTTCACTTAAGTAACAGTGATTGGAAGCTGTCACATAGGGAAATCAAAGAGCCATTCAAAGACTGAAGAAAGATGAAGACTAGCCCTTAAAAATATTCTGGCCCGTGCTTTGACAGCTTTGTAAATCTATATAACACTTGTAGGGAATATTATTGAAGCCCTAGGAAATAAAACAGATACTTATGTGAGAACTCCCTCTGGACTAAAGCACTTCCCTTTACTCTTTTTGAGATGAGAGAAATGCTATGAGCATTACGCACAGAAAAAAACTGCAGTTCTCTTTGCTGACTTGCAATCTTATTAAATACCATTAAAACAAATCTGCCTTACAATTCAGTTTATCAATATGAAAATTTCAACAGATGTCACTTGGTTGAAACCACAGACACCTTTCATATCCAGACTCTACAGTACTTTCCAAAAACACCTACCATGTCTTCATAGGTGCCCCAGATGTTTCTCAAAATTGCAAATGACAACTACTCCACTCAGTCTTTTATGTGAGGAAAATGCCTGAGAAGCATTTTAATTTGTGCAATTAGTCTCTTCACATGTCCATCCTCACTCTTCATGGTTTTTCCAAGCACTAAGTGAAACACCAAATCTTGAGCTAATTAAAAGCATGCTTCATCCATTGAGCCTTCCAGTTAATTATAAGACATGAATGGCGGGTAGCAAGGAAGTCAGGCATTGGCCTACACGTACGTCAGAACCAAAACTGCAGAGCTACAGAATATGAAAACGAAACTGGGGAAAACCTGTCTTCCTGCATCAGCCTTATATATCCATTTCTCCCATTGAGAGAGCAAATATTTCAATTTTGTTTTAATAAGAAATTAAAAAATCACTGTCTAGGATTCCTGGTAAGTTTAACTTACTATGGGTTCTCCGTTGGTAGACCCTGCACAGACATGGAAAGGACTAAGCTATACCTTGAAAAGCTCACAAAATAATCTGACAAAAGTTAAATACCATAAAGCAGCCGGGGGTAGGGGTGGGGGAGCAAAATTGTGTTTAATATCAGAGGAAAAAGCATAAGGTCATGCAGGAAATTTGTGGCATACACACAGCATTGAGCCCATGTCTTCTGAAGATCTCTTCCAGTGCCTAATTTTAAGGGCAAGATTTTTTCTCTTCTTCTGACTACACTGAATTAGACTGGATTTCCAGACATGCATCACTTTTGTTTTGTTTTTACTAAGGCAAACTCTTATTATCAGCACTGAGATAGCAGTGAAGGGGACAAGCCTTACAATATATCTTAAAAATACATGTAAAATCTTGTTTGTTGAATGCTTCTGAAGTCCTTCCACATGTAGGTACTGCATTGTTGGCTATTTTTTAATATCAGATGCTAATAAAAAAGAGAGATCTGAGTCATAATGTTGCTGTTCCTATACATTAATTTAGCTGATAAAGGAAATTTCTTCTTCTAAAGCCATCTGTCTAAATTTAGTCTTTGTCCTATTATTAAACTGTATTTAATTTATTACAGACCAGTTGTATTTGACATTATCACTGATTACTCTATCTGAAACATCTAGCTCAGCAGAATAAATGCCACAGAAGATTTAAGGAAATTAAATGGAGATGCACCACGGGGCAGCCTAAGAAGTTCCAAAAACTTTCAGTAGAAAGTTACACGAATGAGCTGGCTTGAGATCTATGGATTTGCCAAATGCAGTGACAGTGAAACTTGCACACTTACACTGAAGAGGACTTAATAACTCGTTTTTAAAGGCTATAAATGACCACCGTTGACTCATCATTACTAAAACTTGATAATTCTCAGATGAAATTCACCCATCTTACTTATTTTAGTTACTTTAATACATCTTCTTCTGGTAGCAGTAAAACAGAAAAGAAAGCTCTGGCATAAGAGATTTTTCCAATTTCTGAATTTCACTTTAAGACTGCAAAAGAGGTTCTCCTGCAAAAGACTACCATACTTCCAGACCATAGACAATAGTTGTTTGCTATGAACTACTTGTCCAAGGATATCAAAATAGACATCATGCACATACATTTTTCAAGATACTATTTTGTCATGTTCTGTTCCCTTTTCTTTTTTTAAGATGTTGCTAGTAAAACTGATTGATGGGTAGTCTTATTGTACCAGGAGGACTTGTCATTCAACTCTTTGACCTTGTCTTCACACTAACAGTCAAGTGTCTTTGAAATCTGTTTACTTCAGAATTTACAAGAGTATTAATGACAGGTTGTCAGTACTTTTCAGGTTTGGAAAGATCTAATAATAGTAAATGAGTTCGGACAGTAGGGTCATTCTGTAACGTACTTTAAGCGAGAGAGACAAAATTCATTATTCCACCTTACGATTAAGGACAAGTATGACAATCCTTAAGCCACTTTTTATTCTTTGGGGTTTTTTATTAAAGAATATTCTCTATTTTTAAGGTCAATATAGACCATGTTATGTGAGCATGAGGAAAAAAAAAACTATCTATACTGTCAAATAAATGACTTAACAGACACAACATTCGTTCCTGAAAGAGCTAAAGAACCTAAAAATCTGAGTCACCTCTTATCTGAATAAGTTTTCATTAAGTTTGAGAAGCATCCTACCGGACTTCACTCTTTCATCATCATGTACCATACATAAAAAAGGGGGGGCTATTTTCTTCTCTGTCACTAACATGGGGTCTGCATTCCCCTGCTTCAGACTCATGAAAATAAGACATATAGATTTGGGGAGGGGGATGGGGGGGAAGATGTCTTTCTCAATGGTAATATTTTTGTTCCTTCATAAACAATATTACATAAAAAATCACATATGGCAATATTTTTTTCTTGTGTTTGTAGAAGACCCCTTGCTTTGCTGCATAGCTTCATCTCAGGAGGAACAGTGATCTTTTGTTCCATCTCTTTCCAGTAGAGTTGGACTCTCCTTATTTACCTTTTCACAATTTCATCTAGTCTACAGCATGAGATTAGTAAGAATAATACAATACATGATAATCAGGTGACCCATCAAATACCAGAGAGATTGTCCTCTAACATTAATGTTATGTTTTCAGAAACAGACTAATCTAGCAGAACAATGAACAGTCACGTCACATCTGTATTTGCATTGGCCACATACGGCCTATTCAGCAGCTATGTGTGGATAGCATTTTGATTAGCACTTAAAGCTTCTAAATATTTTTTCAGGTTTTACATCTTGCATCTGTCTCAGATTCTTCTAACACTTCACATATTTTACACAGAGGAATAAATCTACATTCAACACAACTGGGCTTYGGATTCCTCAAATTTCTCACTGTACGAAGTCAAAGAAACTTCTGGTTTCATAAACCAGAAGCATAAAAACTGAATACAGTTAATACCTGTTGCCTTTGAGATATTGAAGGATGTAAAACTGAAGGTTATTACTATATGATAATAGGAAGTTGTAGATCATTATAAAAAGAAATAAAATAATGAGTAGCTTTGAGTCACTTATTCTGTTAAGAATGCAAATTATAAGTAAGGAATATTAGCTGATGGATTGATAAGAAATTTCAAGTGATTCCAAGCCATTAAGTTATTCACACTGATATTCAAAATGTAATTACTTTCAAACTACAYGATAGAGTTGGATTAACGGAGAAAATACTTTATGAGCAACCCATGAGTCATGTCTACTTATTATTATGAGTTTTGGGTTACTTATAATTTCAGCTCTGTGGCTTTACTAAATAACAATAACTATAATAAGTAACACCACATTCAGACTCTGAGATCTTCATGGACATACTGTCAAGTACAAGAGGAAACAAAAGAAGAACATTTATGACTTAAATTTTCAATGGAGTATCTTAAAGAAAATATAACTTTGGCTATGCATATTGGAGACAAATCTTCAGGCTTCAATTTTATGCTTTATAATTGCCTCTTCATGTTTTTAGATATAGATTTTAGGGAAAAAAAGAAGTTGTCCTTTATTAGTAAATGTGCCAAATGCCATAGAATAATGTGGGATGGAATTAGCTCCACTGCATAACTAGCTGTGATTTCATATTATATACTCTCCTCTGCTGCCCACCCCATTCCTACTTGTTACTTCATGTGAACCTCCTGCTTTCTGTCCCCTCTCTCCTCCACCATCTTCCAAATCCATGAGCAACAGAGCAAAGTTTGCCTTTGGAGATTGCTGACCTTTAGTAATTGCATTTCAAATTCATGTCACAGCAACAATCACACATAAAATCTCTCTTTTCTACCTATCTTTTCCTCCCCTTTTCCCCATCAGGATAGCATTTTTTCTTGTTGAGGGGCTTTTTTTTTCATTTCATGCTTATCTTTTGGCAGTGATTACACAAGAGTCTGTATTTAGCACCAGCAAGGAAAAAGAAATGCATTATTACTTAGTTTGAAAGCTGTGCATGCTAGGCACCCATTTCATCTTAACTGCAGGTAGATCATCACTAGCAGTACCGAAAGCAAAGTCAAGTAACCTTGGCACACAGAAGAGAATGCATATATAAATATAATGTAAATTTGCTTGAGAATGTTCTGAATGTCCTCTTAGAGCATATCAGCGCTTGGTGTCAATTTACTGTCTCACCTCAGAGAAGAGGAAACAAATGCCTTAAATATCAGCATATCTTCTTTATGCAGCGGTTCCAAAAATTTAAGATCAGTGGATCACTGTCAGAATATTTCAAGTCTCACTACACATTACACTTTCAACTGAAAACAACATACTTGCAACATACTTCCACAGATGGGCTGTGAAGTATTCCCCATGAACTTGTAGATCACCAGTGATCTACACCCCCTAGTTGTGAAGCCCTATATAGGCAGCCTGCAGATACCTCTAACAGCTATCACTAAGTATTCAACAGCTTTTGATACCCTGCCATCAGTTCTGGAGAGAAAAACATGACAGATGGTTGGAAAATTGTTCATCTAAATCTACAGTAGTCTGCTTATTTAATTGCATCATCTCCATTTACTTATTCTGCATTTAGCCTATCCTCTCTGAATGCACTTGACACCATCACCACCCTAGTTTCTACTGTAATGGAGAAAAGGTGATGCTCTGAGAACAGCCAGCCAAACTGCATTTCCCAACTACGGTACATATTCTACAAAGATGTATGCAGGGAAGCGATAGGTGCTGAGAGGTGGGGAACAATCCATCCTCTAAGGCCCTAATAAAAAGGTACCTAAGTAAATCACTTGGAATCAAGCCCTGTGCATTCTATGCAAATGAGCGCTAAATCCATCTCAGTACATGAGAATATTAGGGAACATTACATTATCATATTTATTCAAACAATGTCTCTTCTGCTTGTAAATTATCTGAAAAATCAACAATAGTTGTCTCAGATTGTTTGTAAAGTCATTCTTGATCTGAGGCTTGTTGGCTGTTTGCTGATGACACCTGTGCTCCAGCTGGGCATAAGCTCACATGTGAAGTTAATCTTTGCCTGATCACCTATGACTTGTAGAATCAGGCTTCTGTTCTGAGCCTTGATCATTATAAATTTCAATTGCTATCCTCGAGTATTCTGTAATGTATACTCAAAGCACATTGATTTGGCAAATCCTGCCATTTGCTGAAGTCTATTTGAGCAAAATGAACATAAGAGGGGTCTAGACAGAACTGAAATAAATTAATTTCCAAATACGAGTTAATATTCAGAAAAACCTCGCAATGTTCTGCTGCTCTGCTCAACCAGAGCAAGTGATTCAACTACTCATGCAGTTCCTTTTGTGTATTCTGTAGCTTAGTGAAGTCAGGCTCCCCAGCCCACTGCCATATGCTTCCTGTCTGAAACCAAATTCAACTGCAATCTCAAACACGCTGAAATATAGGGAGGAATTCCAAGGGAAAATTAATGGGCACAGTCACTCCTCTGGCTTTCACCCTCACTGGTTCCACAATGGCATTATTTGGCTTTTCGTTTAAACCTCGGGGTGAGAAGAATGCTACTTTTTTTTTTGCTAATGTGTTCTGTGTCACAAGGAATACTGTCCATCAAATCACAGCATCCACAGAGCAGAATGATGCTAGCTCCTACCCTCCAAATAAGTACCTGGGGACAAAAGCAGCATACCAACAGTTGGTCCAATCTGCTCCTAGTAAACAAATTCTTCAGAGAGTCAAAAGCCAGYGATATGAAAAACAGAATTTGCACTACATGCCATAAAGTATCTAGTAACCATTAGCAGCAAGACTAGCTCTGGTAAATGCCACACTGCGAATCCTAAGTATATACAGGAAATGGAAGAATTTGCAGAAGATCTACTGACAGCAGCTCTTCTGAATCACAGAAGTTTATACCATGAGCTAGAGCTGCTTGTCACTTTGTGCTCCAGAGGAAAGCCACTCGATCCTCCAGAGCCAAGGAAATATCCCAGCATCATCCTTTCATTTCTATTACCAGTTACTACCATCCCTGCTGAAATGAAACAATGCTTTTGAACTAAAAACTGATTCTCTAAAGAGAACTTCAGAAAAGCACATCTTGTAAACCTTGTTTCCCTATAGTCATTAAATATATAGCAATATTTATAATTATATATTTCATCCTAAAATCTGTTTATCTGAGTGATTAAGAATCATTCCAGTTGAGAATATATTCCCAGCCAAAGCACAAGTTATTTCTAAAAATCAAAGCTCATGTGTTTCCTCTCCCTAACAGTTTGAGTCAAATTCAACAGAACAGGGCAGGGAGAGCAGTTCAAAACATTTCTTAGTTCACCTGACGAACCCCTTCCAGCAGAGCTTTCTTTCCTTAACCAGAACTCTCAATTAATCCTTGTGCACTCCATACGCACTAAATTACATATACTCTTTTGCTGAACAGGGTACTCCCCAAACACACTACTCCTCTGTCTGAAACTAGTAATGACTGAACATAAATGTAAGACATAAAATGATTGAACAGAACTATAAGACACGCGAGTGATTTGTGCTGCATTTATCAGACATGCAAAACTGTCACAGTACCTGTCCTAAGAACCATAATTACAAACAATCGCTTGCTCCTCTGATGCACACCTGTGCCTTTTTGGCAACGTTTTGCCACTTGGAAATGCCCTGAATTCCATCTTAACCTCAGAATTTCTTGTTCTAATCCATTTTAGAATGCTCCAGCTTTCATAAAGCTTTGATTTCATTACAAAAATTACAAATGCAATCAATCAGTACTACAAACACTTCTTAGCTCCTCTTTTTTCACATACATTTGGAGAGTGTTCCTATTTGTTTGAAAATGTTTTGTTTTCAGGTGGTAATAACAATACAATAGAAAAGTCAGATACCCAAATTTCACTCCCATCCTGCAAGTACTGCCATGTATAATTGAGTAATTGCAGTGGGCTACTGTTATTACCAAAGCCATTGATAGTTTTTCTTTTTTTAAAATGATATCAATACCAAATTCACTTATAACTTTGCCTGGTGACCTAAGCTAGCTAATCATAGCTAAGCATTTTACTGTTAATCAACATGATAAAACCATGACGTTATATTGCAACTCAGTACAAAAAAACTAGTGAAAATTGCCCATTCTTCTTAATCTAAAAGATATAGGATATTTACGGTAACAAAACGAGATGAAAATTCATTAGGACAGAAAAGCAAACATCCATAAAACATGGAAAATGTAAAAGAAGCTTTTCGGTGCAAGTATAAATCACTATTAGCAGTCAGGACTCTAATGCCTATAAATATTTCTCTCTCGTATATGACTAACATAAATATAACTCTTCTTGGTGAAAGTTTTTTTAGTCCTTGATCTTTCTGTTAGTGAATTGTGGATCTACTTTAGGACCCGAAACACAGGACTACAGCATACCTGCAATCCACAATGAAGGAAGCACCTCACGGGGTCAAAATCTTGCTTTCTCTCACAAAGGAACTCGTAGCTCTGTGCAATTGCATTTGTATTTTCCTGTGTGCTTACTGATACACGGTTGCAGAACAAGGTTTGTGCTCGCTTCCTGGGCACCCTTCGCTTCCCCCAGAAATATGGTATTCGACAGCTCGGGAATTTATTCCCCCTTGGCCGTATGGTATCAATTTTGGCTAGGTCTGGTCCCCAGAGCCAATTATATTCTGTGTAAACCCACCCTTACTTAAAATTACATCCTGTTTTTTCCTAAAAGCTCATTAGCGTGAAAGGTGCTGGGCACAGGCGGGATGGCTGCCCATCTGTGGGATTACTGGTGGACCTCTCCCCTCTACAAGGCTTAATTCAGGTGTCCCAAGCTAAACAAGACAGGGAGCTCTACCCACGCTGGTCTGCCTGTCTCCACGACGGTGAGGCAGGTGCAACAGCAGAAGAAAGCCAACGGGATAAGGATGTTACTTCAGTTTCCTCTCTTAGTTTACACTACTTGACACATAAGTCTCATGCCACATAAACAGCACGTCAGTGTGAAAGAGACTGAAGACAGCAAGCCAAATTCTGCTCTATTACGAGCACTTCCACTGAAGTCAGAAATAAAGCCTGGTGCCACAGAGGTTAATATGCCTATGGAGCCTATTAACATTCTCACCGCATTTTCCAAATTATTGCTTTCAGGAGGTCACAGTAGTAATCAGAATAAATCTGACACTTAAAAAAACCCTGTAATGCTAACAATATATTTTATTTACCATCAAGATGTCAGAGCAGATAAAAAGTGTTTATTTTAGGCATGGTCATAAAAGGAGAACCTCCAGAGGAAAGATATAACTTACCACATACTGAAACATAATAATATCTGGCTTTAATCTGTTGCAAATATATTAAATAATTATGAATCAGCGTACCGATATTGATCTGCCTAATTTAAGAAATGCTCCTATCACTTAAATATCAACAGTGATACCTATCAGTGTGAAAATTTTCAGGTTTTGTTAAGCATGTAAAGCAGTAAGTAGCCTTAACTATCAAATTTTATTTTCTAATAATACGAATTTATCAACAGAATTATAAGAATAAACAAACAAAGAAACCCATACAGGAAACAAAAAGCAGGACTACAAGTCTCTTCAAAAGGCCAATTACTCCATTTCCCCCTATTGCCAAGACTGGTGAATTATACTTCTGTCATCCCTAACAGATGTTTGTTTATTTATCTGCTAACCTCCAGTAATGAAAATTTTATAACCTCCTCAGGCAAACAGTCCCAGTGGTATAGCATTTTATAAAGTCTTCCCTAATTTCTAACCTGTACTGCCTTTGCTAAAACTTAAGCCTGTTTTTTATCTTCCAGCACCACGCATTTGGAGACTGTATCCTCTCTGCTGATATATTTTTTTTAATGTATTTGAAAACTGTTGCCTCATCTCCCATTGACTACTCTTCTCTAAAATAAATGAGCCACACTCTGTCAGTCTTTGTCATAAATCATATTTTAGATCTTTCTTCATCCCTGATGCTCTTCTCTAGGCTCTCTCCATTTGGTCCACGGTTCTCAAAAAATAAAAAAAGGAACTCTTGTCTGATTCCTTACAAAGTTGAATAGACCAGAAGGATCATTTCACATCTTTTCAGGTAAACTCAGATATATATTCTGCTGTGAAGTTTGCCTTTTCTGCACCACTAAGACACAGACTGCAGTTCAACTTGTGGTCTGCTTTAATGCTCAAAATTCTATTTCTAATCAGTATTTGTGAAGCTAGCGATTCCTGTTCAAATGCAATATTTTGCACTTATCGCTATTAATTAACCCCCTTTCTTTTTCCAGATCATTTCCCCAATTTGTCAAGGTCATTTTGAATTCTGACTTTGTACTCCAACATGCTTACAACTTCTCCAGGCTCCATGACGTCTACAAATTTAATAAGCAGACTGCCTATTCCACCAACCAGGTCACTAATAACAAAAATGGAATGGCCTCCAGCCTAAGCTGATCTACACAGAATCTTATTCATTAAACTTTTATATTTTTACAGTGAAGCAGTAGTGACTACTTTCTGAGAAAGTTCTCAGACCAGCTCTATACCCACTCTATAGTAGTTTCATTTGATTATCGTTCCTTAGAATTTTTTTTTCTTTTTTTTGAGGAGACCATCAAAATCTTTGGACAACAATAAAGAACTGGATACTCCAAAACTACTTCATGGAAAATGACTGTGTAAGAAACAAAATTTACATGTCCTTTACTGAACTTGTGCTGATAATCCCATCGTCCCATTTCATAACATGACAAGTTTCCACTGACTTCAGTGCTGCAGCATTATGCATTTATTACAGTCCTTTCCACACTTACTAAAGGGAGAAAAAGAAAAAACTGTAGCAACTGCAGATAAGCAATGACTTCTAGACACTAACTCAAGCAGGCCTAGTAACTAGAATTATTTTTGGTACAGAAATCTGATATGAGATTAGACTTGTCATTTTTTACATGTCCCTTAAAGTCCTTAATGTCCCATAATCCCTTAAAGTGAAAGCTCACGTGATTTCAGACTTCTGGACTGCAACCGATCCAGCTCCAGAAGCATGAGAGTGTTGTGCCACTGGCCAAAAGAGTTTTAAAGTCTTTGGACATTCAGAAACCACTTTTGAATATGAACAGGCTACATGAGAACAGCTACAGGAGCTAAATTTCCAAGCTCACATTTAAAATGAATCACTTACCTTTTCTTGTGCTGGCTCTGTTCAGAATAATTATTCATATTTATTCACCTCTATGCTTGTGGTATGCATAACAGAAAAAATAGCAAGACATTTGCAAAAAAAGAGGGAGGATGTAATCTATCCTAAAACTAAAAAGAACAACCTAAAATACAGGCCAGGCCCAAAGCTTAGGAAACAAAGAGCTGAAGAGGGCTTTGACTGAGCGAATGCAACAATGCCAGCTCATACAGCATGCCAACTATTTAACAAAAGCAAACAGCCTCCAATGTTGACACATTTAGGCCTCATTAAATCCAAAATACCAAAGTTTCTCCATAT
Organism: Apteryx rowi; assembly: GCF_003343035.1. Classification (NCBI taxonomy): domain Eukaryota; kingdom Metazoa; phylum Chordata; class Aves; order Apterygiformes; family Apterygidae; genus Apteryx; species Apteryx rowi. The sequence goes on from NW_020451282.1 coordinate 1,038,618, forward strand.
TTAAAGCAGAGGCGGTGTATTCAGCATTGAAAAGGCATCCTTTCCCACTCTATTTTTACCGGGACAGAATTTCCCATGTTTCCACAGTACCACCAGCATATGTCTGAACTGGAAAGCTTGAACACTTCTAAATACTTCTTCAGCCTACATCATTCTCTACAACTTGAGGGGGAATATTTTTCTCACAACTAAAGGAAAAGGAAGGACTTTTTTGTATGATGTGAGGGAAATCCAAAATGATTTCTAAGAAGGTACTTCATGATTTAAACTCAGAAAAAACGGCAATGTTCCTCTTTTCCTTGCTGTCTAATTCTTTAAGGTGGTGTCCGGGATGACCTAAACCTAGAACTAATCACAACTGAGTTACAAGTCATAACGTTCCACTATACCCAGAAATCCAAACTAACAGAAAGCATTAATAGAAAGCAAATTAAAAGAGTGCAACAACACTGCAAAGCCAGGAAATATTTCTGTAGCACTTCTAGTGTCTTACCTTCTTGTAGGACAGAACATTGCAAAGTACAAAATTTTTTGGCAAACAAAATATCATATTATATATATTTAAATGTATGTAATTATGTCACCTCCAGCTGCGATCTGAGAGGAAATAGTTGGAAATACACAATAACTATCTAGAACATATGTTAAAGGAAAAACATAATGCTGTAAAGTCAGAGTGGTGTTATACAGTGAATAAATGACAACTGCGTTTGTGAAATAATACAATCCCAGAGCTATCACATGGCAACTGAGGCACTGTGTCTTTAGTGCGTTTTTTCAGTTCTTGATCACCCCTGTAATTAAGCTTCCCCATGACAGCAGTGCACCAGAGGATGCATTCTGCTTGATGCATAACGTGTGAGACAAGTCTTAGTGTATATTTTTAGTCTGGCTCCCTAAGGAAACAAGACTTACACGACCATTTGGTTTCTCTTTCAGTTCCTTTCCCCCTCCAGAATCCTAAACTCCGACAAGTTTTAGGACTAGCAATAGCTGGATAAAGGATGCAGCCCCAGTTAGCACCTCTGCTGAGGGGAAGACAAATGGAACTGGTGTTTGGGGGCTCAGTACGCCACAGCCGGGTGGCTGACCAGCCATCCCGCGGCTCCAGCGGCCGTAGCCAGGATTGCCTCTCGCCCTTGCAGAAAAGATGCGGAGATGACCACGGGGCAGGGCAGGAGTCAGACAGACAGGTCTGGGGAAGGTAACGAGGAAGTCAATGGTGTTACGGTGGATAGGGGGACAAAGAAGAAAAATCCCTAAGCCAGGTGTTCTGTAACTCTACTACTTATATATGAATATGGTGTAAATGATCTGTACAGCACAGAGGTTTATTGGAATAAAAAGCACATTTCTATGGCCTTTCTGTACAGTGACTAGCAGAAAAGGATTCTGACCTTGGATGAGGGTTATCAGGTTTTCCATTTACACGTATCAGTCTGTAACGACACATAGCCTGAGCTTAGTACTTTTGTTTTCTTCTTCTTTGTTGGTGATCTCCCCCCTAATAATTAGTTGTAAAAATAGCTACAGCAARAGCCAGAAATAAGCAATTCACCCATGTTTAGTAATCTGTCTTTCAAAAAGTGGTATTTCACCTAACATTAAAAATACCTTCTTAAAACAAAACAGCCAAACGTTATTTTGCTGATTAAGCACCATTAGTAATCCCACATGAAACAAACAAACAAACAAAATCTTACTTAAGAACAATTTATAAAAAACTAATTTGTCTTTTGCATCCAAAATACCAAAGTATGACAGGCCTTCTGTACCTGTTACATAGTACWGTACACTGAATAGCCTAAGCTTCTTCAGGTTAATTCAATGTCACATCACGTATCTATTTAAGTGGTTCTTCTTGATCAGATTTCATGGCAAGGTGGTCTACATTTTTATTATTAATTTTGAAATTGGGTCAACTTACCAGTACATGATCAAATTATTGAGATTGTATCATTTCCTTTACTAGCATTCCATAATCTTCTTTCTAACCTTACAATGATGCCTCTTACAGCTAGGCAGGAAACCATTTTCTTCTTAGATGAAAGTTTTGAGACTCCATAAATCGCCATGGTTTGAGTTAGGATGAAAATAAGACCCGCAAGGTTTTTCACAAAAAAACAGAGAAGGAATAGCATCCCAGAAGAAAAAACAGCATTACAGTGAAGATACTCAACCTGTGGGAACATCTGGTTCAGCTTCCAGATCTTACATTGCCTACAGGACCACACTGTTTTTTCTGAAATAGGTGTTTGCCTGTCTGTGTATGTCTCACTCACTCCCCTTTCAATAATGAATTTTCAAAACGCTTTTAAAAGCATTTTTAGTGAAACCAGTACATTCCTATAAAAGGCTTTCATTTCGGTAAATGTAAATGTACATTTAAAAAAAAAGACTATATCAGCCACATTCATGCTGACCCTCATTTTATGTTCTTACTTAAAGCTAGTGAAAGCACAGATGAAGAAGAGAGCGTACGCACATTTTTCCGAAATAACTGTTGGCATAGTACTAGTAAATTCAAATAGGACAAAACATCTCTGTTTAAGTGGCTCATTATTTTATTTAAAACATAATCACAGCAACTGATTGATAATAAGGAAATAAACAAATATATTCTTAGTTCAATTACTAAAATATTTGATTTTTTTTAAATAGTGCTCTTTAACCCTTTTATTTATTGTTAGCTTCCAAACCTGTAAAATCTTTCTTCGTGAGGTTTTTTATTTTAATCACGCTAGCCATCTGCAGCACATCTGTTACTCCCTCTTATACAGTAATTAACGTAAATGTGCACTGGGTACAGATATCAAAGCACCTGCTTTGATAAGGGACCAACACCTCTATATCAGCTATAACAGTTAGTCAAGTTAGAGTTAGATTTACTGTCCATCCCCTAAACTCATGTGATGTATCTCTGTGTGAAAACTGAAAGCAAATATTTGGGTTTTTTTAATGATCTCTATTCCAGTGGCAAAATGCCATATCTAGAGCAAGAGACCTCATTTTAAAAGCCAGCTATTCTGATACTACTATTTATTTGTTTTTAAACACAATAAATGGATGTTTTGCATTCAGTCAGTTAGAAATCTTGTGTCACTGCAGTTTTTCTGCTGACTGGGGGAAATGGATGCATTTCTCTTTGTGGTCTTTGCTGGAGACCCAAAAGAACATTTAATGAATCCACTGAGAAAGTTCTCAGAATTGTAACCAACAAATTAGGTTTTGAAAAATTCCTCATGATCATACTGAATCCACATAAGTACCATCGTTTGGAAACTTCATGGTCAGCCTTGAACTGGCCGCACAATTGCAATTGCTAGACCTCCAGGCCAACTGGACCCACCTTTAATTGCACACTTTATACAAGTCAGCTTTGACAATCCTATTATATTTTAAACAAGATATAACTGAATAATTGCATTTTGTTACCTTAGAAGTCTGTGGTTTTTATAATTAATTGCATTCTTTTTAAAGTCAGCCCAGAAAAGAATGGCCTTCTGCCAAAAAAAAAGTGCTTATAATGTTCAAAGAATGATTCTGAGGAACAGCAGGTGTTCTTTGTTTTTATTTCTCAGTGTGCTAATGCCAGAGAAGCAGGGCATTCAATCGCCATGTGTCTACAACCTAATGCTCTCTCCATCTCCATAAAAAGAGAGAAACTGCTGTATCATTTATAGCAATCTCCCCCAAAGCACAGTAAGGATTGGACTAATAGGTAGACTGTTTCAGGGAGTTGTTCTCTTGGGGAAACATGGCTCATAGGTGCATGGGAAGAAAGTCTGTTGCAGTATTTGTGCATCGAACCTTTCATCGCCTGTGTTACATCCTTGGTGAGGGTGCTCAGGCTGTTAGTTCTCAGAGCACGGCCCATTCCAGGCTGCCTCCTCTGGGCAGCAGGGAGCTCATTAGTAGCACCAGCTCACCATCTGTCTCTGAAGGAAGAAGAGACAGAATTAATATATGATGGAGGAAAAACAACAAAGCAAACAAAAAATTTGCAGCAGGTTGTCATCCAGAAAGGCATAAAATGTTTTCTTTGAAATCATCTTGCCTTCTCTACACAAAACATGGAGAACAGCTTGGGCATGACTCTGAAATGCTCATAAAAGCATTTGTAAAGATTGAATTTTGATCATTTTATCTACAGTACCTTCCAAATTCTACAGAAGAGTATTATTAAACACAGCTGTCCACAGACCAGTCCTGTAAAACCCCTCCTGGTTCTGTATTGCCTGAACCACAGGAACTGACACCTGTCTGAGATGATGGCTTTCTGGCTTCAAGGTAAACGAGAGCCACCCAGATAATGACAGAGATCAGTTCTCAATACAGAACTGAAGAGTCGTCCTGCAGCACAGACTACATGTGCGCGGTGGGTGGCGGAGGGGGAAGAGGGATGAATGATCTGCAGTGGAGAAGCATCACCAAGTAATGATCCAAATGCAGAATAGTTTCCTCCCCAGCTCAAGCTTTTACAAATGTTGGGGAGAAAAAGAGGCAACTGGAGAAAGCTAGGGGAGGACAGCGTGACCTAGGACAGTGACAAGAAAGAAAGGACTAGAGAGGAAGAGAATTCCATAGGATAAACATGAGGCAGACTGCAAAGTTTTGAGATAAAGATCCAACCTTCTGAATACCTTCTCTTTCATTGGATGTTTGTCATTATAATACAATTATCTTCAGAATATATCTTATTTATACACACAATACCATATAATACAACACAATCTCTAGAATACCGAATGCAACAGGACATCTTTCTGAATACCTGAAAATTAAAGATTTGTTTTTAAAATAGCTAACAATTCACTTCCAATCTCAGCCTATTTGGAGAAGAGTTTTCCAAATACGAGCAATTAGGTCTGTAGCTATGCTCACTATATGATATCTACTTCATGTCTTAAATTTCTAAAGAACAATGTAGACTTAAAATCTGAAACATATTTAAACTATCCTACTTCCTTAATAAGGTCAAAAACATTCACAGCTAAAAATAACGGTACTGAAATCACAAATGATAAAGTCCAGCATGGCCTAGAAAGTCAGTCACTGAGTGAATCATCCAGGAGACCTCCATCATCTGGTCTTTCAGGAATCTCAATATAAACATCCAAAAAGAGAATATATCTTACTAAAAATCATGTGTGATGCATGGAGCATTTAGGGCTTTTTCAAAACCATGGAAATAAGTATCAAGTCTTTCAACTGATCTCATAGACCTTTGGGCCAAGGCAGACAAAGATGAACAGTTCAGATGTCTACTCTCCAAAACCCGAAGCTCAGATAATTCTTTCACTTTTCTGGTGGTCCATATTTAGACACTTAGATCTGAATCTGTTTTCTCTGCGTCTACTGAAAAACAGCAAAAAGACCCTCTAAGCCATAAAGAGATTATGGTAAAAATATGCATATAACTCTGAATCCATAAATTAGACTATACCATCTATACTTATGTACCTAAGTAGATGCCTTGATTTTTAGAATGGCTGAGCAATTGCCAACAGGAATTGTCATGGATCAGCATTTTTTGAAAAATCAAGTCATTGACCTACATGCCTAATATAAGGTATTACAATTGGCTTATGGTTTTTACCATTCATTTACTTCAAAGCTGTGTTCTGTGGAAAGGAGAGAAAATGTGTCTAACTTTGAATGCCAAAAAATGTTAATGGTATGATCTCAGTTTTCTGCTGATCATGACTACATGGAACTTTTCCAGTAAACATAATAGAGTGGGAAAAAGAGTAACTGAGTTCTTGAAAAAACAAAGTTAATGTCATCTGCACACAGAGTAACTGCATTTTTGTGCTACTTTCTGGGTCACAAATTCGTAACAGTCCACAATATTCTCTTCCCTGATTATCTCACAGGCTTCTGCAGGTCTGACGTACTTGACAATACATCATTTTTTCATATATGCAACTTCAAAGAAACTAATGCAGTTACAAAAGCAGCACACTAGAGTAATGCACTGGTAAAATCAAATCTTCTATCCAGAGAAAAACATGCTAATGGGTCAAATTCAGCTCTACATTACAAAGCTGGATAGTTAGAGTAGCTCCATTAATTTCATTGGAACTGTCCCAGAAATGCAACCACAGAGTCCTTTTTAACATCTGTGTAACAAAGAGGTGAATCTAATTCACTGTACGTGTGCTCTTAAATTTCCTTCAGAAAGGATTATTCAGGTTAGCCATGGAAAACAGCATTTTTATTTCTGAAGTTTTATTGTAAGTGATCAGCAGGTTATTCAGTTRCACACATTCTCTGTTTCCCACAGTAGAAGGTATAGCAAAAGGATAGAGGTGTGGCAAGTTTTGGGTACAGAAACCCCGCAGTAGCAAAAAACACAGATATGCTAATCCTGAGACAGTAAGACAAGACACAACTGTTCATACTGGTTTTGTATCAACAAAAGGAATAGCTACAGCATAGGAAGGCATATGCTCACAGAGTAAGGTATATAAAAATGGAAGTCATAGAAGTTTGCAAATACGGAGACAGGCAGCCGGTCTGCAGGACATATGGTTGTACTTGTTACAAACAGATATTTGTTTTCTCTGAACACATTAACACGAGGTTTCCCCATACCACTACTGCACATTCCGCTTTCATAGTTTCAGTGTAGATGTCTGTTCATAGCAAAAAATAAATAAATGAACACTGGCCTTAATGATACATTTAACAAGTCTCTCAAGATCTGAAATCAATAATCTTACTGCAACCCAACTAAATGGCCACACTGTCTGCCCATAACATGGAATAGTTAAGATTCTCTAAATATAGCAGTTGACCATGCCAGGTAATTAGCACTTAAATCTCTTATATCTGTTGGCACACAAAAAGCAGCTCTAGAGTAATTTATGACTACTGATGTCCCCAGCGTTAGTATTTTGGTTCTGCTCAAAATGCAGGCTGTTAGGTAACACACGCAACATGAAAGACGTCTTCAAGTGAACCTCCCCCTTTGCTTAATTATGATGGGATGATAATTTTGGAGAACTATACTTTTACACCATTACTGTACTGCTAACATACCCCAGCTAACTCTTCAAAAAGTGAAGAGAAAGGTTCTCCTCACATTTAGTGGCACAGTCTCAAAGAAGATTCCCTGCTGTTCTTTGCTGAGCACTTGCCTTGAAGCATTTTTCAAGGTTTTTAATTTATTTATAAACAGGCCAGGCTTCCTAAAGGTTTGGGATCTTGTTTGCTCGAACAAGTAGCACTCATAATTAATAAATGTGCTAAACCTACTGTCAGCCTAACTGATGAGCAAAATTTGATGGGGTCCTAGCAGGGAAGGATTTTCCCTGTTGTGCTTTTTTAAAAGAAAAACATCTACCTCTGGTTGAAGGCAGAGGCATTGAAATGACAGAAAACAATTTTAAAGAACTTTAAAAAGCAAAAGAAATTGAAAAAGGATAGGATTTTAATTTAAGAGTTGAACTTAAGTCAATTCAAGTCAAAATTTGAATTAAATCACTTGCTCGGCATTACAATGGCAAGTCAAAAACAGGAAAAAAAGGAGACGATTGTCCCATTTTGCACACTGCCTCTCCAAGAAACAAACTTCTCTCTCCCTTGCRGGCATCCATAACCGCTTCGCAGGGGTACCCAGCACGCAGCCTGTGCCAGGGACCCGCTCCGCTGGCCCGCGCCAGCACCCGAGCAGCAGCTCCTGGCAGCAGCCAGGTGCCAGACACCACCTGGGCCATTGGATGGCCGGTGGCACGCTGGAGCCATGGAGGAGAACCGCAGCCAGGGGGATGCACCTTGCCTGCCCTCCCTTGCTGAAGTTTTTGGGGGGATGGAGAGTCTTGTCACCCCGCACATGGGACTTTGCTTATGGGGCAAGTGAAAAGCCGACGGACCTGCCTCTGATATCGCAAAGCCGCTAACGTAACTGAATCAGACCGCAATGGTGTGCACGGTAACAGTAATAGGTTTAGGCTCCATGAAAGCAGTGGTAAATTAGGAGCATAGAAGTGTGGTGCTATTAGGCTAATGCATTGCTGTGCAGAAGTGCCATGCGAAGGAAAGCTTTCCAATGGTGAAAACATGTAAATCAGGGTTGAAATGACTGTCTGAAATGCTGGAAGTACTGCTCCAGGCTGTCAGAGAACTGAACCTGCTCCATTCCCTGTTAGGGGAGTGAACAGCAAAGTCCTCAAAGAAAAAATGACAAGTTAATAAGGATGATTTTGGTGCTGATGATTTGAGTAGAAACACGCTAACCCCATCGTGTATCAGTCTGCACTGCAACGGGAGATGTGCAGGGAAGTAAACCCAAGCACTTTGTGGGTAAGGAGATGTGTTTCCTCCCCTCAGGATAGCAATTACCCTCATTTCTAGGGTGAAGAATAAGAAAAAGGGAAATAAAACACGAAAAGCCTCTCCTCCTTATCAGGTGTCAAAACCCCACGTGCCTGATGTTTAAAAGCCCAACAACCCCCTTCTCAGCTGTTAAACCTGTCAGGACTTTCACCAAAGGCAGTGCAATAACTGGCCATTGACAGAAAACCATGCTGAACACTTAGACTCTAAAATGAGACGGCAGCATAAATGTGTTTATTAGCGATGTATCCATTATGAATGTCCTATTTAATTAGCAAATAGCTAATTAGGTGGACTTTGGACCAGGTTTCCAACGCTAATTGTATTTGTCAGGACAAGGAGGAGATCTATACTCCATACTCCACACTCCATAATTTCTCCACAAAAAATGGGTATCGATTCAATCCAACTGTGGTTATCTAATTGTGGCTATGGGAATTACGGTGCCATTTTCAGTATAGAGATTGATCCTAAGTAAATAAAGAACATTGTATGTGATGAAAAAAATAAAAACAATAACACTATTAGGTTACATGCTATGCTTTAGAAGCTTGCCTGAAGAATTCCCTCAAGTGAAGTTGGCGATAATATTAAAACCTGTGAATCATAACAGCTGCCATAGGGGAATTAGCTGGTACAGTATCCTGTTCTCATGGCCTTGCATCCCATGGACAACTTGGTACATGAAACGACTCCTCAGGGAAAAAACTCTTTATTTCTCTCATGTGCTGTTTTGTAAAAGCCTGAGGTGACAATTTACTATTTGCTGTTATACATTTTATTGCCCTTCTTAACCACTAAGCCTCTCTGATTTAGTTTCTGTTGACAATACTTAGCTCAGGGCCACAGAAATGATATTCTTGAAGGGCTCCCTCCACCCTGGAATTTCCATAATTAAATGTATGCCTCTGCTAGGAAAGCCAGTGAGAGTTTCTGACTTTCTGCTCACCCTCCCATGCACATATTCCTTGTGTCTCCTCAAATTCCTTAGCAATATGGAAGTCAGAATAAGCTGTTGGGTCTAACAGCAGAGTTGAGATATTGCAGTAAGTACTGCATAACTCCACATGGACAGTATAGAGTTCCTGTCTCCAAAGTACCTGCGCAACGTGGTATCTTCACACTTCCCAGTCTACAGATGTTAAACCAGTGTTAAGCAGAGAGGTTATGCCATATTTTCACTGGTGTTACTCAACAGAGTCTATCCCTATAGCATACATACACATATAACATAATAGCTCTGAGCTCCGGTATTCCAGAAAGTGGAGCAAGATACTCTATTTTAGCCCTAAACTTAGATGTCTCGCACAGCACTTCCACGGGCTTGTGTTTAATCTTTTTTGCTCATACATTATATTCACAAATGAAATGGGGTAGTGGAAACAGGACAGATTTGGCAGGAGATCATGAAAAACAAAAACAAAAAAAACACCCAGCATTTTTCCCCATAAAAGCAAGAAACCTATAGCAACTCTGTGTAAGAAAGGAATAAAATTTTAAGGAGGATTTTTTCCATTGTACAGGACTTCTAATGGTTTTTCTATTGCTGCAAGCCAGGAAGAAACCACTATGAAATTCCTTCTGTTATGAACTTCCTCAGAATCTTTAAACATTTTCCAATGTAATTTTTATGCCTAATAAATTGTCATTATTTTGAATTGCCTGAAAATCATGAATCAATTTAGTCACAAAGCAGATCTGTTCGATTTAATGTTCTTGTTACTTATTGCCTCAATGTTGCAATTTCCCCCCTTTGCTTCCTTCATTTCTCTGCCTCTCCTCACATCACCCTGTTGTAATGCCTTTAATGTAAAAGATGGCCTTCATTCTCATGTACTATTTAAATTCATCATGTCTGACCTCTTCAGATGCAATGAATGCATAATTAATTTTCATTATAAATTTAGAATACTTCCTCTCTTCTTGCCACTTCAAGCTTCCTTTAACTTTCTACTGCTATCATCTTTTATTTTACATTCCTTAAAAAATTCTTTCTTGCTGTTTTCTTTTCAAATTTCACTTCACATACAATTTGACTCCTTGGTACATACGCACAGTGGGAACCTGCCCAGAACCTGAGGCAAGAAGCCCCTCTAAAATAATGGAAGTTTGGTCAATCACTAATAACGTAGATCATACTCATATCACTGGAAAAACAGCTGGCTCTGTTTACATCATCTTCTTAGTAGACAGAGGTTTTTAGGATTAAAATGCAGAGTCTTTAATTTAAATACCAAGTATTCAACAAATAGATACAGCATAGTCCTAAAAGTGTATGCTTATTTCTCCTTTTAAATAGTGGTATTACTTCAGCATTTTTTTCTTTTTCACAGTCATTATGAAGGCACTTTCTTTGTATTTCCAAAAGTCTTGATATATTAGCTTTATCCGGATACTGGTTCTCTTGCTAAAATAATTCAAGGATTCTGCTTATCTAATTGACCAAAACAGTTTGAAAAGTGCTTCAAGCTGATCTAATAGACTTGTGGAACTGCAACTCTCAAAGTGTTTTTCCATGAAGGACACAGAGGTGGAAGACCTCATTAGGATACACACATTGCTGTTCGGTATCCCCAGGTTATAGGATAAGCATAACAGTATATTCCAAAAAAATCTATGATTTCACTGAACCAACATAATTCCTTTTATGAGAATCACATTAACTTAGGTCCTGCATTTATTCTTTCCTGCAAAATGCTAAAGGATTTTGGAAGGTTTTAAACTATTGTCAAAGATAAAAAGCTACAAAAATGGTGACTAGTCATAACTAAAACACCAGGAGAGCTCCAGAAAGCCTGGCTGCTCAGTTTAGCTGCCTTCCACTCTGCACAACACACCGCTTTAAGACTGAGGCATCAGGTGATACATCAGCTCTACTGCAAGTCCACAGGAAAGCTCTCCGTAAGCAAATTAAACTACAGTTAAACTTTGCAGTTTACTCGTACTGCTTTTTCTGGACACCTTTCCATCCCTGTTGTCTAACTGACTTTGAGAGAGTCCTGTTTCAGACCACTGAAGTGTCCTGAAGTCTTTCCAGACTTGTTTTGCTAAACCACTTTCTGGTGAAAATCAGAGGTGGTTCCAACATGTAATTTTGTTGGCATTTCCATCCTATGGTCCAGACAAATCAAATTTTAATGGAAAGGCAAACTCTTGCCAAAATAGGTCTCAATAACATGACACCAAGCAGAAAGGTCACACTGAGAATGCAATAGCAGCTGCACTGTAATTGCTGTTTTGATAAACTGTCTTATGAATAGTTTTGTTAAGGCATAAAGAGCTGCATTTTCTGACCAATCCATCAAAAAAAGGAAGTGAAGAAGGAGGAATGACTGCACAAATACTGTGTGCACACTTTGCCTTTTTCAGTATAATTCAGACAAAAATACAGCAGGCTAAACTGATCGTTTCCTGATGGAACACCATCTGCTATGCTTGCTATGTTACTGCTTCTGTCTACTTTGCTTGGATTTAAAAAAGGTGTAATATGAAACTAAATGATGTTAAAGGCAAGCAAACTGTACAAAGTCCAGAGATTTAACTTATGCAGTGGAGATTACTGGAAATTTGGAAAGATGGTTGTTTCATATGGAATAGCTGATATAACTACCTTGTTGCAGGACCAAAAAAAAGAGCCCTAAAAGAAAAAATTACCCCAGTCTCTTAAACACGGTCTTGACGAAGCATTATCACATTTTGTAGACTGCAAGTCTGAAGGCCGTAACCCAGTGTCAAGAGTTCAAAATTCTATCATTTTTCTAGTCCTCCTGAGAGACGGGAAGTGCTTCGTAAGGAAATTGGGGTTCCTGTATGGTTAAATAATGAGACCACTACACTGGAAAATATCCTGGGAAGAAGGAGGAGAAAGAAAGGAAATCTGAAGTGGCAAGAAGATTTATTGCACAATTTAATAGGATTTTCTCATCACTAAATTCTATTTTTCTTCTGTCCCTAATCACCTTTCTTCTACATCATTAAATCCAATTTCACTTCATCATATATCTTTCCTCTCTAATTTCATAGATCATCATGTAATTTCTCTTTCTCCAAACAGCATTCCTTCTTTTTGCATCATTCTTTTTATATCTACTTTTTCAGCTTATCATTATGCTGCCTCATTTCCTGCTCATTATTTCTCTTGCCATAAACTGGTCCCTCCTATAATGCTGTCCACCTTGCCTTTTTGCAGCATTGTGAAGACACTGTGAATCTCTATCTTTTTAAATTTCTTCCTTTCTTTGGCCAAGGCCTGTTCCTCAGTTTGTTAACTAAACCATTTTTAATGTCTTGATTTCTCGCCTATTTCTAGAAACATATAGATACAGAAATGATAAAACCGCTCTAGGTAATCATTAAATCATATTATAGGGAGGTACATGGAAGCTCCTGCACACATTGTTAACACTACTATGGGATCATAGCAAAAGCTAAAAACAAATTTAAGATTTTCTGTGTAGCTGGGACTGATCTGCATCTCATCCATGCCCCTGATGATGCTTTATGTTCAGCAATGAACATTTCCATAATTCTGTACATTTTCCAACTTTACCTAAAGAACAGATAAGATGAGATGTAGCAATATGATACCATAGAAGGACTCAGCAACATACCTGAAGCACTATTCAATCCTCTCTGCACTGGAAAGACTGAATATTGTCACATAATGTCACAGCACTACATTTTGTAATGATACCCCCCCAGATAATCTTAACGGCAGTGAATATGGGATGTCTCTGTACATGAACACAACAAAATCCTCCTTGAGCCCTGTTCCCCACCTCTCAAGGTTGAAAAGGAAAATATGACAAAAGAGAATAACTACCAGCACCAATAACCATTTAAACTTTATCGCTTTTGAAAAAGTCTCTACACTATGAGTTTGTAGATCCTCAAAATTAGCCTGTTCTCCATCATCTATGGCAAGGGATTTCCCATGAGTTCGCACCAAAGGCCAAACAGTTCACCCGCTCTTCAGACAACTGTATATTCAATCATCCCAGTAGTACGGGCCACAGGGGAAAGAGAATAAACACCTCTTCCCTAACTATATCTATTTAACAAAAGAAGGAAAAGATGTTTGGGGGACCACATTACCAGCAATAATTAATTAGTGAAGACAAATGAATAAAGATGGCCAGTCTCTTCTTCTGCTGTACAGCCAAAAAGTGCCATGGAAAAGTCTAGGCATGCCCAATCATCAGGTAGTCAACGGAATATTTTCATTAGCACAAACAATATTTCACCAGCTTGAGTCTAGACCAGTCTGGAGACTGGCCTATTCCCAGTTTGTCTTTGGCAAGGTAAAACCATAAGGCTTATTATTATGTAAGATACCAAGAGCAATATATAACAATAACAACTTTCAGTGTGTTCAGATGTTCACAAAGAAGTTAAAACTGTAGTTCTCCGTGTTTATCAACAGAAATTGGCATGATATGTTTAAATGTCCTAGTTTCAAAATAAACAACACACATCTTTTTCAGGAAACCCTGAAATTTTAAAATGCTTCCTAGGTCCTTATGATGAATCTACCTGTCGTACAGAGGGCTGACTGGACGCTGGTACCGAAGGCTGCAAGTCAAAAAGCATCTGCAGCCATGTAAAATGGTTTCAAGAACATAACAGTGGGTGAAGGTTAAAAATATTAGTCAATGTACTAAGTTAAAAAATGAAATAAGTGAATAAATGGGGTTCTGGGGTTCATGCCATTCCCATTAGTCTTTCTTCTTGCTGAAAGTTCTCCTTCTGCTTGTATTAATATTTTTTGGCCTTCAGACAGAATTTTACTATTATCACCATCTTTAAAATCAATGTTCAAGATTCCTGGTTCTCACACGTAGTGTTATAACCTTGAAGCAGAGGCAACTAGAATCTAATGCCAATTATAACAGCTCACTGCACAATATGTACAGTTAATTCATTTTACTATTCTTTTTCCCTTGAGTTTTCTGCAAGGACCTTTTAAAGAATGACATGCTAGTATCGCTTGTTACATTTTTGTTCCTAGTTTTTTTTAATTGTATACACTCAATCAATCAGTAACAAATCTTGTAGGATGACACTTCAGTATTGTCACACATGAAACTCAGAGTTCAGTTCAGAAGACCAAGGCTAAGACTGCAGAAATGCAAGCTAGTCTGCTGTCCAGCAAAAGCTATACTTGCAGGAAACAGATCCACTGGTAAACACTTTATTTAAGCAACAAATACAAAGTCAATGCTCAATACACAGTTGTTACTGATTAAAACCAGTGACATATAAAAAAGTGCCCTCTAAGAGGTATACTGTATAACTAATTGCAGTACTGCAAATCCCAAACATGTAAAATTCACAAATCAGGTTTCTCAAAAGTAACTATTTTTAATAATGAATTTGGGGTTCTACTTTGTTTAATTCTTCAGCATTTCAAGTGTTTTATCTTTTCAAGCTTTCATCACCACCTCAACAGCTATGAATTCAGTAAGACTCTATAAAAATAACCAGAGTAGAAAAATCATTAGTAAAGCTTGTGTTATAGTTAAGTTTAAGTCAGAAAGCATGGGAAAACCAATATCAAAAATACAGAAGTCACAAACCCACTAGCTCAAGGGGCAATATAAGAGGTATATGATCAGACCTCACATGTAAGTTTTGGATCCTAATGAATTCAAACAGAAAATTCAATTTCTGGGACAGAACAGGAAAAGCTAAAGAAAAATCAGTTTTGGGATATGCTTGATGGAAAACAAAATCCAGCAACAAGACCACTAAAGAAGGACCATAGATGAACCAAAAGGAGGCAGGATCACAAAACAAGACAGGGTGCAAGACACCAAGGCAGTAAAAATACTCTTAGAAAATCTTAAATGTTACTGTGCACTTGGTGTCTGCCTGCTGGCTTGGTGACATGGTCACCGCAGGTTTAGCACGACCACCAGCTAAGGAGAATGATTTGTGCCAGTTACGCACTATCTCATGATGGTTTGGTCTCAGTCTGAATCTCCATTTCCCACTAAAAGACCAAAAGACAAACATTTTGTATTTAGATCTCACAGCTGTATTTGCACTTAAAAGAAAAACCTTTGGGCTAAATTCATATTTTTGTAATGAACTATGTAAGATTTTAAGTTAACTCACATAAAATGATGTTGACCCTACGTAAAACATACGACTGCAGCAAAAATTACCCCAAATCAATTCCAGTTTGCTTGGTACTGGATTTTCCAGTCATCTCTTACAGTCAAAGGTCTAATGTTATGTTTTATAATATTCCCCAATGTACCACTCTATTGGAATCAACTTAACTAATGAATTGTCAAAAATATACTCTGTTGCATTTATCTAAGTTAGTAACAAATCCAAAGTTCCTTTAATGACAAAACAATATTTTTTCATTTGCTCTCAAAGAATTTTTGAGGTTCTATTATAAGTGAATGCATCTGTTGCATTAAACTTCATGTACAAAGCTACATTCATCATTTGCTTTGGAAAAAAAACCCTCTCACCCATAGAAATGTTTCATCTAGAGAGAAAAATGTACGCCATTGACAAAAATATGAAGAAGAAATCATTTAGATATAAAAATACAATAGCAAATCCTGATGCATACAACGTTAAAACATATTGATGCACTACTTTATTTTTGAGTTCACCATACCAGTAACCAGTGATTAAAAACCAAAAAATAAAATGCATTACACTTGAATACTAAATGCCAAGAAAAGCAATATAATTCCACATATCTCTCTCTCCTGATTTTATCTATATAATAAAGAAAACTTTCATATTTCAGGGCATAAGCCCATACAGCATGTGAGAATCAACATACAGATGGGATCAGTCAATTCAGTGCTAGCACATTGACAGTTTTTCTGAAGAATGGATTTTGATTTGAAACAGATATTATATTCAGCAGTCTAAGGGAAATTCTTACACAGAACCAAGAGGATGGAAACCCACCCCATGGGCCTTTGAATTGTATTTGTACAGAGGAAGTAAAAATTCAGTGAAACCAATGTAACATCTGTGCTACAAAATTTGAAAATATTTGGGGTTTAGGGCCTGACAGTACCAGTGCATATTCAAATGTCGCATCAAAGCTYTCTGGTCTACTGGGCATGGGAACCTAAAGTCAATATTGTAGCAACCACTGAATGAAATGAGTGAAAATATAGAGGCAAATGGGTTCTTGTTTGTCACAAGCATGAGATGACAGAATTTAAACAACTGCATTTTAATATTTTACCATACAGGTCAGATTTTTTCAAGAATGCAGAAACTTTGAAGACTACCATAGAGAAAATGTTAACTGGTGTAAAACATTAACTTGTCACTTAACTTGTTTCTTAAAATCATATGAACAAAATATCTGTGGGGAGAAGGGGAGGAATGTAATTTTCATTCTGCAGGATGTACTTTAAATCTATTATACTTTTATGTAATCTTTGTATTTTCAAAGCTTCATTCATATTGTCTATATTATGCTTTCCTTTCAAAGTCTACTTTTCAGTTTTAACTTTATATGCCTTTGGTGCATCAGCATTTTAGAAATAGCACAGGGCTGGCATTTGCTAGCCTTATTCATTCTGTGCAATATCTTATTATTCAAACATAGTCATGAGTCCCATTGGGCTTGCTCATACTCTTCACTGAGAGTAGGGCTATAAGTATTTAAATCTTAAAAACTGTCAATTGATTCAGAGAAAACTGACATTAAAACATGCATTTGATGCCATTTGAGGCTCCTTGTTTTCCATAAAGAATTTACATGAACACGGAAACAATAAGTTAATTTTCCTTAAACCGAGAGTAATTAAGAACACAAAATCCATAAGGAGTATCCATCTTATGTTAAAGGCAAGTTTAGATTAATCAAGCCACTGAAGAGATGAGGCTGAGGATGACGTAGTTTCCTAAAAGTTGAGGTACTTCATGATATGAATATAAATAGCTCTGTAGCATGCGCTTCATGGACAAGATTAGTCCAAGGCTTATAACATTGGAAACGTAGAGCTGTAGGAGAGATAGCAATAATACTGACGAGGGTCTACTTTGGTGATACATTTTCCCTTCACACCAGTACTGCTTTTCCTCACCTGTGAAAATACACTATTTTGGATGACTAGAATGTAATGATGGACAGAAAGATCTGTCGAGGAAGGAAGACAGGCTGTATTTAAAGAGGACACTGGTAGAATATTTAAGAGGATATTACAGAAAAGAAGGACCATGGAGAGACTGTATGACCAAGGAGGTCTCTCCTTTGGTACTATTAGCTCCATCTCTAGAAAAAGGCAAATGCCTAAACCTGACAGATATTGAAAGGTACAGTTCTTCCTTTCTTCCTCTTACATACCCTACTTTCATCTACCCTTTAACACTAATCTCCTTCTACATCTTCTTTCCTTTTCTCTGTTTCACCTGCACAGTTGAAAGACTTTCACTTCTTGGAACAGCATGCATATTAAACTATGCTTTCTATTGAGCATTGTTGTTTCTGTTTGTAATTGCCTTATTTTAGTCATATAGAAAACTCTGTATTTGCTTATAAATGGATGATATTTTGTTCTACAACAATAGYCAAATGTAATACAAAATATTAAATAATGTACACAAAAAGAAAATGAAATGTTAAAATTTAAAAGGCCAATATGTTTTTCTGCATATTCATATCACAGATGTAATTTTTTCAGAACTACTTTAATCAGTGGATTTCAAAGAGAGTGGCATTTCTGTTTATTCCCGTATCAATTTTATGCCCTTTCCTTTCTTCACAACCAATTAGTTTATGTAACAAAGTTCTTCACCCTTGTAGAGATTAAGACTTCACAGTTAAGGCTTATGGAACAGAGAACTGCACATTCAGGTGACAAGCATTATTTAAAGCTGTAACATTAAAAACCATGCTAACATTTTCAACAAGCCAGACTTCATAACTCTTCAGCTATATTTGTAATGTATTTTCAGCTTCCTAGGCAAATACTATCTTTATCAACATTTAACTTTTTTTAATGTCACAAGTTGTATTACCTTATTAATCAAATTGATAGTGGTGGCTTGAATTTCATATTGAAATCAAAAGCAATAACTACATAACTGTGAAGAAATTCTAGATTACAAATCAGCCATTCTCTGAATGGAACACAACATATCATTCACTGCATTTCATTTAGAAATCATTCTAAACGACTCTTCCTAAATCTTCTAAATCATGATTCAGAAGTCATCCTAATAGTACATTTTGCCTAGAATGCCTCTGATGATAAAACACCTTGTTTGTTTATATTAAGCCAACAATAAAAATAGCAGTGAGATAAATTCTAAATAGTTGAAATGGGAATCACCTTCCCCCCAACTTCGAATTAAGAAAAAAAAGCAGTAAAATACTCCACATATTGCTCAATAATAACATGATTTGTTCAGTGACGATAGCATGCTCAGTGCTGCACACAAAAGGAATGAAGACAGGAGCCCTGTCCCAAGGAGGCTATAATCAGATGAGGTGAACAATACAAGACAGACACAAAGACATTGCAGAGCTGATGATGACTTTATCTCAAAATGTAAATCATTTTAAGAATACTCCAAATCATTTGCATGGCATATCAGTATCAACATACACAGGAGACAAAAGTTCTCCAAAACGGTATGAATGAAGAGAGAGTATTTCCCCACTGAATGGGGAAAACTTTCAGGTGTAAATAAGAAATCAAAGTTCAGAGTGGAAAAAGAAAACAGAGAGAGATGATTTAGTATGACGAGCATGCTGTGGAAATAGAAAGTGAGAAAATCAGAAATGTAAATAGAGGCAGAGAGCAGAATATAAATGGATTACGTTAGTGTTGCTAGCAAAGGGTAAGCCTGGCGGAGAGAGCCAGGGAAAAAGAAAGCGAGCACTTGTGAGGGAAGGGAGAGGGATGAGAATGGAGAGAGGCCAAGATAAGTCAATAAAAATACAGATAAGGAAAAGAGTCTAGTTCTGGGGAAACAGAGACAGAACTCTGATACAAGACCCTACAGTGGAAAAATGTAAAAAAAAATCCGGGAGGCTCAAGGAAGAAAACTTAAAAAGAAAGTCTTCTTGTATGTAGGATTACTATCTTTCCCTTAGCATTTATTTATACAATAGATGTCTCATCTGCAGATATTGATTTATTGTTATGTTGGGTAGTTGAAACCTTAATTCACAATTATTTTTCCTTTGTATTAAAAGGTCACTTAATCCATCTCAGCTGCTGCTTTCTCCAACATTCTCTACACTTTTTTTTCAACAGTTGGAGAATAGTTTCAGTATATAGCAAACATTAGCACGAACAGATTTATTCTACATGGGCTTAATATGTTAAAAACTTTCTACCATGACCAAGTATGCATATGCTATATTGCATCTGTCAAATTATATTTCATATAGGAATTTATATGAGTCTAGAGAGAGAATTAGTAAGGTCCTATTATTTTAGCATAAAATGGAAGTAAGGACTGTGTAAGGCTGCTATGAAAAAGACTCTTTGGTATATGAGCGCTATTCGGTAAAGTAGAATTATATTGTTTGGATCAATGACTAGAATAAATTCAACAATTCTCTGTTCCTCCCTAAGCATCTGTTATTGGTATTTCCCAGAGAAAGKGAACTGGACTGGAAGGACCTTTCATCTGCCCAGAGTGGCACTTCCAACGTTCTTTCCAGAACAAAAATAGCAGACATCCTGAGCAAAAAAAGATAACACATTTTGGAGAGAAAGGCTACCAGGAGGCTGTTAAAGCTCAGACTCACTGTAAAGGGAAGGAGGAACTTGACAATGCCCTTGCTAGCAATCTTGCAGTTTTATTGAAATTGGTCAGAATATTTATAGATCTTAAGAAAGTAAAGGTATTCCAAAGAAAGCAGACTTAAGGCCAAGAGAATTTGATACCAAGTTCTATTCCAGTTTACTGCTAGAGAGTACAAACAAATGCTCCAGCCAAAAAAGGGAGCTTGAGAAAACAACCAGTATATACCATAGACTCATATGATCTAGAAATGGAAAAAAATCTCAAATTATGACGCCATTCATATTCATATTTCCAGTATAGAGTAGTTTTCTAAAACATGTTTTCTGATGTCTCAGTGACAACGCAAATTCAAATTATTAACATGACTGAGACTAGAGGAACTATTGAAGTGATGAACAGAAGAGCTGAACAGGAGTGTTTTAAACTTTTTTCCTCTTCCCAAAGGAAAAGGATTACAAAAGCTAGGGATTGGTTTTGACAGTTACCCATGGGTTGCATATATAAATTCAAGCCCAAAGCCCTATTTTTTTAATTATGAGAAAGAGGTATTCTGTGGCTTTATGAATGAATAGTATCTTAAAACCTAAAAGAGGAATACAGCCTTCTGATTAAAAACCTAGGGCTAGAAAAAGATATTGAACAGTCAGCTTAGATTAGAAAAAGTCAACCTGACCAACACAAAGCCAGGTTGATGTTCATTAATAATGGTGGAGAGAATTTTATGTACCTGACAGGATAGTGGTTTCACCTGAATTTTAAAACAGAGGATGAAAATGTACCGCTGGCTGACTTGAGACGCCTCAGGTTAGGACTTTATTGGTTCTGAGAAAAAGTAAGATGGAGTCTAGGTATAGAATATAGCAACTGACGGTATATGATTAATTGGTTGTAGTAAAGCAAGGAAATTCTGTCATGAACTTATTTTATAAAGGTCAGCCAGAACCTCATCTGTATCTGGCTTTTACCCACAATGTAGTTCTTCACTTTGGAAATTTCAGCTGCAGTTAAAATTTCATGCAGCTGAATCCTATTTCATCTATTATGGACATCTGGAAGAACCAATGGAAGTGGGAAAACAGAAACAGAGGGTTCACTGAAGAATTAAAGCCTTCCTCCAGCATAGTAAGACAGAACAGAAGGAAGGTATTAAATTATTACTAGTATACATAGTTAACCAAATTATAACTGAAGGTATATCCAGAAGAAGGTAATTCTTCTCTGAGCAACAATCTCATGACTGTAGAATTATTTCCTAAGACCTTTTCCCATCTGGGACTGTAAACATTTATCCCCTAAAATCATTACCCTGTATAAGTTAGAGCTCCCGGCTGTTGCACAGACTTTGGACCACGCACATTTCATGGACTTTTCCCTTCTCTCCAAGACAGAATGAATGTAATTTAAACTTTAATTGTTTAAAAGATAGATATGATTTCAGTTCAATTTATGGGTTAATTTTAAATGTGAGTGTTGTGACTAATTGAGCCATCGTGCAGATTAAACTAGGGCAAGCCAACTCCTGTAGAGCACAATTGTTTTTCCATTCAGGAACTATAAATGGCAAAAGTCAGTACTCTGTTTCTAAATTTTAAAAAGGACCCAAATTATAACCCCTCCCTAATCCTCCTACTAATACTCTCCATCTGTCTTCACAATTCTTTGTTTTCCTTCTCAATTTTAGAAATCCCACTGTTATCTTTTCTTACTTGAAAAGAAATAAAAATCAAACAGAATGGACAATATTAATTGCAACTGTTGACCATGACAAAGTTGAAATGTCTATAGGTGACAAATGAAACTCCCTAGAGAGAAAGAAATTCTTCTTACTAAGAGCTGGAAAGCAGAGTTCTTCTCTCCCAACCATACAATGCTTGAAGCTTCTCTCTTCCAATAATTTATTTTTTAGCAAGTGAGAAGTACGGAAAAGAAGTGTGCAATCCACATTACATGTAGATTAAAAGAATGTAGAAATAAGCCCTAAGGCCAAATAATTTTTGCATCGATCCAATTCCTATCAAAATTATTGATGAATCTCTCCAGTGAATCTTCAGTCAGCCTTAGATAACAGACATGTTATCTTCATGCTTTGCTCATGCAAAGCTTCATGGCATTTTAGAAACAAATTACATCTCACCACGTTTTTGGCAGTAAAACARGTGGAAACACCCCTAAATAAGAACAATTCTAACTGGAAACAAATTAATCAATTATCAATGTCTTAGCAATACACCCACTAATGGAAACTTGCTCTCTTTTGAACTTCAATTCAAATTTCGTTGATGTTTCCCATTAACTAATGTTTCTTACTAAATTATAACAGCAGCATCCGTGTAACTTTCACTCATAATGGGAACCACTGGGGGATCATGATCAAGAGCCACCCACCTCCCTGCCTGGGCCAGCAGATTCAAGACACTAGAGCTGGTTTGCAGGAACGTAAGTGTGCACTGTTTTGTTTTCTTTTCAAATTTTCACTCCTCCCACCTTTTTTTTAAGTTGAAACTCTGGAAATTTCTATTAAACASCCATTCAAATCTGAAAAAAAGGAGAAAATTATTTTATGATGACTTTCTCCGTTGGCTTCAATGAGTTCCCATAAACATCTGAAATTCTGGCCTCTCTGAAAACAATGGGGGCTTTTGCAATGATATCATCTTCTACAGCAAAATCCAAATCCAAGCAAAACAGAAAAGGAGATATATATCTTAGTCTGACATATATCTAAATAAAATATAACTGACAACGCCAAGTAAAATTTAAACTGGTTGAAGGGTAATTTTATACACACACGACATAAAAATAAGTGAAGTTATCCTTAAAAATTACAAAAAGAAAGAACTGGTCTTCTCCCATAAGCACCATATTTAGAATGCTGAGTGCAAAGCCTTCATGGCTGTACGTTGTCAATTATTGTTTAATTTGATGCCTGATAATGTATTCCACAAAAAAGGAACCTTCAGAAACATTATTAGGCGCTGACATAATTATAATGTGACTTCTTAACAGCAGAGACCTGGAGATTAAGATGCATCACCTCAACATCAGATTTCACGGGTGAGATTTACTATCCCAGTGTCTGCATTATTGAAAATGACTGCATTTGGGAACAGGTAATAAACTACACATTAGTACAAATGTGCAGCATAAACAAATCAGTGTGAAGAGAAAAACAGAAAACTTTTTGTCCTGATTAGGGGGCCTGGAAAGTTTCTGCCTAACAATACAATGAAAGCACAGAGATTTCATATTTAAATCCTCTGCAATTTCAATTTCAAGACCATTTTTCAAAGTACTCTATAAACTCCCCACATTTCTGAAGCTTGTTAGGGTAACTGTGAGTTCAAAAGCAATTTTCTGGTGCATGTTTCTGGTCATTTGATAGTGTTTTCTCACAATATCCTAAAATAATGGTACTTCATTTTAGCATTTCACTAATATTCTTCCAGTAAAGTTATTCTTAATAATACATTAAAGTTCTTCTTAATAATACATTTCCAATTATCTGCACTGGGGGAACTTCATTTTCATAGTCAGAGATCAGAAAATTCAAAACTGTGAAATGTGCCTGGAAATTTAACTTCACCTTAGCTTTTTTTTTTTTTTTTTGATATCATTCAAGGGGAATAGCTTATTAATCATAGGACTATATTGGAAAAAGAAACTGAAAAAAAATCATTTGAAGGACAGGAGTGGTTCTTAGAAACTTTACATGTGATAGAGTGAGGAAAAAGTGGTGCAATTGCCTTGCAAGAGACAGGCGTCCTCCTAATAATAGGCTTGAGATGTTGCATAGTGAGTCTCTGTTGAAAAGCTTCATCAGGGTGCTATATATGAGCTTCTACACAGGGCATCTCTTGTTATTGTTCTAAATACTTCTAATGAAACCCCTAAAACTGCCCTGTGATAATGAGACATGAGATCCTATTGTACATTTGCCAATATTAAAAAGGGAACCTCCTGGAGCAGGGAAAAAAGCATTATGCTTCACTTTATCCCACAAGACTARGGTCTGAAATTAAAGGTCAGATCCATTATTTCACATCAGTGCTGGAGGCAGGAGAATTTATTCACTACAGAATTAAAGATTAACTAGGTGCTTCACTAGGCATACGACTGTTCATAAGTTAACAGATAATAAAAGAAAGTAGAAATCTGAGAGCACCCAGTAAAACCTGAAACTGTCTCCACACTTTTGCTAGACTACACAGAGAGGCTATAGGAGACAATACAGTAAAGAGCTTATTTGTATTTTTAAAACCAACTTCTTTAGCATTCTCCAAATCTGGCTGCAATTTGTGCACTACTACAATTATCAGGAAGAGGCACATTTGCATATTTTGACAAGTGGCAAAACGGCAGAAGAACTAAAAATAATCAAGTCACCTTTATAAGTAGTTGGGTTAAACCAAAAAAACTCCCCATGTCTCCCCTTCTTTTCTCATCTGGAAGGTGAGCAAACAGTGATAAAACAGTCAGGGTTGTATAAAAATACTGTACTTTGGGTGTTTCTTCCCAGACTTCCTTCTATTTTTCTTCTTTCTGCTGTTACTAGATCCGTATGGCCTAAATGGTTTCCCACCTAACTGGTCTGCCACCTAGCTTTTGCCTAAACTTTTCATGTTTCCTTCTATAGTCCCCTATGGCCTAGATATATATGGCCAAGGCCTTATTGCATGAGATCTCTGCACACTATGTAACTCTTAATACCCTTCAGTTCTTGTTGCATGTGTCTTCTCTCGTTCATGGAAAGCGATGTATTTGCTTTCTGCTCTAATGGATGAGTGGCACTGATCCATCTATAACCATGTCATTACATTTCCAGCACTCAGACTGCCTTGGATACTCCCTCAGGCATTACATATTGCTGTAAGCRTGAGCCATTTCCATAACCTGCCTTTTCCACTGCTGTATTTCCAAAGGGAGAATGGAAGAGGAAAGAAGGAATATGTTCTCCTTTGCCCTTGGAATCTGCAGTGGGTCCCGCAGGTGGATCCAAAATGCTCTTGCTTACAAGTTCCATCACTGTCACACTTGTAATGATGCACTAGCACCATTACTGAGACAAACGAAAGGACCTAGGTGACAGTCAAAGGTTCCCCTAGTGATACAAGGCTGACTTAACCTTAGTCCCAAATCTGTAGAGCTTGTAAAATGACCACAAATTGATTTTGATCCAATGCAGGTACATCATGTATGGCACCTTACTAGTCTGTTTTCTAGAACAATCTCTTAAGTATTACATCCATCTTTACAGATAAACTTTGCAATCAATTAAGAATTTTTTTTTTTCCCTCAGATCATGTCAGAAAACATTACGGTTTCCCATCTGCTTAATACAACTAAGGTATATGAGTCTAAACATGATGTACCATAGTATATCATTGGTTGCTATTCTGGTAAGTACGGGGCCCAGTTCTGCCTTTCTTCCATGTAATATCACCAGTGTGTCATTAGCCATGCACTATGGTACCTTTTGATACAACCTTGAGCAGGCAGGAGCATGCACACTCAATGCAAAGTACACCAACTGATGCCCTGCCACCAGATGTGATCACAGAACATGTTTTGRACTGAAAATCAGGAGCACAAGGATTTAAAATGGAAGTTTTACTCACAGCTTCTTCACTTACAGGGAAATGGACATCAGTCTTTGTGACACTAAAGGCAGGGTCTATCTGCTGTTTAATTTTTCCTCTCAATTTATCTTCCAGCTCATTAATCCGTTACCCAGCAACCTGTCCCCACTTTCTATTCTTACACGCAATTCTTCTCTGAGCTCCTGCTGGGAGGCATCCATCTTTCAAAGCAGTCAAGCTTTAATTTCTTCTTGTCTAGCTTGAACTACATCAATCCTCCTCCTTTTTTTCTGTCCTGCAAATTCAAGACTTGTTCTCGGATTAAAAAAACGGTACTGGAATCAGGACAACTAGCTTGAGTAATGGACACCTTTCCCTGGAGAATAAACTTCCAAGTAGCTACAAAAGGAGCTTCCCATTTGCTAACAGAAATATGATAACACCTCAAATAAATAGAACTTCATTTAGCAAGGCAATTCTTCAGAGAAGAGACCAAGTCTCTTCAGCTGTAAAGCACCTTCTAGAACACAATGATATATAAAAACAATTTTTAAATGATCCCATCTAAAAAAGATTGTATACACTATCTGGTTCATATACTTGGCACTTTCTGCTTTATCTGGAAACAACTAAACAATTCAGACATGCTATTATTTTCAATTCCAACTGCATTGATACTAGTATATATAAATAGATGAAAATTTCTTTTTAGAGTGTATGCATATACTGCCAATGCACATTAGCGACTTTACCGCTGTGCTATGTTGTTTGCTATGTTTATGCTAACAGTGAAAAATATTTCTAACACAAACTGCTCCAGGTCACTTCTTGTACCTGGTGCAGACAGCAACAATAAAAGGTGTTCTCATAAAGGCACCCTCACTTTCAGTCCCAGCTCAATTAAGAAATGTGTTTTCTTCTCACGTTGTTTTCCTCTCTGTCTCCTTGTCTTATTTCTCATACTTAGGGATGGCTGCCTGACTAACCAAGGCAGTCCTACCACTATCATAACGGTTGTAGGGAACGTAACGCGACTCTTGGCTGCTTCAGTGAAAGATACTGCTGCTGCAACATTTTGCTGTGTTACTCCTGTGTTGCTATTTATATTGTACTGCTTAGGCAGACACTTGCCATTTATTTAGAGGCAATTTTATCATGAGAGTTTTTTGGGTTTTTTAATTTTAGGGATTTTTTTCTTGTTGACAATAACTCCAAGGCAGGGCTGAGCCTACAAACCAAAGATGGTTGGGAGAAGAGTAACAGATATGATTAAGGGAAAAGAAAGATTTATTTCCCTCTCCAGTCCTCCTTTTTTATTACTATTTTAGGGTTTCTGGAGGCATGAAGTAATTCCCATATCTGAACTGATCTGTTTGGCCAGAAGTAGCTCAAATAATAAAAGCAGCAAGGAAAGCTACGGAAGAGACTACAGAGCAAAAATATTGGAGAGAATTCCCCTGGGGAGGCTCTACAAAGGCAGAGAGATGGTGGACGTGGAAATCCACGGGAGACATCATATTGAAAATAAAAAAATGAGAGATAAGGAGTAAGAAGCAATAGCCTAGCTTGAACCTTTTTGTATATTCCCTTCTATACTCCAAGGCCTAGATGGCACACAGCCTCTCGGCCCCAGTTCCTTCTTTATTACTGTTGTTTCTATTTCATCAGAAATAAAGGGTTAATCAAAGACTCTGGTCCCTCTAGAGGTGTTCTGGCCATGTGCAGGCCACTTGTTTAGACCTGTGCTGTCTGTCCACATTTTCTTTGTGGGCAGCCTGGACTCCTGTTGTCTACAAAAATGTCTGCCTTTTTTTCATAGAACTAGATGGTCATTTAAGAAGCATTGCATGAAGGCCTGTTACACATGTGCCAGTGCCACAGGAGGCTGCCAGGCTGCRTACAAATATGTGCTTGAGTGTGTGCTGAAACCTAGGAGGTCCCAGAAACCTCAGAGTCAGTTACCTCAGAGGCAACCCGGCAGGCATTCTGGAAAGCAAAGTATATAGGGGGTGAATCCGGCTCCAGTCTGGCCTTGAGGCTGCTCTTGTGCAGCAGGGAGGAAACAACCCCCATGTACAAATGCTTCCTGCTGTAGAAGTGATACCACATACTTTAAAGCAAAAATTTTATGCAACCCCAGGCACTACTAAAGCATGTACTGTCTTCCAAAATTGAACAGTTGACTCAGGTTCCATGTAGGTTGACTTACCCTGCTCCTGTGACTAATCTGAAGACATGAAGATGAATTAGATGCAAGATTTTTTTTTTCATGCATCTTTTCTCTAAGCTATATATAATAATTCACAAAGGAAAATGAGCAGTCAATGCCATGCTTGAAAATATATACTATTACAATGCTAACAGTATCTACATCAAAGAATTTTTCCACGGTTATCTAGCATTAGGTGATTCACTGACCTCGTCTTAAGAAAGGTTTGCTGCCAGTTTCATTGGGAACACTGCTACTATGAGTGAGCCGGTTCTAGAGAATTTCTATGCAAGAAAGCCCTCCTTAAAAGTTGCAAGGTCATAATTACAACTAAGATGGATGTTCTGGTTTCTATTCATTTATCATTACGGTCCTCCAGAGAAGACTTCCTTTGCTGTGAACAACAACAAAAAAGGGAACAGACAAGCCAAAGACCAGGGAAGGATGACAGACTACAGCAGGCAGCAGCCTGAAACAGTGTCGGCAAAGCATGGCACACTGAAGGAGAACAAGTCTATTTCGCTGCTTGATGGAGTGACTCTCACAAGCTCTGTATCTTAATTTTTCTTTTTTCCTGCTTGTCTACCTTTTACTGTTTTTTTTATAAACCTCTGTGTGCTTGATATTCAATCTCTCTCTCTTCCTCTCCAAAGATATTTTTGTACAATGGTGAATCAACTTACTCTCATATAATCTATAAAGGAAACCAAAAAAAGCCCATGATTCAAGCTGTGAATCTTTGAAAAAAACAGAATCAAATATTTATAACTCAAGTGTGTGTCTATAACTATATATTTCATCTTATGACAGCATCATAAGTTTATTATAGAGCAACCATCACTCCACAGTAACAGCTGAGACTGGCTTTCAGCTGTAAGCCCCATAATATATTTCTTTTAGAAATGAAAGTTAAAGAATTCAGCTACCTCTCTGCTACAACATAGTGACATGTTTTCTCTGCACACACATTTTGTCCCCTCAAAATTGCAAAATATATGTGCTAACTTCAGCACAGCTAGTGTCTAGATTACAAGTAAAATAAATACAACATATTTCCATTTGAAGGACTAAAATGTACTGGAGGCATGAAACGTTTCAGTATCAATAACTTAACATTTGAATAGAATGACAGAATGTGGCCACTAAAACACACATTAGTCACGTCTCTATTTGCTTGTATGCAATCAACATATTTCTTAGCAGTACCAGCTGAACTCCTGCCGTTTCATTCATCAGAACCCATTCCTGATCCAGTATCACCATGTGAGAACCTATAGCTCATAAATATAATATACATCTTGGGATTATGTTCCTTTCAACTTTTTAATGCTTGTTTAGGATTGAGTCCAAAACCTTACAGAAGTTTTGGAAAGATTCCTTATCAACTTTTATGGGGTTCATTTAACCACTGGTCAGTAAGGACTGCATGTCTCTCTCTGTGCCCAGTCCTCAAGCGTTATGGTTGAAGATCCTGGCCCAAAGCTCAGACAAAAGTGTGAAATTTCCATTACCATCTCTTGCACTAGCCAACAAGGAGGCGTCACAGTTAGATTAGACTCATAAAAAACTCCACATGCTATGTTCAAAAGTGTAACTGTAGATTTAAAAGAAAAAAGAACAAAAGGTAAGGCTTGATGGATGATGTATCTCAGTGACATAAAGTATAATGAAAGATCACATAAAAATGACAAACTGGATGGATGCCTCAGTCCAGACATCTCTGGACAAAGTTTTTTCCATCTGATTTTACAAATAAAAAAATAAATCAGGGAGAGAACAATCAGGGAGAAGCATTATTCACCTTGAAAAAAAAGTACATTGAACTAGCAGAAGTTGAGAGCTAATTGGTAGCTGCTGATATAAGCTAGCACCTTGGGGTGACAGTGAGGGGGAACATTCCATATATTAAGAAACACAAATTCTGAACTAGTTTAAACACTATAAATACATTTTATCTTTGGCTCAGAAAACTGTCATATTGCTTCTTAACCTTCTCTGATCATAAAGCAAACCAAAATACTGTTATCTAGATTACATAATCGATCCCAGCATGAATTTCAGAACATACCATGAAAAGTTATTTTCAAACTCTTATGAATATCATCCTGATCATAAGCCATGGGCTCCCAGATTGCAGTCTCCAGCCTACTTCTGGTTCACACAACCATGATAAGTTTCCATAACTGGTTCAGGAAACCATATTAATAGTGATTTCCAACTTAAAAAAATATGATTGTGGGGCAGCCCAAGTAAGATGAAAAGGAAAACATTTTGAAAGTACAATTTCAAGCACTCCTTACGGCCAGATTCTAAAAACCTTAAACTGACTCATGTCTTACTGTCTTAAATAGCCCCAATGAAAGCAACAGGATGACTTAATACAAGGAGCAAGTAATAGCGTCTGCAGGTCAGTGAAGGACACATATTCTTCTAGGTATTCTTTTATTACAACGAAGCTCATAAGGAGATTAAATGGTTTTGACAGCATTGTTTTTTTCCTTCTTCCAAAATTCATACTACCCAATTTCACTTGAAGTTACAGTTTTTATTCATTCATCTTATGGATATGAATGTGGTCTTACACTGTGGACCATGGCCCATTGGAGCAGGGGGCAAAAAGTTTAAAGATGATTGAGAATTGTTAAGAAGAATGAGTCTGCAAAAACTCTGTTCTTTCAAGGTGGAAGAGGGAGGGCAGGCCGTGACAAGAGACTGCAAGTGGTTTCGCGCACAGGGAAGCGCTCACCAACAGCAAGTGTTTACAGCAGCTCGCATCCTCCACGACACTCAAGTGGGCCAGTAACTACAGCCGCATCTCAGTCTTCCCACTCGAGAGGAAAAACGCCATTGCCTCCTCAGGGGTCATGCAAAGACCGAGGAGCTAAGCAGAGGTCAGGTATTTCGGTCAGAAAACACCACGTAGTCAGATCAAATATGGGGGAAGCCTGCAACAGGAAATCCTGCTGGGTCACGTGCAGCGATTCAGGTTTGCAGCAAGTCAACGGGAGCGAGGCTGCAATGACACCCGCACCGTGAGGAGGGTCACGGCGGCTGCAGCAACCCCCTCCTCAGCACCGGCTGCCTACTGCTGCCCTCGTGCTGCTCACAGCCAGGGGCTCCAGCCGGCGCTCGTGTGGCGGGCGAATAGCACAGGGAACCGGTCGAGCTGGAAACAACCCCATTACAAAAATAACATAATCCTCATTACCAGGGCAGCGCCAGCGCAGGGACAGAAGCAAGGGGACAACCCTGAGAAGCGGCTGATGAAGTTGGGTTGCCACCACCGAGCTGTTCCTCAGCTCCATCTGCCGCAGAGGCGTTGCCACACGCTGCAAGCGCTGCCCGGCCGTGTGGCGGTGTCCTGGCCGCAGAATTTCCTACTCTTGTTTTAACAGCAATGCAAGAAGAAAGAGTGAAAACAAACAACGCATGGGAGATGCTTGCAGGTCAGTATATCGGTCTTCACATGTTCACCTATCAAAATCTCCATGCATTAGGCTGAGAATTTATTAATATTTATCTAGATTAGAAAGCATGCAGTAACTTTCTTCTATTATAAATCAGCTTAAATGGTCACTATCAAAGTGCCGGCTCTCTTCGCCAAACAGTTTAACCATTTGCTTTTCTTTCCTAACAGCAGCCTCTTTGGGTTTGCTATTTTTGTCCGAAACAAAATCAAAGCCAACATCCCAAAGGGGTAAAGCAGCCACACAAAAAGATAGCGGGAACCGATGGAGACAACATGCCCTGTAAGAGAAGGTCAACCTTCCCTGGCACCGTAGGGCCACCAAGGCTGGGCAGGGCCGTGGGGCCGGGGCCAGGGCCAGGGTCGGGGCTGGGGGAAGCCGAGGGCGCGCAGGGACAGCCCAGCCCGATCATCTCCCCTGGGCCGGGGTACACTTCCAGGAGCACTTAACAGCTCTTTTTGCTGTTTCGATCTTGTTTTTAAAACGCTGAAGCTGAGCGTGCTCAGGCGCCCCCGCCCTGAGTTCTCTGCCAACTACAACAGCATCCCCATAGAGGGAAAAGACTACAGCTAGTTTGGTGGGTTCCGTTTGTTTGGCTTTTACAATGAATTATTTTATTTTAGAAATGACGGAAAGTGTTTTCCTCTACAAGATGTACCGTTTATAATTTTCTATTTATAACATAACCAGCACAACATTTTGAAGACTTTGTTGTGAACATAACTCATGTAACACCAGGTGTCTTTAACAGATAATCATGGGGTATTAACTAAATATTATCTTTAATTAGGGAAAGCTTTGCATAATTGCCGTTCCAGTTTTGAAATTCATTGTTTAATTGTTATTAGAAGACTCTCCAAATGACGCTGAAGCGATAGTGTGCTACAGGGAACATGGAATTGGCCCTGTGTGCAAAAAGTGGAAAATGACTTTGCCAGAAGTACATCAGCCAATTTTTCCGTCACCTCCTTATACCAGCCCGCCGAATAATCTCGCTCACAAATCTACGCATTAACAGTGAGTATTTTTCTTATCACAAAACCCAAGGAATTCGAAAGGGCTGAGTTCAGTGTGTTGGGAACTGCATACCACCACAGATATTTCTTAAGCAAATCTTTGATTTTTTTTTTTTAATCTCAGATAACTTTATACAAAGATTCAAGTGTTACTCTGTTTCACTTTTGCCATTTCTGATTACTTTCAAGTTCCACTTTTTTCTTCTCCTGCAATTTTCTTTGCTTTTTCTCTATTTGTTAAATCATAATAAAGTCAAGCTACACTTTTGTACTAAAATTCAGGGTGAAATGCTTGGTTTTTATTACAATGAAGTGAAGTTTCTCAGGAAATTTGTAGTTTAGACTTCTCAGTTATTTTATTCCCCTTGGTCCAGATGCCAGTATCTCTTTTTACTCCATCTCACATCCTCCTTTTGATACTCTCACCTTTATGCCTTAGAACGGACTTTTATGTATTTGACGACGCGTTTTTTAAGTTTTAAGCTATTCACACTTTTTTCATCCACAGTGACTGAGATAAAATTTACTTCTTGGGACATTTAAACTTTGCTAACAATTAATTCCACGGAAATGACCTGTACTGATTTTATTGCTGTTATAAAAAAAATTAAATGTGATAGACATATGGCTATTTTGAAGCAGTGGACTCTAAATGGACTCTAAAGAAGAAGTAATATGCTGTACACTGGCCAACCAAATACATTGATTTAAATCTAGATATTAATTCTGAATTACAGGCCTCCTTACTATACCCTCTTTCAGATTTCCAGTCCTTAATATACAATAAAAGAGCACTTATGGGAATTGGAAATAGAGCTTTCATAGTTACGGCTGCAATTCATTCTTTTACTAGGAGTCAAAATCAGCCCATCAGCCTAAGGAATACCATCCTCAGTACTGTTGATAAGATGTAGGGATGGGATAGAATTTTTTTCACATTTTTGAAATACATTATAAAATGGCTTCCTTTATTGAGAAATCCTAAAATCAGAGGTAGCAACCAGGATCAGAAACACTTTTCACTTTCCCATTCACTATATGGATAAATAACAGAAAGGGAAGAGAAGTTAGAACTGATTTGCCTAGTTGAGATCTAATGTTCAAGATCAAAGGCTGTCAAACTCTCACCTCAGAATATAATATTATTTTATCTCTAAATTCAGATATACATGCTGTAAGACTGTTTTGAGCCTGTAGTTTGATATCTTGAATAGGAAGCAGTCTCTGATTATTTATATTGGCTGAACAAAAAAAAAAAAAAAAGCAAACTTGATCAATAGGAGTAAACTAATTCAGAATTTCATTATTACTACATTATCTGTATGGCTACACTATCTGTGTCACCCTACCTGAGACAGACAGCAAAACACTGAACAGAAAGATGGCCTTGAAACAATGTTCTCACAGTCTAGGTAATTGTGTCGTGGAATATGAAGTTAAGATATAAATTGCTTGTTAAATAATTTTAAGTGATACTTCTCTTAGAACATTCTTTAACATCTTGTTACAACATTCAGTATCCCT
Source organism: Apteryx rowi (assembly GCF_003343035.1). NCBI lineage: Eukaryota > Metazoa > Chordata > Aves > Apterygiformes > Apterygidae > Apteryx > Apteryx rowi. Next base: position 1,072,501 of record NW_020451282.1, read on the forward strand.
GTCAAGATTCAATGTCTCTAGTCCCACAAATTATGGCAAGTAGATTAATAACGCAGTAGAAAATGTAAAACATTATCCTTTATTGAGTAGCTGACAAATGATGTCAGCTACACGCTTTTTAAAATCTTGTATTTTAAAAATGATATAATTATGAATGAAACCACTTCAAATTTCATCCCTGGCACTACACCGAAGGAAGGGTACGCTTCGATAGTGCTTATGCTATTAGATGTTGCATTTCTTCCATGCTAATTCTCGGAACAGGATTCAGATTGCGGCTATTGGAATGAATAAAGGATACTGGGCCTCGCTCCCACACCTGCCAGTTTTAGCAGGCCTGACTTATGTTGTTTTCACTGCGTGTCACTGGGCTAATCTTACACTAACAAATTTCACTCTTGCAATCCCGGCACGCAGACAGAGCTGGATTGCAGAGTTGCATTGCTTTTCGGAAAGGTGTTTGTACCTGCTCTCATTTCAGCTTAAAGCATGTACTTATTTCAAGTTACTTAAAGGCGATTAGGAACAGATTTAGGCTAAATTAAGTTTTTAGACACAAAACCAAGCATACAGATGTGCTGAGTTCAGGTAATGATCAGTAATATCTATATCCAGGGTCTTAGGTTAAACCTGTTTATCTGAAAGGCAGGCATCTGTGATGGACTAAGATGAGTTGATGAGCAGTACTTGTAACAATATCAAAACTCAATAGCATGTCAAAGTCCTATGAAGACATAAGCCCTTTGCACCAATTTAACTCAGTAAGAATGTGATATGACAAGACCTTGTGCTAATGGTCATATACCACCAAAACCACAATTAGTTGAACCGGACCACTTCACCTGAAGTTTGTTTGCATAAACTATTTGGCATACACTTAAGAACAATAGATGCTTTTGTGGAGACAGGATCAGTTCATTAACAGAATTTGGACTGAATTATTCATGGCAAAATAAATTATTTATCACATGTGCTTGAAAGCACTGTGTGCCATTTTGGGCACTTATTACAAAATGGACATTAATAAATTAGAGACAATCTAAAGGAGGCAAGCAAAACAACAAAAAGGTGGTAAAGATACAATCCGGAGGAGAGGGAATGAAAATGCTTTGTGTATACCTGCAGAAAAGGGGGCAGTACACCATTTAAAAATAATCCCTTCTGGTAAGGGATTATTTACAATGGTTGAGAGAGAACAAAAAAGAATAATAGCTTGAATCTAAAAGCAATCTGCATTAAAACCGATCCTAGTTCCATTAAAGATCAAAGACCAGAAGTAGTTCAGTAACAGATAGCAAAATTTACTGATAATATAAACCTACAGTTAATACAAAAAGAAGCAGTAATAAAATTTTTAATGACTTAGAAGCATATAGAAATGAACAGATAAGCAGTTCAGACAATATTCTACAGAGATATGCAAGCTACAGAGACTAGATTAAAATATAAAAAAAAGAACACTGAAAAGAATATAGCCTTAGTAAACATCTGCCACAATACATTGAAAAGAAAAATCTATGGAAAGACAAAATTATGAAAGGAACAGATCAGACAGTTTGATTCAGTGTCATGCTCAGTAAGAGGAGACTTTCTCAAAGGAGGGAAAAACCTCACCATAAAGGAATTAGAGGGATTCATTCTGCACAAAGATTTGTCTGTGCAGTATATGGAGGAGACTGTCAGGCAGCTATCGGATCTCATATACGGGTTTAAAATATAGCATCAGGGAAAGAATATTGTGCATAAAACAAGTAATAGCTCAATACTAGCTGGGGGGGGGACCAAACTTTGCCAGGCTACAGATTTACTTCTTTCATAAGAAGTCTTTTCTTCTGTGCACTCTTCCAGCAGCCATATGCAGTGAACAGAGCAGGGAACTACGTGACCAAACCTCCTCTCTTCCAGTGATAACCTCAGTGCCTCGGTATTAATAGCCTTTGCACCCCAGTTTGGCTAAGAATTATCTTCATCAAAAGTGTTGGGATGCTATTCAAATTATATTTATAAACTGATTTGAAATATTCAGATAATTGCTCATTGTGTGTAAGCACAATATCTTTATTAATGCTGTCACATATCACTTTCAACAGTGTTCCCTTACCCCATGCGTACCAGCTCACAACAAATTTTTATTGGGGGTGGCTTCCTTTTCCTCCTTCAGACAGAAATTGCTTTCCCCCGAGTTTGTATCATTCTGGTATCAATACAGCCCAATTCAAATGCAACAGCAATGTCTGCTGCCTATGCAAAGGTCTGGATTTGAATCCTGTTCTTCACAAGAAACTAAGTTACATCAGGAGAGATTCTGTACTGCCACCACGGAGCAGGATGCATTGMGAGCAGTGCAAGCATGAACGTCTTGTTCTAATGCACCCACAAGTCGACAGTACACATCGAGAAATGTAATATTATATGGTAGGTCTGCTCAGCTGGGTGTTTTGTTAGAAAAAAGGGGGTGAAAAATCATTAGAAACACTTAGCTAATCCTCAGTTTGGTTCAAATTTTCCAGCTGGGGAAAGGTTGTGGCCTATTACAAAGGTTGTGGCCTGTGATTACAAAGGCCATGGCTATGCATTAGGACACGAGGGTTGTGAAATGCAATTCCCTGCAGTGCCCCAGCTCGGCATAGCAGCACCATACGCTGGGACTTAAGCACAGTCTTGGCACATCAGCTCAGTGAAAATTGTTTGAGCACTTCAACCGGCAGGATGAATTGTAGTTGCCAGAGAGAAATTAGGAAAGAAATTTCAGAAATATTCCAAATATTGCCAATTAAGCAACAGGGGAACTTTCTAAAGAAGGCCCAGTGAAAAGCTGTGAATGAGCTAGAAATCATTCTTCTCTTAGAGGATGCAGCTAACATTAATACTGAAATTTGTATCGTGCTCTGCATGCTCGCACCCAATGAAATCAATAGTAATTATTTTTCTAACCCGCTGACATGTTGTGCTTTATGGTTACGTTCCGTGGTTGGGCTGCCAACATCTTCAAATCTTTGAGCCACAGGTTTGCTTTGGCAGGTATCAAAAGCCAGTCTCTCATTCTCGGCAAATACGAGATAACAGTGGCAGCTTGCAGCATGAGCACTTTGACATGGTCCAGGGAAAAGGAACGACTTTCAAATCGTTCAGAGACTGCACAAATCGTTCCTGAGGCTGCAGCCAAGTCATGGACCATAATTTAGACATTTTGCAAAGACATAAACACAATTTGGTCAATTCATAAAGCCACAAACACAGTCACTCTAAATTAGTTCCAAGTTATTTCAACACAAGAGCTATAAAAAGGTTTTATTTGGAGACCAGTATTTAAAAGATGTCAACTCTTAATTTTGCAGCATGTGAACTTTTACTCCAGGAAAAGTATGCAAAACTATATSAAAGAAGAGCGCAAAGTGACAGGGGCTGTGAGAACTCTTGTACCAACATTTTTATATTCCTCCTCTAGATGTAATGGTGCTTTTGCACTTTTCCATGCTTTGTCTTGCAAAGGTAAAAAGTACCTAATGGGCTAAATACACAGTGGCTGTGAAAAGACATTGCTTCAGTGATCTGAAGTTTTAACTGTCATGACACTTCAATTATTCTCAAATGTTGTAAAAACATTACAGAAAATTTACTTTCTATTTGTCAGAAAGATCAGTTCAGTTTCCTGCTGTGCAGAAAGTTCATATACTTTTCAGTTTTCCATTGAATTTGAAAAAAAACAGAATGCAAGGACCAACACGACACATTGCCAGGTGCAGCACTTACCTACCTCCCAGAGCTTTTTAAGGCTTAATATCCTGCATACTTCGATCTGATAAAATAAAATAAATTTTAAAAAGTATTTTGAGCCATTATTCACTAATGGGGAGGAAAGAACTTTACAGATCTTTGAATGGAACTTTACAGAACCACAAAGTCTTACTGTTAATAAAAATCTAGTATTAAACTCGCTCTGCTGATAAACATGGTTTGACAAGCAACAAGTTCAGCTCATTTAAAGTCTATCCTTGTTTGCTGTTTACCCTRATTCAAGCACTACAATAAGCATGTTACAGACTGATCATAGTTTAATTTGCTTAAAGTAAAAATCCCCAAAGTAAAAATCCCCAACCTGTATTTCAATTTCCTACATTTTCAAAGCAAGTAACAGGTAAAAGGAGAATGATACAATTTTCCATTTTTAATGCTTTTTCATCAATGCGACTGTAGATCTGAGTACCACTGATTACATAACACCTTTCTGAACACATTGTAATTTTCTACATATAGCAATAGTGTAACCAATTTCATGCAAGTCTTGGAAGAATCAGTATGCATGAAGTGCCAGTTCCCTACTGAAAAATTAATTAGTGCTATTTGCATGCATCACTCAACTTTTTGTAGCAGTGAACAAGAACTGCATAGCAATTTCCTAAATTCTGCTCTAACTTTTTTGCTTGCTATTTTAAAATTCAATAAGCACAAATCACTGCTGTTTTCTACAGCTAAACAACAAATTGCTTTGCTATGACTCCTATATCTATTTACTTAATGGAGACACTTAAAAAGGAAAGCACTTTGAATACCAATGCTTGTTTCCATAGAGGCTCTGTCGTGATTATAAAGGTTGTGAGGCAAATGATACAAAAGAAAAATATAAATTATACTGCTTGCTAAATTCCTTTATGTTTCTTCATCCATTGTGCCTGTAATTTCAGAATTCATACTTCAAGCATGTAGATGGCTCAACATGTCACCCAATACACCAGACACCATGGTGAGATGTTGCGACCGTTGATAAACCATGTCCAGGTCTCTGAGATGGGATTTGCATCTGAGATCATCTGGCCCAAAGACAAGAATGCTGCTGACACTGAATAATGAAACTCTGCACAAAGCAGCAGTATTTTTGTTTTACAGGGTTTTTTTTTAAATTCTTGCTTCACTTAATATTGTTAACATTCGCAGCATTATGAGCAGTGCAAAAAAATATTGGGTTGTCAAAACAAGCAGCCTTCCCAAATTTCCCAGCAAATGGACAAAACTCCCAGAAACTAATGGCATTTCAATAATGAATTTTTAATACAGTACCTAGAAGTACAATATATCAAATATACAAAACTATATGTGCTTTCTTATACTTTAATGAACCCTTCACTTCTCTTTGCTTTTCTCCAGTTGTGAGACTGAAGACTAAGAATAGAAGGAAGAACTAAAAATCAGTAGAAAGAAAATGAATAAATTTTAGAAGATCTTGTATTTCCCTCAAGCATGTTCTCGGTCAAGCTCTTCTATTGAGCATACACTGTTTATCATGCCAACACAGTAATAAGACACAAGTTATTTATTTAAGCCTTTAGTAATTTTTAATCATATCACTGATGGCCTTATCCCATTCAAGACCAATCCCATATGCTTAAACCTTTCAGATGGGCTAATGCTGCCTCTCAGTCTTCATTACACTGGGAATGAAGGTCAAACTAAATGATTAATGGAGCATTTCATTAGGTTTTTCACTGCAAACTGTGAAGGGGAGTTTAGCGTTCCAGTTTCCATTTGACTGCCCAATTTGAGTGCATTTGGAAAAAGGAGACAATATTGGCTGGATCAGTCGAGACAAACAGTGAGTAGGAATTCACATACGTCGTGTCTGTGGTGAGGGAAACTCAGCGAATAAAGATGAAGCCATAGAGAGGGAGAGTAACAGTCTCCATCCTTCTGCACACATTCGCTGAAGGCCAAAGTGGCACTCGGCCACTTTGTGTAAGGAATATTAATCCACGGCTATTCAAGACTACCAGGTTACAGTTTTTTCAAATACATCATATTATGAAAAAAATTTCTGATAACATCTTCACAAACAAAGCAGATTTAACTCTCTAGGCAGAGGCTCCTGCAGGCTTCCAAATGCAACCTTCAGTCTCTACAAGCCTGAAATACATTCATGCAAGCAACACAAAAAAAACYTTCAACTAGCTGTTAGCCAGTCTTTAAATTTATGAAATTCTGAATACCCCCCCTGGAAAATTTTGCCCGTTAAGTTATTTGTGAAAGCAAATACAGTTAAAGTTAAGTATTTGGTAACTCTGTATGGGTAATATATAAATGGCTGAGGTGAGAACAATACTCTGTAACAAAACAATTCATTAGCGTTGCCCGATAATATTGTGTCTCCTCTCCAAATGCCAAGCTCAGCATAGCTTTTGGAAGCTAGAAAATTAAGGGTTAAGATAAAYTTCTGAAAAATTGAATTCCATTCCCATTAGAGCAGAATAACTAATGGGAATAATCTGCCAGTATTCCAGATATAGTCAGTGTATTAGGACTAACTGGAGCAGATTGGCAATGCAGTACTGAAAATACGGAGCAATTTAAGAAGATCACTTCAGTGAATAAGGCAAGCCCCTACACTGACCTCTGAGTTCACCAAAGGAGCAGGCATGTTCTGAATTTTCTACTGTATTCAACTTTCCCAAAATAACAAAAATGCTTTGACAAAAGCAGACTATAACAAGATGTGTTTGCTTTTATTTCTGATTTCATTATGGCTGGTATGAAACCAGAGGATAGGAGGTTTAGGAAAGGTTCAGCAATGACTTCAGCTAACATCTACATGAAAACTAACATGCTAGAAGTATTTGAATCAATCCAATTAAATAGAATAAGTAATTCTGTCATGAATAGTGTAAATCATTTGGTTGTAAGACCCATAATCACAAATACTCTTCAAATTCCATACTAAATAGCATTTTAATTATAATTCTACATAGCTTCTGTGGGTTATATACTGGCTTAGCCAGAAACAACATCAGGTCACTCAGTCCAGTCAAACCAAAAATGCATTTTCACAATCTCATCTGCTCAAGAACTTAGAGGAAAATAAACAGATTTAGCATCAGCCATTAAGGTGTGTATTCCTGAAATCCCTTCTTTAAAAACCCCAAATTAGTCGTATTAGTTCTACATCCATACATCTCCCTGAAAATACATCAGAAAACAAGTACACATATACTTTTCAGGGAATTTTGCACAGTTACCCTTCAAACTGAAAGTAATTCTCAACTTTATCTACAGCAAACCTGCTGCTCTGCCACAGTAATCTCCATTAGTCTATTTTTGTGTGTAGACTGTACCTTCTGGAAACTTAATCTGAAAAACAAGTTCCACCTGATTACCTAAGAATGAATATTCAAGTGATGATGAAATTAATTCCCAATGAAATGTATCTGAACTAAGCAGCAGATTTTGCATTTCCTGGAGTTAACACCATGAGAACTTTGAGTTTCAAAATCTGCAATGTGAGAACAGCCCATGCCAAATCAGATCAGCTCTCATTAAGCTGAAACAACAAGTCAATTAGATGCTCCATATCTGTTCAAACATTCTTCATCAAGTAATTGGTTATAAATGTGTAAAAACCATGTCAGAACAAAATATACTAACAGCCATTTAGGTACCAGTATATGCAGTCACTGGGTATTGAATCTTATCAAATTAAACTCCAAAATTAAGAAGATGTTTAGGATTAACCTGTGGTCCCAGATCATTGTGGAGATAGTGGTAATTCCTAAGAAATAAATATTGAGATATATACTGGTCTAATTCAAGAGGGTTTAGGGTTTCCTCCTCCTCAGTGCTACAAACTTAATATTAACATCAGGAAGAAGAGGGAAGTACGTGCTACCTGCTACAAATAAAACACCAGAATGTTATTTATCAGCAAAAATTGATGAACAGTTCCTCTGGGAAGAGATCCTGATTTTAGCTCAGATTTCAATGGCACTTATCCCTGACAGGCAAAGCCAGTATTTCAAATTCTTACCAGGAGGAGAGATGGTATAAGATCATCGAAGGCATCAAAGATGTAGATAATCATATGATCAGGTGCTTATACCCACTTCCTTTTATATATACATTTTAAATTAGGTTCTCCATCTCTGAAACATATTCGTATGCGCTGTTTGCTTTCAAGACTGGCATTCAGTACTGGCTGGCACCTGTATATTGGATATTGGATGCTTCTTTCCAAGATCACTTAAGTTTCTTACAAAAGGAAGGTTATGACACGAATTTGCTGCACCTGAGGCCACTTTGTCTCTGCAAACTACCATTAACATTAACAGAACAAAGGAACGAACAAGCTCATCACACAGCACAGCTCCATCTGGATTTTTACAGGTGTATCTCTCATATCACTCATATTTCTTTGCAATTCCTCACTTGTCCTATTTGGTCACAGCCTACCACTGGAGGCTCTCTGATAATTCCTGCTCTCTTTCATCAGCAAAACCTTCCTGTAGATCCACAGGACATTTCATCACCTCTGAGTTGCAAGGCATTGACCAGCTCCTTCAGGTTTTAGCATCCAAGATGAAAAGATTGGCTGTGTGCACTTGTGAAACGCCCCCCCCAAGACGTGCGAGGGATGAAAAGCAGGGCGCTCTCCAGCAAGACCCCGAGAGTACTACGGTTTCCCTTCTCCCCTCATGCAAAGCAAAGTTTTGAAACAGAAGAAGAATACAAACTGATGCTGGACCACTGTGAACGGGGAGCTAAAACTCAACTATCAGTGTGGCGTCTCTCCCTTCACACTGGCTCCAAACTGCCACCTTGCTTTCCCTTGCTCCTGCTCCATAGTGGCCAGCTGCAAAATTGTTTTGAGGACTGAAGTGCCAAACTTCTCCCACATCCACCGTCGGTCATTTCAGGTAGCAGCACTAAAACTTGGGGTACGGCTGGAACAGCCTTACCTACAGAAATATCTGACGAATATTTCCAGCACTATAGCAGCCTTGGTTGAATTCATTCTCAAAGTGACTTCTACCAGCAAAGACTAGGAATTACTAATTAAGAAAATATAATTCAGGTTTACTACTTCATGCACAAACAGGAATAAGCAAATTCAGCTTTATTCAGCTGAGTCACAAAGCACGTTTAAAACCTATACAGAGGAAGAAAACAAAGTATCAATTTCAGATTAACTAAAACAAAGTGGTTCTCACTCCTTCTGGAATATGAACTAGCACAGCATCATTATAATTTCCAAAAAGGCTCAGATGAAACACTGAGACCTGATCAAGAATGTATTTGCAGACAGGTACAGAAATATTTCTAAAGAGATCAAAAGAAAGTGCATTAAACTAAACAAATACCCATATAAAAGAGTACCCAGCAAACTGCAAATCAGGGATCCTACTCCACCGTCCACTCACATACACAGGAGGAGATATAGGAACAAGAATATAAATTGCCAAAATAATATTTTAACTATTTCTATCAATAAACCAACATATTTATTAAAATACCACTCTATCAAACCATGCATCAACCTTGATTAGTACCTAACTGTGTGAGCACTAATACTGTCCTAAGCATCCTATCTTACCAATCCTTTCAGCTACCCTTGATGAACCACAAGGCAAACCCATAAATACAGCACTGCCTGCTGACACTTTCAGAAGCGGAGAAGCAGGCTGCCCTGGCCATGCTCTCTGCCACAGGCCACCGCTCCTTCCTTTGCACCAACACTTGCAGCGAGACAAGTGAGCTAGAGTAAGAAACTATCTGGCTGTAAACTAATCCCCTCGCAAAAGCCATCACAGGCGCAGCGCAGCATCCTGCTCGCTGCGCTGCTGCATGCCGCCAAGCACCGGCACAGGGATGCGCGGCCAGGAGCCAGGGAAGGCGAGAGAAATGAGCTGCCCTCTTTCTGCACCGCAGGAATTTCTGACCATGAAAACGACTGTGCAACCGCAGCTGCTAAAGCCAGCAGTAAGCACACAGGATGTAAGGAGCAGTACGTAACCAAATAAAGTACCTAAAGCATAACCCAGCTTTGCACTTGCATTGCACTTACAAATAATTTGAACTTATTCATAGAAGTGCTTTTTATCTTCTTAAAAAAAATTTACAACTATATGAAGGTAGCAGTGCTGTGTGGATCATGCGCACGCAGATGCTCCCTTCTCTTGCAAAAGGGAAGCTCTGTAGCATATTACACTCGGAGATAACTGATTGTGCATTCATCTAATCCACATGACTAGTCTTTCATATGCAGCTCCCCCAGATATATATGCACATAACAAAGCAAAATGCCCACATTCATCACGCAAGCAAGATTATATTCAAAGTCAGACTTCTTTTTCAAAAAGATTAATTTTAATGAACTTACAAATAAAACCAACGAAGGCTAGACAAATTGAAGAGATTAAAGTGTAAGACCAAGATGGACTAGCAAAATTGTGCTTTGAATAATTAATGACAAATCAAAAGTCTTCTGAAGCTAATTATTTTTCTAGACTTCTTTCAATTGTGAATATCCACTACTGAATGACCTACGCCTTTCCCATTTATGCTTCTCTGAAGCAAATTACAGGTACTACTAGCTATATCAAAAATCTCCTAATGCAGGACAAAAATGTGTTGGCTGGGGTGGGGGTTGATGATGACCCATAAATCTTATGATTAACTCCTGTGGAGTGATTTTTTGGCTCTGAAAAAATTTGTGAGTTTTGAAAAACCTACAGGGTGCAATAAATCCTGGATCTCCCATCAATTCTGAACAATAGGATGGGCACAGGCTAAACAAAACAATTTTATCCAAACAGAACTATGCTGGAAATGCTTCTATTTTCAGTAGTACGAAGGGGTATTACACGCTGCCAGGCAAGCGTGTGTATTTCTAATGCAAACATGCACACAGGTCTTAGCAGTGATCTGGAAACACAGACCTTTTTTTGCAATGTTCACTTTTTTATGACACACATTTGCTTAAACAATTACTGCCTGGTGTCTCATGCACACTAATCATTTGGACCAGCCTGCTTTTTTACCCCTCTGATACATCCTAAAAAATACGAGAATCTGCTCTCTTTTAATTGCCCAGTTCAATGCTTTCATCTTTTCAAAGCACTCCATATTCTTTAAAAATCTAAGGAGAACAGAASCCCCTTAATCTTTCGAAAAGGCCAGACTGCCATCCCAAATGCTTGGTTCCAGCTGGAAGATCCTGTGAACTTCGAACAGAAACAGTTGAGAAACCTCCCTGACAGCAGGTTCACGCTTCGACCTCCCCTGCCCTCGCCTGCTCCTCACACACTAGAAGGTCTCTTCAGCAAATGGTTCCTCTACAGATTCCTCATCGTTCCCATCCCTCCTAAGGACTCGCTACTGACATTTAAACTGTAAGAAATCACTGCTCACTAGTAGGGGATTTTCCGTGTGACATGCTGTGCTCGTACAGGCCACCTCCTGAGACTGACGGCTTTCTCCAGTGGTGCCCTTCAGCTTGCAAGTTCTCCAAGCGCCTCGGTCATCGGCACGTACAGCACACAGCCCCACTGAACAATGAAGGCTGAACCCCAAAACTCCGAAAGATGCATTTATCATCAAGTTGGCCTTTTTCTTCTGTTATTTTGTCTCCTTTCTGACATTAGGGACTTAGGAGGAGGATTGCTCCTGAAAGGCGTTATACAGTCAGAGGAAGGATGCGGGAGAGGTTACTTGGTGCTGAGGGAGAACAAAGGAATTCAGATCAGAAACAATGGGGGGGAAAAGACTATRGAAAATGATACAAGGGCATATACTAGAAAGATAATAAGTGTGAAGGGAAAGCAGGCAGGGAAAAGAGAATAGGAAATGCAAACAGCAATATTAACAAACCACTGAAAGTTAAAATGAGCTATTTGCAATTTAACAGCTTGTCCAAACACTTCAAAAGGTCAATACACATTGGTTCATCATGTTTTAGATACAGGACAAACTCACAGCCTACCTGTACAGGTTATTGGATCACTTTTTCCTGAGTTGGAAACTTGCAGATGAAATCAAAGAGTTGTACAACACAYGAACAAGCCCAACAGACTGTGCAAGTGGGGCTGCATAGAATAACTCTACCGTTAAACACATCACTAGGAAAGCACTGCCTGATGGTGCATGAAATAAAGCACCACCGGTTTGCTTAGTGTTTAAAATACTGACATGGGATCTACTACCTTTTTTGTTGTTGTTGTTATTAAGGTACCTTACTTCTGAGTGACAGATAAATCCTTCCACTCCTGCTTTATGAGGAAGCTTACAGGAGTGGAGACTGAGCCTTAGATAAATACATAAAGTGAATTTGTTTTTGCCTTACAGATATAGGGCAAGCATGGGGGAATATGATGATTTCCCAGCATGGAAACACTTCTCTGAGCTATTCACATAGCTGCTATTACTGACTCTCAATACCATGGGACTTCGTGGGTTTCTGTGTTTGTTTTTCTATAACTACAGTTAAAATACATGCCTGATACATTTTCCGCCCTATGGAGAATTTTCACTTTTATTTCTAGGATCACTTCTGAAGGTTTGTTTCATTGTCAAAGCTGCTTTTTTCAAGTGTTTACTGAGGAAAAAGAAAACAGTTCTCACCTTTCAGCCTCCTACAAGGTTCCTCTGCGACAGAGCAAACCTTTCACAGTGAGCGAGCCAGCGTCTACCCTCTGCCCTCACCAGCAGCTCTCGGGAGGCATCTCGCGAGGGAAGGCAAAGCGGAGAAACAAGAAACAAGGTAAAAAGAAAAAGGAAAATTGGGAGGAAAAAAGCAGGTTCAAGAAACTGCAGAGCTAGCTCAGTGCACAGCCAATTGAGACTGTCAACACAACCGGCAGCGGGTTCGAAAGGGCACAGCACCACATCCCGCGGTTACTTCTGGGAGTGTTCCCAAATGCTTGCCGAGCGTGGGAACGTGCAGGAGTGACGGCTGCCGCTGCTGGCCCAGCATCACCTCACCTGGCTGGCATCAGCCCTGACTAATACATCTTTGGGAAGCCTAATTAGGATGAAGTGCAGGGACAAAATGAAGGGTTAAGGAGAACAAAAGAATAAAAGGAAACATGTTGGATTTATTAAAAGGTATTTTTAAAAATATATACACATGCACACAGACTGAGAGAATTCCTCATGAGTTGTGTGAGCCTTCACTGGTGCTGGGAGCTCTTCTTTGCAATGAGCAGACCCAGGCATACCTCTCCCACACTCTTTCTCCCCCTCTCCCTTAGCATCTCTTGTGAAATGCTTAGATCTGGATAGCGTTTCACATCCCTGTGCACCAAATGATACAAATAGTCCAGGAAAGCAAGCACCCTGTACATCTGCTAATTCACTACTGAATATGAATACAAGAACAGCTTGCAAAGATTTTTTCCTATCATTTAGCATCATTTAGCATCTACAGTGGCTGAGAACCTGCTGAAATTTTCAGGTTTCCAAGCAGGTTCCCGAGCCGCCAAGGTGACAGGCCTGGGGGACTGAGGCCAGGAAGAGCCAGTCCTTCAAGGACCAACTGCTGCGCAAGGGTTTCCAGCAACCACCTCTGCTGGAGACGCTGTTGAAGACAAAAACAATTCGAATGAGTAACAGAGACAGGTAGGCGAATCCTAAGGGAGGAATCTGTTAGAGTGAAGGCTTTGCTTGAGCTAAACTGGATGAAACAAATCAGTGAGGGATATGCTTATAGTTATTTATTGTTTTGTACATATTGAAGTTAACCATGATATCTTACTGTGTTTTGAAACCATCAGCTGGAATAGGCATACATACAATGCCCTGCCTGTATCAGATACATGGCATTTTAAAGTACATGACAGAATGTTACATGGTATTTGTATGGTAGTATATTGGCAAAAAGTGTATTTATTAAAAAATTCTCGATAATGAAATGTTTTGATCAAAACAGACCTCCTCTCATGGCAAAGAGGCTATTAACACATAAGGCCTTTTCCAAAAAAATGGATTAAAATGGGAAATATGAAAAGCCATCAGATATAATAAGAGAAACCATTAATCCAGCCATAGAAATCGTCCTTCAGAGGCACTGCCAAAACAGGATTACCCCATCTGGGGTTGCGCAAGAAGCCAAAAGCACAGAATAGTGCAGAAGGCTGACCAAGCCCTATGAGGGCTCTTGGCAACCATGTCTTGAAGATCTCCAAACACATTTTTCAGCATTATTCTTTTTTGTCATTCATTAATGGGTGACTCTACTGGGAAAAAAACAAAAAAGAAGTGTGGACATGGGCAATGCTCAGTATTTGAATAATGTATCATTTCCATTAAGCTGTAAAAAGAATGTAAAATTGTATGGTGATCTATTAATCTGATTTAGTGATGGATAAGTAAAATTATGAATATGGATTATATATTTTTAATGAGTGTTACATTTAACAAGCATGAATGTTAGTGAGCGTGAACATCCATGAATGAATAGCAAGGCTTATGAAGTTTTGGATCTGACAAACCTAACTAGAGCCCTTTTTAGTGTGTGTATTATCACTGTCTTGAGATTAAACAGCACCTATTGGAGCATGTAATTGTTAACAGACAAAGAGATCTTAAGCCATGTAAGCAGTATGTTTCTTGTTGGTTGGTGAACATATTTTAGTGCCCGTGTTGCACTCCACCAAAATATTTTCCCCCTGGCTAAGCTGTACTGATCTGTTTCCTGTCATTCCCCAGAGCGGCAATGAGAAGACTAAAAACCACGAGGTTGCTCAAATGTTGGTACAAGCTGATTAAAAGGTGTGAAAGCGAAGCTCAGGAGAGCAACACAGCTGAGAATCCACCTTGCACTGGCAGACAAGTGGACATCAAGCTGTCCACGCTCCAAGTAAAGATGTCCTGGAGTGGAGACCCCAGCACCAATCTAACCACCCTCCAGCTGCCAAACTCTCCTGCAGCGGCTGATTACCACATCTCACCTCCCCCCCAGCCTCCCAACTGCTCATCTCTAAATTTAAGCGTGTTATGTTGCAGCTAAACAGAGGACAGTAACAGTCCTTCCGAATGGAGCTCCACTAGTTCTCCACCCACTTTTGTAGCAAATACAAGTTCACTTTGTTATCACCTATTAACCACCTAACTTCGCTGCGTCACTCTTTGTAGAAGTGCCCAGACTGGATCCTCTACAGCACATCGTGCCCTCCCTCCTTTTTCCCCTGTTCAGCAGGTGAAACACAAGGTCTTCCTCCTTCCCAAAACACCAGTGATCCCTTTTGAAAAGCTGCATCAACTAAATAACACGTCTTCTAGACTGCTTGATTGCAATAAATTGCAGAGAAGTTCCTATACCTGCAGTTACTATTTTACTTCAGATCTTTACCCTTCACCAGTCCTTTATTCTCTCATATTCTCACTGCTTTTTTAGCACCAGGATAGCTGTGCACTACAAGATGGAGACACAGAAGCGATACTGTTAAGTTATAAAATGGAAAATATTGTTTAAAAAAAAGAGAAAGAACAAGAGAGAGAGATCTTCAGGCAAAAGGTGGAAAAAACATTCCCTTTTTGCAGAGAGAATACCAGAAACAAGGCACGGCAGGTCCTGAGAGGAACCTCTTGTGGAGCCAGAGACAGCTATCCACATTTCTTGACTTTCAGTGACAGCAGCTCATCACTCAACCTCCCTGCGTGGTACTTTTACATTGCAGTTGATGTGTTTTGCGCTACTCTGTTTTGCTACTTGAGAGCTTTTTAGCCCATCCCTTCTCTCAATTTTTCTCATGCATTTTGATCTTAACTCCCTTTTTTCCCCATCAGCTACTTCAGCCTGCCTAAATGAAGAAATTACAGAAGGCTGGAAGACTTGGCTAATACCACCACAGCTTCTACTTTGCTTAGTTTCCCAATGTTAATTCAGCCACAGAGCCCAATGTGCAATGATAACTGTATTGCAGTTCTTTGTTTCACATATCACTGAATTTTCTTTTCAAGAAGGTGTTTTTCCTCCTATTTAGCACAGCCGGGGTTTGTTTCTTTTTAGTTTTCCCATCCTAGGAAGAACAGTCTGTCCTGAACCTCCCTGGTAAGCAATTAAAATCTGGAAGCTTGCCAGGCTCTGTGGTACCGTAAATTCGTTTCCCAAGTAGACGTGTAATTCTTGAAGCTGAAGTTGAGACAATAAAATGTGTAAAACTTGACTATAATACGACTCCTCACTGAACGACAGAGCTCCTTTCATATACAGAAATTGGAGCGAACCACTTGGTAATGAGAAAGTGCAGACAGTAATTATTTTATTACAAGTCTGGAAATGATGCATAATTTAATTTTTGGAAATTAAATGTTCCGCTGATAGAATAATCATTTTTTCAGGCCTGACATCATTAGAACTCCAGTTGTCTTTAATATCTCTCGATAACATACTTATTCTCACCGTTAAAGCCGAGCCGTATTCCAAATGTCTGGACTTCAAAAGCCCGTACTCAATTTGCAACTAGCAGTTTGATACTCTCCAGAAACTGCAGAAGAGGGGAAAAAATAGTGGATGAGGAGCAAGACCACTGTAGCAGCAATGTTTTAAGGTAGCATAGCGCAGAAAATTTAATTGGTGAATCTTTGCCACGTATATCGAATGAAATGCAGAAAAACTGCTCTAGACATAGTGAGTTCATAGGAAGGTCATGGCCACAGATGTCAGAACAGGCGCATTTGACTTGAGCCTAACCGACTACCCCAAACTTCCCCCTGCGGATTCCAGTGGCTTTGGGAAAGCTTCAGGTTTCGGGCTGGGAACTGAAGAGAAAAAGGGAGGAGGTGGGGGAGAGAAGGGGAAGCGCCAGCCAAACCATATTACGTTTCCCTCCGCGCTCCCCCTTCACAAACAGAGCAGCCCTTGAAAGAAGGTAATCCTAACAAATCCACATTATAAAACTTTTTTCACATAATTCATACAATCATTTTATTGTTTGTGTATGCGTACCTATCCCTTGCAAAGATTTCAGGTGCGGTGTGCCTTACATGTATTGGAAGATTAACAAGGCTACTACAGCACAAGGCTTGTTGGAACCAAAGGGAACAGATTTGTTCCAATGTCTTAAACTGTTTTAAAATAAATTATTTCAGCTGAAATCCTATATGGTGTTTTACGTTATATAGTCATCATTATAACATTAGAGTTAAAGGTCAGTCAAGTTTTCTTTTATAACCTTTGATAAGTGGAGGATTTATTTTCTCATACTCTTTATATGCCAGCATTTAGCAGTGTGTGATTCAAGACATACATAAACTCAGGTCTGTTTCTAAAATGTGGTGTTGATCCACTAAGAAACAAGAAAACTTACAATCTGTAAAAAACCCACATACTTAGATGGGAGTGCAGAAGGGGAAAGTATTATAAAATACCATCCTTTATGATATGCTGTTATTTTATTAACTAAATCCAAAAAWAACTAATATGAAATTAATAAAATTCATTCACCAGTGTATGCATATTAATTAAGAAACACTTATGTTTCAACCAATATATTCATTTAGGCCAAGGCTCAGCAAAACATTAAAGCACAAGCTTAAATCTATTTCTAGCTGCAGCATTAGCTTGCTTTATGCTTAATACAAATCACCAAGTCCTTTGAATGAAGAGCCGAAGGGGTCTATGAGGGGGGTTATAAGATTAATTGCAGAGTGATAGCAGTAGTCGCTCAAAAGGGGTGACTTAAAAGCCTGAGACAGTTTATTTTGCAAAGATCAAACCCGAAGGAACATGATAAGCGTGCTGGGTAACAAAAGCGCAGGCTACCGGGGCCGACCTGCCTCTGCTGTTTGCACGCAGCAAGACACAGCCGCTATCGCATCACACCCGGCAACGCAGAACAACCTTTCCCAAGCTGTGAATCTGCGGATGTCGCTGCCGCACGGTAGAGAAGCCAAGCAGAGAAGCACCAGGAACGATGCTGAGATCACGGTGCGCTATTTAGAGAAGTAACAACTCCTGGAGTCCTCGTCGTGTGTTCCCGCACATTTTGGAAACCTTATTAAACCAAATTCTTTGAGTTTTTCCTCCAGTTTAAATACGAAAGAAGCCTCTAACACTTTCTGTGGTTTTCCTTAAGCATCTAGCTCTGATTAGTCTCAGATGTTACATAGAGGACTGGCTGGATCATTCGTCACCTAGAAAACACGATGCTTAAACATCTGCCTTTTCTTGTATCAGCAACACAAAAGAAGTAGTGAGAGCATCTGCAAACGGGACTTTCACTGCTGTAAGGTTCTCCGTTTTCTCCCTTTCTCTCTCTCTTCTTATGCCTATCTCCAGTTTCTTTTTCGTCACTACTAAGCACTTGATTTTTTTCCTAAGGTATATCTCTAAAAAGGAAATGGTTTTTGATGTTTTGTTCATTTGACTACAGAAGAATAACTGGTATTCAGACACAGGCTGAAAGCACAAAACTCGGTCCCCAAGAAGTGCCAGGTGAGATGTTTAAAAAGATCAGTGGTCACTAGACCAGTATATTCAACTTAAAATTTGGATTTTGTCCTGATGACGTCATGCCTTACAACTAGCATTAACTATTTTTCCTGAAATGGATCTGATAGCTCTACCCATAGTATTTTCTATATGTAACATGGTTCACACAACACTGCAGCTTGAATACTGATTTTGATAATCTGAATAGCAACAACTAATCCCTCATAACCTAAAGACAGCAGAGAACCAGTTATTTTCTGTTTCACAGAACGAGAGTTTCTTTTCGAATCAGATGCCCAGCCCCTCTGAAACCCATCACCCCACCGAACCCACCACTGAATACACTTTTAAAGCTCAGTATTTTTACTTTTATGAAGCATCACACTAGGCTTGGCCAAGTAATAGCATTTTCCCCAAATCACTAACAGCAGAAACAAGATTAGTGTTACACAGGTTGGAGGACCCTAGAAATACAGTGCACTGCTAGGCTATTTTCTCCATGGGGGCTATAAAACAGTCTTCATTTCGTGCTGTGTGTCTACTGCAATGCAATGCGAGGAACCTGTGCGAGATTTATGCAAGAAACCTCTACAGCGCCATGAACCTTTTCTTCAACAGTAAAGGTAGAAGATGGTAAGCGCAGTCAGGTTGCATCTTTCTTATCTTCCTAAATGCAAATACCATCAGTATCATCTCAGTACAGAACAGGCCATGGACAGTACAGCAGTTGTCTCTCTTTGTTGAGCAGAAATTGAGATAAAATGCACTGAGCTAACTGAGGAAAGGAAACTTGATCCAGATACATAATCTTATCATCAGAGAGGTATTTCTTTTAAAAATAGCATTGCTTTTTTGAGATATTAGGCTTAATTTTAAAGTTATTATACTTCTTGAGAAACTGATATAAAAACACCAAACATCTATACACTTGATTTACAGCAGAATATTGACTATTAAGACTGTAACACTAATTTGAACTTTTACATGTCATAGCCCTAAACAGAGAAAAATTCCCAAACACAGAAAAAAAACGCTACAGTAAAATAATTTTGCTTATGGAAGCAAAGCACTTTTATATTCAAGGTCTAAGCTTGACTCAGTTAAAAGTGTCTATTCTCATATGGCTGATACCTGTTCAAATATACTTTACTCCACCCAGGCTAATGATTTGAATCTCCTTAGAGATGCAAAAACTGCATTGTTCTGTATTTCCATATCACTTGTGTCAACCCTGGTTGGCACTGCTTGATATCATTGCAGTTGAACAGTTAAATACCAATCTACAATTCAAATCCTCACAAAAGCACTGCATGTACTTTTATTATTTGTAATATTGAAGTGAAAAAACAATACAGAAGAAAACCATTCTCATATAGCCCTGTTAGCAAATTTTATTTCTGGTCAGTCTTTCAAAAAGAACTTAAAAAAAAAAGATATGAAAATTAGTTTGAGAAAATTAGCACATAATTTCATAAGTGCTTACTTATAAAGCTGCTAGTCTATCCTATTCCCCTTTTCATATAAAAGAATTCCAAGCAGTATTAATGCAGTCAAAAACATTTGGCTATGTTAGAAGATTTATTTTGCCTTTCAGAGACCAGGACCCATAGGTTATATTTTCTCTCTGCCACTGGCTTGTTCTGTGACCTAGGACAAATGACTCAATGTCTCCATGTCTTCTTTTATATGTAAACTGGGGCTATTAATACTGCCTTTAAGAGGGCAATTGCAAGGATTATTAATGGTTTGTGAAATGCTTTAAGCTCTTCCAATTAAAAACATTGAATAAATACTATCCAGAGCATAGTGTTACAGTATAAGGATTGCACAGTAGTATTATAAATGCAAATTATTATTATTTTTAGAACTAACGAGCATAATACCATGAAGATTTAAATTACATCTTTAAAAGAGCTTTGTGAATAGCTTTATTTAAGAAACTAGGCAACAGTTCTTTATGATCACTTGGCTTCTTAGGTTGCTTTAAGACTAAACTATCTTAAATAATTAGTTAATAATTTATACTGTTTTCAAACCAAGCTACACAGAACCAAAACAGAGACCATCCCCTCCCCCAGTGCCAACCAAAACTGAAGCTCTGTACTGTGAAAGCGCATACTGGGCCGGGGCAAAGCATCCTTTTGTTTTGCAGCTCTTTGAGGCATATTGTCCGTTAGGCAAATTGCTAAGGAGAGCAGTAGGGTTTAACCCTAGCGAACTGTAAGAAACCACTACACTTGGGAAATTCTGTAAAGCTTAAGAAAAACATCTAGAAAACCTGTCAGCCCAGAGTCACAACGCTGCATCTATCCTCTTCAGTCATAATGTCCTCCTGTCCTCCGGCACTTGGCCCTGTGGCCAGTCGCTTCTCCGTGGTTCATGAGATGGGCTGGTCCACAGCCCCATGTCCTGGGAGCTGCTCAATGATAGCGGCCCTGTGAGTGTGCTCCTGGGAATATTTCTATGGATGGAGGAAGTAGAAACGCAACTGGATCCGGAGCAAAAGGCATGGACGGTGAGCCTGGCACCAGCTGGGCAGATCGCCTGGCACTCAGGCAAAGGGGCAAGCAGAGGTCTTCATTTTTTTTGTCCCCGTCTGAGAAAAATACCCTCTAGATGTGTAACAAACAAAATGACTAACAATAAGTACCAGGCAAAACAGGCGGGCTTCCATGCACGCTTCCCGCACATCGCAGAGCACGATGCTGCAGCATGCATACTTCAGCCAGATTTCACTGGGAACATTACATGTGAGGGCACAAAGAGTCATTAGTATGTCATTGTGTATTAGTCAACACAAAAATCAACATTTTCTGACTGTTAAATCTAATCAAAACACCTCACTGTCCTTTCCAGGGAAGGATTTTTCCATTCCAAATTTCAGCTTTCTATCACTTCTTATTTAGGCTTTTCAATTTTTTCTAATTCTGTATAATGACAGCAGAGACAATAGTTTTATTTAGTTTTCTCATGTCTCCACATAATGACTAAACCATTTTGGCTTGAATTTAAAAACAAAAGCAGACAAAAAACACACATACAAACAAAATCCTTGCTCTTGGGCAGAGACCAAGCATGGACAATCATAGCCTTTGTAGAGTAAGTCTTGGAAAGCTAAATGGAGGAATCAGAATACAAATGCTTTGCAACCATGATTAGAACTTTCTGCTCTGCTCTAGGCATAATTATTTTAACTCTTCCATCAAGGGATTTAGTAGATAGCGCAGCTGCACTACAACGTTATCTTCGCTTTCAGTAATATATGGAAAACTAAGATCTTCTGAAGGCGCTTTAGTCAATACGCTGCATGGCTCAAAAGCTGATACTGATCTGGAATCTGGAAAATAACTGATCTTGAAGCCCTATCTGAGTCCCTCAGTACCTGGTAGGGTAGCAAGAAGTCTAACAAGTGATACAGGCCCATGATAAATTAATTCAGAATCATGCTACATACAGCACAAGAAATACAATTCATATACTGCTGGTGAGATTTCTCTAAGGCCCTTCCAGGGATGGACAAGAGTGTGTCCACAGAGACCTTTATCACCCTCTGTGGGTACAGTATAATCATTAGGAGTGCTACAGGCTGACCTCAACCCTGTACACACAAGAAGTCACGAACAGTCATATTTTACCAAGACATTCTGCTTTCATTCTCTTTACTGCAGAGCTGCAGAGAAACCTGATGAGTAACAATGGAATAAAAACAATCGAGCAATTTGATAACTCACAGTCTAATGCTTTCTTTAGTATCTGGATTAAATTCTGCTTCAGTCTATCACTACACGCTGATGCCCAGTTACCAAGGTCACATGTCAAATTCTGCCTAAAAATCAAGTATACAGAAATACATGTTTTCTGGCAAAATGCATGTGTTTTACCACCTTTTGCTTAAATTACTTTAAAAGTCCACTCCCAATCTATCAGGTATAAGAATCTTTTTGCCTTATCTTTTCCCATAGAGGACAGGAAACAAAGGGAAGAAATATCTGCATTTTTTCATACCAATTGATAATTAGCTTATTGATAATCTCTATTATAATAAGAAATCCTCCTGCCTTGACTTCAAATTCAAACAAGGAAATACTCATSCACACTGGAAAAAAATGGCTTAAAAAATAGGTGGATCATTTGTTGGAAAGACTCAAGAATTAATAGAAATGACAAAATCAAACAATTTTAGTAGTTCCCTACTGTGGCTTAGTCAGCTACAGTCACTCCCTGTCACAGCATTTGTCTTCAAGGTTTTAGCTCTTAACAGACACGAGCTTTCGTATTTCCTATTGGTGAGAATTCAGATCATTCATACTCAAATGAATTAGGCATTCTCCTCTTTAAACACTGTAACTGTAGAATAAAACCTGTCAGACCCACTTATTACTGTGTGTATTATGAGAAAGATTAACTGCGTCAAGAATAAATATCTATTGGACAATAGCTTTCTTTTTTCTAACATGTTCAGCTCTTTTCTGTCCTGGTTTGAACTATTTACTGTACTTCTCCATGAACTTCATGTCCTGTTGCACAACTGCTTATCCATCCGTATCATCAGAAATTAGAGTAACCAGCAAAAAAAATCAAATTCAGCAATCACCATTAAATTCTGCAGCATGCCATGCTTTTTCTAGATAATGAAATCAAATGTTACTTTGATGTAATTTACAGACTAATTTACTAAAGTTTTGTAAAGCATTTACGAAGTTTTCCCTGCAGAGCTCTCAGCCTACCAAGATGAAAGGCAGGAGCAAAGATGCAAAAAAGAAAGAAATGAAAAGGAGGAAGAGTAGCACAGGCAGCTGAAAAGGAAGTGGCAATAATATATTTGAGAGGAAAAGTGTTTTTTTTTCAATCTTAATCATATAATTTGGCTTTCTGAAGTAAATAATGCACTACTAAAAAAAGTAATTTGGATTTATGCTCTAAATTGGGATCTTTTAGCGCGGTAAGAGATAGTCTACATGCAGTCCTGGTTATAAATTTTAACATCACTGACCAAAAGAGCCGTTGCCAGCTTAATGGCCAGCTGTTGGGATATTAGGGTTTTCTTTTTCTTTTTTTTATGAGGCGCAGTGCTGATCAGAGTAAGGCCAGCAGCAGAACCAGCCTATTTTTAGAGAGCAGCCACACTGCTTACCAGACCCAGGAAAGGAAGAGATCAAGCAGAAGAGAAACTGCAAAGCTCCCTTCAGCAACACAAAACTGCTTTTCTTCCCAGCTTTAAGGCTTTATCACAGCTGGAAAGAAGCAGACAGCTGAGCTGAYGGCGGCCTTAGAGTTTTGCACCATTTCTGAACGAGTGTATCCATAAACCGTAACCGCGACTTCTGGCATACGTCTGGTCGCCAGCTCCATTCTGGACATGCGGTTCAGCACAAATACACGCCAGTCTGCAGACAGCTCTTTTATTCAGTTATTAGCGAAACAGCATTTACACTACGTTGAAGATACAAAGCAACTTTTAAAATAAGTCTCCAGTAAATATGTTGCTTTTCCTATTGAACTTGACCCAGAGAAGAACTGCAAGTATGTTATTATGAATATCTGTGTTTTGTCCTGGTTCATACAAAATTCTTTGAGTATCTTAAAAAGGATCAAAAATCCCTTTGCCTGGCATAAACAGACACTAATAAGGAGGTCCTTGGAGATGAGAAAAAGGTACAGTACATGAGATGGTATGGCAGGAGGGAAAGAAAAAGAGGAGAAAAGGTACCATCAAACAGTCATGACTAGTTGTTATAATAAACTGCTATTACAGAACATCAGCTTGTTATTATCTATACTTCTGGCTTCATGAATCAAGTAGCAGAGTATAGTCAGGGACATTATAAGTTAATGTACCAGCTTTTATACTCTGAATGCCAAAAATTAAATCATGTCTATTTAACCTATTTCTCATTTTGTTCATGGAGAACTTGAGAACTGGCACAGAGAAAATGGCACAGCAGCATCTTCACACAATTCTCGCCTACATTGTTTGCTGCATTTAAACTCAGTGTTAGCATTTAAGGAATGTGGTGTCATTCCAAAAAATAGGCTAGGCTAGGCTAGGCTAGGCGAGGATGCATCACTTAGAATAACGCAAGGAATAAGAGTACACATTTGACTCATTTACAACAATTGTACATTTATTTTTAGTACAGTTGTTTTTTAGTTAATTTACACCACTACAGGAAAAAAAATCAATTTAAAAATAGCCAAATGAGTGATCTTTCTTTCTGATGTAATGTTTCACTTTTTCTTGAACTTCTAAAAAATGTTCCCATCATAAAAAAAGACCCAGCCAGTGAGACAGGAGGAGGAAGCAACAGAATCTATAAGCAGATAACATCCTATCCACATTTTAATCCAGGGAGTATTGGATTCCTATGGGAACCTTCTAGCACGATAGAGAATTTCATTCTTATTACATTTCAGTATTTAATTTTAGAAGAGTTTGCTCAGCATCGCCCACATACAAGTAGCCACTTATGCCAGTTAATGGCAGTGATTTCCTCTGTGTGTAGCAAGCCCACATCCATTTTGGTGTGTGCTGTAGACCAGAAGAAAACATGATGAGAACCAGGCTCTTGCACAGTACTTCCAGTTGGAAATAAATGCAATAAATCACTATTTCTCTGACATGTTACAAAGCAAAAAATATAGCTTGGCTCTTTCTACAATTTCTAGAAAGAGCTGGAATCAGCACACAGACTTAGGCACGTCAGGTTCGGTAAGCTGCCAAATACAGACACTGCAAGCTGGCAGAACCAAAGGGCTTTTTACATTTCACAAATAGGAGTGAAGCCTGAAATAAAATGGGTTTAAAACCTCATAAGAAAATTTAGAGCATATTTAACCATTATTCCACAGGAACCTTGTTCTTTGTAAAGCACAGATATGACCTAAACAACAGAAACTACGTCTACTAAAAAGTTATTCACAATGAAGTGTTGTTTAAGGAAAGAGTCCAGTCTATTTCAGATGTACTTTTCTGATATGCTAGACAGGGCTATTCACCTGTATATCGAATTTTCACCACTAAGTAAATGTAAGCTGGCTCCCAAAGCATTTCTCATGTTCACATTGCACTACATGCTTTATTCACTGTTCAGTCCACGAATAAGGTGCTATGATATAATGTGGCCCTAGTAGTGCAGTACCTTTAAACATTAAAAAAGTTTAAACTCATCTATAAGAAAATAATATTACATCTGCTTCGCAAAGTGGATAGACAGACTTGTCCAAAATCACACAGTGAATCATTGGCAGAGTTGGGAATGAAGCAACCATTGCACAAGCCAGACTTTTGTCTTTAAAGAAAAGATACCTCCTCTCGAAAAATATGGTTTGTAAGATGAGGTTTCATAGAGGTAGCATAGGTAAATCTGTAGGCACAAAAGAGAGCTGATAACAAAGCAGGTGACAGAAGAAGGTGGACAGCTTTCCAAAAGACGATGTGGTAGTAGGAGAAGCAGCAGATTCCTATGCCTATGGTGTAACCCTGGCAGGGCACAGGACAGACTTCCACCTTACCAGCTCTTTCRCTGGTCTTTTCTTTTGTATTGCAGCAGTAAAGGAGAATTCATGACTCTACCAGAGGCTGTAATAATCCTGATTCAAACCCTAATTCAGTGAGTCTCTACAATGCCGACTGTCAGGAGAAGCAGGCTCTCTCAATAAAGGCATGATCTAGGCTTGTTTTTATATTGTTTCCTAAACATCTGCTGTTGGTCTTTGTTAGCGAGAGGACACCGGGCTTCAAAAACACTCGCTCTGAACATTTCACGGTTATTGCGAGGATTAAGGTTTCTTAAATCACTTACAATTGCATTGTCTTAGTTCTGAGGGTCTTCTGTAAAAATTCCCTATGAACTTCCTACAAAAACGGGGTATGATGCAAAGATTGTAATTAACTCACACACAGTTGACACAAACGTGCACCCATCTCAGTTTCCGCAACATAATCCCATTTAGTTATCAAGACCATTTAGGGACAGTGTCATGAGGATAATGGTGTTGTTATATTGAACAAGAGCATGGTCAAGAAAAACAGCTGAGAAGAACTTAAGACACCTTTCAATGTCAAAAGTGACAGGGGTGCAACCACACCTACAAGTATTCCATATTACCTTCTACAGAAGTAACACTATATATACAGCTAAGTGACTCTATTTGAGAAAGATTCATCTCTTGAGTATGAAATTTCTTACTCCTGGGGAATCATGGTTATTCTGAGATGTAACAGGGATTGCTGCAACATAGAAACTATTTGCTCCATGGATATCATTATTTGCATCCAGACACATTTGGACAATGGGACGTGTTAAATTCTATGAAGTATAAAATCCCCTGTATGTCTTAGCTGTACCTTAACACCCGACATTTTCCATTAAAGGCTTGGCTTACTTCAGTATAAGCTTGGTTAGATTTTAGATAACCCAATAAAAGGGGCTCACCACCACTTATGTGCAGATTGTGCAATATACTGGAGAGTGTTTTTAATCTTTGTAAAGTCTATTTACTATTACTAGGATACTTACTGAAAGAATAATGCTGATCCCTTTATCAGTTGAATGCTATAGCAACTAATTTTCTTCTTTGTCAACTAAAGCACTCCAAATTACGTTACTAGACTTCCAAGAAATCAAAATTGCTAGAAACTAAAGGTTAGAGCCCATGCTTGCCCATGAGTGTGTGCACTTCAGAATTCTGCCTGGTTCCGATTCACAAATTTGTGCTTATTCGGTGTCCAATTCACATTTTAATAAGGATTATACATGTATACASTATATCTTTCACATCTTTCCAACCCGCAAACCTAAGGTCAAAGAAATTAATGGCCACACCCCAGCTAGACAGGAAGCTCACATGTAAGTTGTTGACATGGAACTAATAGAAAAATACAGGAATTTAACAGTAAGTTTGCTCAAAGTGAACTTATCTTCACAGGGTTGCATTTTTTTAACTAGATGTGTATAGCATGTTGGCCATTTTGTTTCCATTACGAGTAGGCTTCATGTGAAGGGGAGGAGGTGGAGAAAAAAAAATCAGCTGAAAAGGCAGAGCAAAATCAGCAGCAGCTCACAGGTCATCTTTAGCACACAGTTTATTCCTGGATTTGAGCAAAGTGAGTAAAGCACCAATTTAAAAAGATTAGTTGAATCAGTAGGAGGCCTTAGCAGGCAGTAATTTTCCAGATATAAACCTCGTATTTGTAAGATATCAAAGGACAAAGTCCAATTTTGTCTTCCTATTTTCATCTTTACTTGTATTTCCTTTTTAACCAAAAGGTCTCACTGATGACTCTGGAACATCAGAAGGACATACTCACAGTAAAGAACTGTATCTATAYCTAAGTGTATCTATATCTATATATGGATATACATAATGATAATGTGCAAGGGTATGATACTATCTTCATCTTTAAGGTCTGAATTCTGGGAACTTGATTTTATTTTTATTAATGGAGGAAGTGAGAAAGGAAGGAAGGCAGTATCAGAAAACTAACATGAGAGAAAATTTGTGTTGTTTTAATCAGTAGACTTATTTACATACAAATATGTAAATACTGTTACACAATAATGCCTAAACAAGTAAAAACAAAAAATGCTGAGCTATGGAAGGCATACTTAGGGCAAGGATTTGCTCAGGGTGCTCCCAGCTCAGGGCAGCGGCTGGTGGCCATGCCACCTGCAAAGCGGAAACCTCAGACAGATGAAACGAGGTAGCAAAACCTCAAAAGACTCAATTTTTAAATGGAAAAGCCAGTTTTTTTGCAGGAAAGCAGAGCTATGCGGGAGCGACGCAGGCGCACTAGAAAAGCGCGACGTTTCAGGAAGATGTTTCCCACCGCAGCACTGGGCTCAGGAGCCCTCGCGTTGCATGCCCAGCAGCCACGCTGCCACCGCGGCCTCGCAGCACCCTCCCTCCGGCATCTTCTCAAACCTGAGCCCATCACATCATGCTTATGCTCAAACGCTAACCTGGACATCGCTTCAGATGTTCATATCAAAATAATTAGTAATTACTAATGCATTTTGAACATTAACTATTGTTTCATATATTAAATATTCATATCAGATTTTTAACTATGAAAATAAATATTATTTTAAATATCATGTTTCAAAGGCCCTTAGTCTGCAGGGTTCTCAAGCATGCCTTCCACTTTAAATCATGTAAAAATTTAACAAACACATTGACTAGTTTTCTCTTGTCTATAAATGAAATTTTACATTGCCCTCAATGCCTGTTATAAATGCATGATATGTCTGACTATTTTAACTTTTTATTACATGATCGATTTTATTGCATGGCAAATAGGCAATGCTACAAAAAGATGCATCATCTTAATGCAGATACATGGGCTAAATTAGGGTTGACTGCTTAAGTTTTAGTTTCAGCTTCTTGACATTTGTGCATGTTCTTTTGCAACCTTTTTTAACAGAAATCAAGAGTGTGTGAATGGCTTATTTAACAGTATCATGACTCAGAAGTGAAAAAACCTAGAGAGAACAAACAAGCAAATAAATTAAGAAATACATAGAAAAGGAGAAAAGAAGTCTAAAGCTGCTGTTCTTGCAGAACAAACAAACTAGCCTGGCCTTCCCTAGCAGAAGCTATAAATATCCTGAGCTAGAACAGTCACATTGGAGGAGCTTATAAGATCCTTGAATCAGAACTATTCCGTTTGTGACAATTTGAGCTAAGTCATCCCGAACTGAACTTGTGAGTTACTTCATATTGACGATACGTGGTTCACGGTATGCAGAAGCATAACTAAACAAACTCTGTGAAAGAGATCCTTTCCACACTAAAAATTGTCCAACTTCATATTTGTAATATAGCTATAAAATATAAAATACAGTAATGCCTGTTTGGGTTTTTTTTTTTAGAAAATCCATGACAGTTCATCAGAAAAAAAATTTTTGCTATTCAGGTGATTTCATAAGTTTTCCTTCTTTTGTAAATTAAGGTGAGTCAAAGCATCACCACATTTGCCTTCCTGGGTTTCCAACAGTCAGACCTATGCCGAGGAGCCAGGAGGGCTGGCTGAAGCCATTTGCTCATGGGAAGTAGAGTATTGCACTGTATGAGCCCCTCCGGCACTCAGCGAAGTACTTAGAGTAACAGCAGCAGCTCTGGGCTATTCATGAAGGAGAGGAGGAAATCAAAGATTTTAGGAAAAAAGCTTCCCCCACAAAGATACAGGAGGGCAGAACAGCATATCCAAAGACTCCAAAGGAAGGGAGTAATAACCCTGGGTCGGGCTAGAAGTGAACAGCAGATCCATGGAGTGAGTTCCCACTGCTGTCCATCACAACCCTGCACATGGGGAACGACCTCACTGCAAGCAAGCTCCGGCTACGGTGTGGAAATACCTAAATTCTACCATAAGAGTCTAGCATTTACTGCAATGCAAGGAAAATTCTGTAGTACTCTAAAAAATAAAGCTTTTTTAGTGAGTTAAATACTAAATAATCAGGTCAGTATTTACCCCCATATTTAATTTTATATTACATGTGATTAACTGAAGCGGCTTTGAAGATTTGACTGGCAACACAGGAAGTTTTGTTCTGCAAATGCACAGGAACTTTACAAAACTTGTCAGGAAAGGCTATCAAGAAAACAGAAATTTTGACAGCTGGAGAGGAAATACTGCGAGGTTTTGATACCTGAGGAAGCAGTCGGAGTTTGGAAGACAAGCATGTTATTTAACTAATGATTTGACTGCCTAATCTAGGCAATGAAATAATTAGCTAAACATGAAAGAGCCGCTATTCACAGCAGTTACCATTCGATTTTTTTTAAAGGTTGACATCTCAGCGAAATAAATGTTTACAGCCCTTAAAGACTATTCCTACAGTCAGGTAGGCAAGGATTTGTTGGTTTACACTTTTAACAGATGAAAGCCTTTACTGAAGAAGGAAGAGCTTGAGTTTTTTTGGTTAATAAAAGCTTAGCAACGAGCAGATTTCAGCCGAGGAGTCGGCTGCAGCACTTTGTGTGCTGCACAGACTCGCAGAAAGTTCCTCACCCATCCACGCATGCACACATGCTCAGGCTCCTAAGCATTTGCAGTGCAAAACTACCTTTTTGGCATTCTTGGGGAGGACGTGGGAGGCGAGGGTGCAAACTCTATCATGCAAAGAAGCAGATAAAATCAGCAAGAGCTAGAATCATGCAACTGATTTCTTGCAGCTCCTTTCCATGTTGCTGAAATGTCTCATGCACTGAGTTTTACCACCGACTTTGACTCTGCCTTACTGCAAATATATGTGTTGAGGCAAGAAATAAAACAGCGAGGGAAGTTTTCTTCATGTAGGGCTGCAAAAGGAACAAAGATCACCGTGGTGAGTATACACTGAAGCTGCCAGGACTCCTATTTTTAAATTTTCTTTTTCTACCTTATTTGTTCTGATAATTTTAGCCATAGCAGGAAACAGTACAAGAACAAAGACTTGTACAGCAAAAATGCTATACAAAATGAGCCCCTTTGACAAATCAGAAACTCCTTCTTAATAAAATGAGGAATATTATAATCAAGCCATTTTGCCTCCTTCTGTAGGTTTCCACGCCATGTGGCTGGCATTGTTGCCTAGAATTGTTTTTCCTGAGTTAATTAAAATAAATAGGTTTTCCATTTTTTTCCTCATCTGTTTGGTGCCCACAAGCACTTTAATAAAGTCTTAGTCTGATTTCATCAATTAGTTGATCAATCAATTTGCTCCTAGAGACATAAGCACTGGACAGGTGGTTGAAGCACAAGGTTATTTAGTCTCCACACATTCGGTGACAGATAGAGAACAAAGTCTGCCTGTCAGCAGCCGACAGCTCGTGGAAGGGAAGTGATTAAAAAGGGGTCAGACAAATCATAAAGAACATTTGTAGTTGTATTCATAATAAAGTCATCTTTACCACAACACCCAGAGCAGCAGAGGCTGCACCGATATCTGCAGGAATACTAATGAGCCAGGGAGGGAAGCAGAGGACTCCGGGCAGGCAGCAGCAGAGGTGGAGGGACGTATGGGAAACATTGTGGTAAACGCGTCCAGTTTTGACGGAGGCAGTTACATGTAGGACATCAAGTCAGCCCTGTGCTGCCCCTCAGWTTCTGGTTAATGTGTTGTCTTCCAAATTCTGAGCCGTGTCCCCAGCCTTGCTCCGAGGGCTTGGAGACACCCGAGCCACTTCTACACAAGGAGGCAGCAGCAGTAAGTACCCACCGCTCAGCTCTCGGAGGCAGGCCAGCGACAGCTACAGGAAGATCCTGCGCTTGCATCGGGCTCCCGCGATGGCACAGAAGATGCCAGGGGAGGCAATACAGAGTAATAGGACCCAGTAATACACCTCCTCAGACGCTGCTGCAGCATTACTAACGCGGTGGCACGCACTTGTAACACGGACGGGACGGCAAGCAGGAGATGCAGCACGTTCCATCAGCGGCTCACGCACGAGAGGGCCCGAATGAGCGCTTTCGCACTGTAATATTGTGTAAATACCACGGAGCATCGTTAAAGGGACGTCGTATTTATGGCTACCAGCTGCTGGAATTCACTGATGGCACTGAGCCGCCAAGCTGGCAGCCCGGCACAACTCTCCGGAGGCTCCGCACGAGTTCATTTGCTCAGCTCCACCGAGAAAAGTAAAGCAAATCCTAGCAGAGACTATTACTTCCTTCCAGCCACAGCCAAAATCAGCACGTCGGAACCCCTAAAACTCCAGGTTCATCAATGACAACCCCCTTCAGACATCCGAACGTGAAACATGGTTTAAAAAAAATATGCTTCCTGCCAGGCTATGATACTCAGGATCATGACCTCACTGTGCTTACCAAGTGCAAAACACTTTTATACAGAAATATACAGAAAATAATTTTTATAAATAAAATTATATAATTTCGTCTAAAAGCTCAAACACATTTTACAGGAAAATTGAAAATTCTGGAGGATAATTTCCCCAAAATTTAAAGTAATAGTTGGCATAAAGACTAAACAGCAACAAAATACATTTAGGTTGTAAGTCTTAACAAAAACTGAGGGTGTCTTACAAGCATACTTCTAAATTTACAAGAAGTCGTCATTACCCAGATATGCATAAAAAGGGCCAAGAAGGTAACTTGGTTAAAATGAAGCACAGAATTAGCAACAAAACCATAAAAAAAATACATGTATACATACACACACACACACACACACACACACACACACACACACACATATATATAAATAGACATAGGAAGAAAGACAGTGAGTATGTGGATGTATAAGGATGAAGAAAGGCAAGTGAATGACTGCATAGAAGATAATAGTGGGAAGAAAAGATACAGGTGTTCTGCAAGAGGCAAGTGGTAAAACCGTAAAGGGTGGAGTAAAGTATGCAGAAATGCTCAGACGGATTTTTCTATTCTGTATTCAGAATGAAGTAGGAGGATGAATTATCTCATGCAAAGTTGTGGACAGAATAGAAAGTTTGCCATATGTGATAAAGAAGGATGTTAGGCAACATCTGCTAAAATTAAACAGTGTTCGAATCAGCAGCCTGGATAACATATACCCCTGAGTGCTAAAAGGGCATGCTGAGGAGCTTCGCTGAATTGCTAATATTTGTTTTTAAACAAACCTTTGAAAACTGGGGAAATTCCAAAGGAATAGAGGACTGCCAAAGGAGATCCAGTATTTAAATAAGGATAAAAGGGATGGGTCACAGACCGCTGTTATTCTGCATTCTGTAAATGGAGTGATTAATTTGGAATTTCATCAACAAAGAATTAGAGGCTAAAAATCTAATTAATGTCAATCAGCCAGTTTAATGGAAGGTTGGTCTGGTAAAACAAACCTGTTGTCTTTTTTTGAAGAGATAACAGGTCTGGTTGACAAAGGCAATTGTATGCTATAGTATACTTGATTTCTCCATGGCATTTGGCTTAGTACAACACGACATCWCAATTAGAAAATGATGATGTGGAATTAACAGAGTGCACTGCAGATGGATTAAATTGCAGTATGCTCACAGTTCTCAAAATGTACTCGATACTGACAACTCCTCATTTAGTGGAGCCATTAGGAACTGACTCTTGGTCTAAAGTTATTTTTATCAACGACACAAAATCTCCTCGGGTAATAGGGGTAGGTCAGACAGCACTTCAGAGGTTAGCGAGGTCTGGATAACAAAGATGACAAATTTAATGTTTGAGATCTGAATTGCTGGTTACAAGGAGACAAGTTAACAAAACTCATTTTAATAGAGCCAAACACAAGATAACACAAGGACAATTAAGAATGGAGTTTTTATGTGTCTAATGGGAACTTGATGGTACTTGAATCGTCCACTTAAGGAATTTAGTTTAGATACTTGTCAAAGCTTTAAAACTAAGAGCCTAAATTTCCTACAGAATTAGGGAAAAACAAATAGGTATTCCAGAGCTGGATGCCTGAGGGCCATCATTTGGTCACTGCTCTTGTAGCCACCCACCTTGGAAACTCAGGAAAGGACTTCAGTGGAAGTGAGATGAAAAAGAGAGGCTGGAAAAAAAGAGGAGGAGAAGGAGGAGGAGGACTTCCGGATGAACTCTTCATGGAATTTCTTAGTGAAAAGCATCTATGACATTCTCAGATAAAAACTGAACAGGGGATAGGCAAATGGAAATCACCTCATTTTTGTGTATTATCTGTGTGCTGGAATGCCATTAGTGTGTCCAAAATTTAAGAAACACATGGAAATACTGGAAAGCATTCAAAGGAGGGCCACAAAAATGACTCAAGTCTAGAAAACAAGATTTATGATGTGAGGTTTAAGCAGCTCAACATATTCAGATCATCAAAGAGAAGGTTAAGGGCTGACTTCATCACCACATACAGGTGTTTTCACACATAAAAGCTATCCGATAACAGGATGGAAATAGTTAATCATGCAGACAATGGCATAACTAACTTCCAGTCGCTGGATCTCATTAGCAAGTTAAACCTTGAAAGAAGCTTTTGATTACCTTCACAGCTGGGAAAATCAAAGTGAAATATCTTACCAGGGGACTCAGCATTGCTTGAAGTCTTTAAAGGAAAACTATGCTATCCTTCTAGAATATAGATCTTTTCTTCTTTTTCCATATTTTTCTCCCGCAGATTCTTGGAGATATTCTTTACAGTCAACATATTTTGCTGGTGTGGGCAAGAAAGCTGTTTGACTTTCAGGGGCAGGGGTGCTATGAAGTAACCAGATTCCAAAAGAGCTGCCTGCTCATCTCTTTTCCTTCACGGGTCATAGGAAAACACTGTTTCCTGCCTCTCCCCCAGAAGAGTCAGAATGACTTCTTTTCTCCATTAAGAAAATCATTTTAACGAAATCTCATCTTTCAGGGCTTCCAAAATCACACTGAGGTCGGAAACAACACCTTCTCCCTCCTGTACTGCTCTCCAGACTTACTGTTAAGGCAGAAGAGGAACAAACTGTATTCATCTTCTTCTACAGCATGAGAGATTAAGCACAAGTAAAGGATGAAAGTGGAAAAATGGTGCTATGAACTCTTTCTTTTTCGATAGGATCACATAATCAGATCTAATAAATTCCCTGCTGTTCCAACGGTAACAAGTATTGAAGGTTTCTTGATCTCTCCTATTCTCTGGCACAATCAATTTAGCCTCCCAAGGACAAAAATTATTTAGTCTGAACAAAGAAGTAGTCGGGCATAACAAAATGATCTGTTAAGAAAATTAGAATTAGATCCTGTAGTGGTTCCTTTCGGCCTGAAACCCTGTGAAGTAGCTTATATCTTTGTAACAATATTTTCTAGCAAATCTGGTCCTTATGTTGGTTTCATTTCAAGTTTCACCATGTCAAAAATATCCTATGAAAGATGGGGAAAATGTTTTGAGTAGCCCTAGGTGGAGTCTATACGGATACTGAGACTATAACAATTATAAACAGAGAAGAGCAGTGCCCAGAAAAATAGGGTTGTAAAAAAAGTGAGCACATTGCACAAGATGAGAGAAATGCAATATTTGTGTACCAGTTAAGCTGCCACTGATGAGAGTTCTTTGCCCAGTCCAGAGAACCACTTAACCACAGCCATGACTGACCTTGAAGACTCATGTTTCTTAAAATACACAAAATTGGCCACCGAGATCCTTTGTAGGTGCTTAGGGAAAGCTCTTCAACAACTTCCAAGAGGACCATGTTATAGCAGAGCCATACCCAAAACTTTTGCCTCAACTAGAAGATTATCTACCTATTTTATCTCCCAAAATTCAAGACAAAAATAGATTGTGAATTTTGTTCTCACCTGATTAGTCTTCATTTTTCACAGCTAGGCACACTCCTGCGATACATCTCTTAGCACATTGTTTTTGCAGGCTAATTAGTAAACTTTAGTATCTTTAAAAGTAGTTTTAAAAAAAGCATGCTCAATGGAATCTTCACGCAAAGAAAACATGAATTAGTCACTGCAAACAAAAAAGTCTTTTGAAAGAAACACCAAAGAGAAAATGTGTGCCTTGTTTCTTATAAATCAACATTACTCATAAAGAGTAGCATATACAACAGGTAGTTAAAGTCTTCATCTGGTGGTTTTCAAAATCCTTTAAAAATTCTGAAATCTTTTAAAACTTTGAAAACCATCCTACGTAACAGGATGCTAAYGCTCTAGATTACATGGACATACTCTTTGTTGCATTTGCATAAGAAAATTATACAGCATCTGTTAGTAAAGGTCTCCATTATGGCTGGTCCTCCACAATCCTTACTCATAATCCTTGTGAGCTGCCTACGATTTCTTATCCCCCATCTGCTGTCTTCTACTATTTAACCATGCAGCCAAGATGTGCATCACACACTTTGAAGGCATGAAATTATCCCAGTGTTTCAAATACCCAAAAGGTTTCAAAGACAGGAGCTAATCCATTGCTAAGTATTCACAGCTAACAATCAGATCACCTAATCTTAAAATCCCTTAAAAGAAGACAAGCATTACATTAAAAAAGAGTACACACTGATAGAAATAGGAAGAGAAAAAATAATGATAAGACTATCTCTAATAGCTGTAAGGAGCCCAGAGAACATGCTACACCTTGTCTGCAAGATGCGGATCTGCTCTATGTGATCCCAGAGAAATTCATAGCACAAGAAAAACAATCCCAGCTCTTTAACTTGCTGAAATTGTTGCACTGAAATGTAAGTGTACCATTCATATGGTTTCATTCAAATAAACTGGAAAATGTCCTTTTCTCTTAATTAAATAGTTTCCTAAGGTTCAAGAAAGATCCAGAATGATTTTGTCCTGAGTGCACCTATATAACACTGTGAAGCTGCCAGAGATGTTCTTCTCTCTGTAAATGGCTGGATTCTCCTGACATACTGACTTCCAGTTGGTAAATGTTTGTATGTCGGGAAAAGTCAGTTGACTCCCCTATCCGTTTCGTCACAAAAGGTTTCTTGCAAAAAACAGTGTGCCTTATCTAGTCCTGTTTTTGAAATAAAATAGGGTGGAGAAGGGCAGGGAAGGAGCATGAACTCAAACAGCAAATCCTTCCAAAAGTAAATAAAGCCGGTTGTGTTGTTACAATGAAGTGTCTATATAGCTCACACTCAAATGTTGGTGCAGCAAAGATTACTTTCACTATCAGAACCGTTTCTAAGAGAATGCATATGCCCACGGTCAAACCCAACACAATACCATCGGGATTTGGCTCTAGACAACATCCAAGACATTTTAATAGTGCTTGTCACCATTATAGTTAAGTGTTGCTGACAGGGTCTGTGGAAAGTGAGCCGGACAGTGAAAGTACCCGGGGAAGTTTCAGGATCCCAGTGCCTTTTTCTTAAGGGATCTGCTGCCACCTCCAGATCACCACGATAGCATCTGTAGCAGGTCTCATGATCTATCTGTCCCCAAGACAACAGCCTTGCCTTACTGGGGGGAAACAAAAACAAAATCAAAGCAAGCAGCTAAATCACAAGGACACTTTACAAAGAATAAAACTTGCTGCACAAACCATACATCCTTACACCTAGCAGCAACACATGGTGGGAATCTGCAACTCCCACATGCGGCAGATTTTTTAAGTCCTACTTAACTTAAAAAAACAACAACAACAAAGACACCCCATAATATCCAGATGTTTTTTAAAAGTTCAAGATTGCTTCCTACTTCATCACATATATTATGTCATCGTCTTGATGTTTTAGGATACATTCTCTATTGCCTTTTCAGATCAGCAGGTTTTTCTAGCTGAGGTCTGTGGGCTCAGAGCCTGGGCCTTTAGCACCTCTGCAAGTTCTCCAGTTTGGCTGCCTCCCAGGACTGGCCACAATCCAAAAAAGCAAATTCTAGCTCCTAGCTGCCATACTACTTCTTGTTTCCACTCTTCAATTTTGATTCTGTCTGACGTCAGACCAAGAGAAAGGAGAGGGAAAAAAAAGTCAAGGTTTAAGTTAAATATTCAAAAGGGATTCTGTGGTTTCTTTAAAGTTTAAATTAATCTTGCAGTTTTCCTAAAGGAAGCATATTCATTTCAGCCCGTTCTGGCAGGACAGATAATTCACTCCAACACCTCCAACAGAACAAAAGGGCTCAGGTTCAGGAGCGAATTCAGAGAGCACAGAAGAGATCGACTACATTAAAGTTGATCTCTTACTTTCACAAAATGATCCACAGAGAGAAAAAAACATCAGCTCACACACAGCGCTCTGGTTTATTAATTCACACGGCGCAGGACTGAAAGATCATGGAAGTCAACGGGAAGGATCCCGCTTCCTTTGGTGCCTGCAGGATCAGCCCTGTGACACCTGCAGAGCAGCTCACAGGAGGAGATTCCCAACGAAAACATCCTGCTCAACAGCACCGAYCCTTCCACTGCCAGCTCCTACAAAGCAAGGTTTGAAATACTGCCAACCTTCTATAATCAGATACTTATTTTTGCCTGTGACATTACATAAGTAAGAGAACATAACCCTTCTGGTTTTACCATGCGCCCTACTCCAAAGCAGGTGTTAGACAGTCATTCTCAGTCAGAATAGAGAGAAACAAATGTATTAACAATTGTTAATGTTTAGTGCAATCTACTCGCCTGTTTCCTACTCTTATAAGATCAAACAGGAACCTCAGACTGGATACATTACATTCTCATTAAGCTTTAAAGCCAGAATGGAACAACCATTGCTCAGAAATTCATTTACTCATGAAATTCAAACCAGTCAGCCAGCACGGTACAGGAAGCACAAGCAAATAACCGGCTTTGGTGGTTAGTAAATTATGAACAAATGGGTTTACTGGGCAGATCTCTGTTTTTTAAAAACTAGATTCAACTAAATCAACTCAGGCCAAGGGAGGCATGAAAAGGGAGGTTTTATTCTATTCCTTTTATAGCAATGGAACATACATTTGCTGATGTACACAAGTAAACTGTGTTTTTATAATATCAGAATAAATAATGCCACCGTCTCCCCAAACCACCTTGTGCATACAAAACAAACGAGAAGATGGCACGTAGGAAAGAATCCAAACTGAGCAAGCAATTGCAGGTACTGATTTACTGTAAATTACAGAGATTAGTATGAAACTGCAGAAGAATCCTGAAGAGATTTAGAGAGATATTGTCATTAGACTGCTCCAACTGTAATCTCTGTAAAAACAGATTATATAAAATCTAATATTAAGTTTATTAATACAAGAGTCCATAGAGAGTTTCCTATGCTTAGTCCAGGCTTGGAATGAGGGCGGCTCAGCACTTAGCACAAACATAAAAATGCAGCTAATATTTCCAGTAACAAACACTGTTTTTATTTAAAGAACCAAAAGACACAACTAATTAGAAAATGCTCTCAGTGAATTAAAAGTATTCCTTTCTATCACTTCCCATTCAGCATTCAGATGCAAGTATATTCAAGTACTGCTGTATAAGATCATTAAAAAGCAAAGAGAAGCAACTTACAATCTTCTTCATACACTTCCATTTTACTATCTAACACACAATGTATTAATACACCATGTTCTAATGTACAATGTAACATAAATATGGTCATTTGTCTTTAAAAACTAATAAATTCTAAACTTGATTTTGTCCTCTTAAGAGAAAAGAACATGCCTGTTATATATAAAGTATGCATTTTTAAGCTGTTTTAAAAGAACATTAGCAGACAAAGAATACATAATAAAAAGAACATGTATTTTTCTGGTTTGCATTTTTTCATATTTGGAAATACCTATGTTTATAAACACATAGACTTACACATATAAATATTATACTGCATATGGTTATGCATCTAAAAATATTCTCCTTCCTTTACATCTGAGTTCTGGGTTTGGGATTCCGAGCTTCATGTACATGTGATTCACCAGCTGTTGCAGGGAACTGGAGCATCATGAACCTAGAACTTCAGACCTGCCAGATTAATGAAGGAAAATAAAATTTAGGCCCAGATTCAACTATCAGCTCAGTCTGGACAAAACCCTATCCTTATGATACTTAGCAAAGTTTACAGGGAATCCAACAGCATGAATCCAATTGCTTGATCCTAGTCTAGTTTTCTGCGTGTTTAAAAATGTATGCATTTCTAATTTCATACTTGCGTTCTGAAAAGCAGTTTTATCTCCAGCAATCAATAATTTCAAATGTTACACAGCTTCAGTTACATTATTGCAGATTAGCCTAGATATTGCTACTCCAAGTTAAAAGCAGTTTGAAAAGAGACAATTTAAACTTGCTGTGATATTTGCTTTGCTCCTAACTGCCCTTTATTGATTGTCCAAAAAACCACGAGGTTTTTCCTTGTGATGCCACGCATGGATCCTGAATGATTTTTCAATCACTCAGTTGCTTCCTGAGGCGTGAACCAAACAATAACTCGGAGGGAAGGCCATATGCCCACACAGAATATAGAAAAGCTGGACTTCCTCGCCCAGCGGAATAGCCATCACCCCTGTACTGTATTTCTGCGGAAATAATCAGTGACACAGTCAACTCGCGACCCTCACYGCTGGAAACTCTTGGGTTTCCCTGCAGCAGATACAAGTGCAGCAGACACAAGAAGCCCTTTTTTCTTTTTAAAATCACCAACATTGCAAAAAGAAATTTTTGTTCTTCATGAACAGAGGAAAAGTTTCAAAATATGGATCCTAAAGGCACAAAAGGCAGAAGACAAACAAAAAGGATTCATAATTGACTAAATCAAGCTTGTTCATGACTTCTGAATGCACAGGATTGACAACACTACTGAGGGTCCTGTATGACCCCCAAAATTTAGGTTCATCTTGCATCCTTGTATACGTCATTCAAAAAAAGATATATTTCACCAGTAACTCAGGAAATATTTCATGAGTCACTTATTTCTAATGCCACTTGAATTATTATTCTTCACTCTTGAAATTTCTTTTTCAATTTAATTCACGTGAACACCAAAACATCTGGTCTTTCTAAATAGTCCAGACTTTCACTAAGGAAAGAGATGAGAATCCAGGATTGTATATGGTAAAGCAGTTTTGCATATTTATGATATTAAAGTTACATCAGTGTAAGTGGAATCTGAGGTTTCAATGAAAAGTAATGCAATATGCACTGCTCTACCTCTATGAAAATGTGCATTATGCCCTGATGTTGCTTGGTGTCTACCAGCTGCTCTGCGGAAATAGCAGTATCTCATAAGGGAATGGGAAGCACTCACCAAAATTTGCTGTTTAATGAGGACAGAACACAGGTTCCCAGTGATGATTGATATCTAAATATTCATTACCTTCAAGTGCATCATTACATTCAGGGATTTGTTCTGACCCTCTAGAGAGAGAAAGTCCAAAATCAACGTCTAAATCTAGATTTGCTCCATTTCCTTCCTTAAATCCCATCTCTGGGAAATATTACCAAAAATAGTGCAGAAAGACTGCAATCCACCAGAAAAGCCACTGCAAAGGAAGACCTGATTATATTGAAAAAGTCATAGGGCTCARGTGTAAATGAATCAGATTAACACACACACACACACACAATACATGTATATATATACATGTATGCATGTGCATATATGCACACATAAATATATACATATATAGCTAACAAAGATCGCTATGCAATATTATAATCAAACTTAATAAATAAATGAAAAAATAAACAAACCTAGCAGTGGGACTCTGAAAGCGTACACAGGCAAAGGACCCAACACACCATCACTGTGGTATCTGGGAGGGGAGCACAGTGTGTTTTGTGCATCTAAACAAGCATTAGAACTTCTTGAAAGGAATGAGAAGAAAGAAAAAAAGAACTACTATATGAACTTGGCAAATGTAGACATGAAATGAAAAAGCTACGAAGACACAGGCATGGACACACACAAAATAATTGTGCAGGCCTTGCACGAGCCTTCAGTTTTAAAGGCAGTTTAGTTAGTAACAAAAAGATTTTCTATTTTCCAGTGARGCTTTAAAAGTAATTATTGTCCGGGTGTTCTTTGTCCATAAGTCTTAAGCAGCAGTGAGCAGAATTTCATTTTCTTCCTTTATTTCAGCAATAAATTTCCTTAAAAGAAACCCTCTTGTGCCCTGACAGTAAAAAGAGTATTCATAAAAGGAAAAAAACAAAGAAAATTTCTCCAGTTGACTCATTTCCACAAAATAAACCTAAGGAATGAAAGAGCTGCTGAGGCCAAGGCAAAACCCCAGCATTTTGAAGGGTTCTGAACTCCGGTAATAGAGGCAATAGATCTCTGACCTCCAGCCTGGTTTCTGAACAGCCCCGTGGCCCTTACTCACTGACTGTAATGACTCAGAGGAAAGCTCAGGGGCTTTTGCAGTAAGAAATGATATTCAAAATCTGCATTTGGATCCAGGGTTAAATTTTTCATCGAGCATTGATCACTGCTTAGAAAGAACAACTCCAACAGGAACTTTTAGTTCAAATAAAAAACATATTTAACCACAAAACTTTATGTTATCTCGTTCCTTTATTCACTTTTAAATTGTATACAAGTAAAAATTCCAGATGGATATTTATATTTCTATGATACCTTTTCTCAAGGACCAATTTAACAAACAGGCTTTTTGCCTCTTACTGTAACAACTAGCTATGAAACAAGAATTTTTATTTGGTCCTATGAAAAATAGCCAGAATACATCAAGTTCTGAATACACAGCCAGTTAATCTACAGAGCACAAAGGTTCCCCGCTTCCTAAAGCACAGTAACAATTTTTTTTTTTTTTTTACCATCAAAACACCTTATAGCCAAATAAAAGGTGGAAAATATTTTTACTGTGCTTGTGACTTGCAATGCTGCGTTCTTAGGTTACTGTGTGGCTTGGGACAACAGGCACTACTGAAAAAAAAAATTAAAAAAATTAAAAGAAAGAGGTAGAAATTATCTCCCCATCTGCATTAGAAGGAGGAGGAAATAGGTGACTTCTGGGACTTCTTCTAGACAAAATGTGGCAAAGCATGTGGGAATATCCTGAAGCCTTAAAACATTTATTTGAAAAATTGGTATTACTTTGCAGATTAGACTCAAAAGAAGGTTAGTAACTGGCAATACACCAGAGCATTCAGCTGAGCATTCCTGTCAAAGCATGATCCCTCCAATAACACAGAAAAACCTTGAACTATATGAAGAAGCTGTGATTCAACCTGGACACTGTTTGCCCCCACAGGTCTCACTTTCATATTCCTAAAATTCTCGGCCCTAGTCCCCACTTTGGTATGTACACAAAGATGAACACCAACGCAACATAAGCACAAATGTCTTCACGCAGACTGTGGGTAACATTAAATAAACTAACGAGGTCAAGGAAAGAAGTATGAATGGATTTTAAAAGTAATTAGACTCACCAAAAAAACCTACCAATACAATTAGGACTGACTGACAGCCTTCTTGGCAATCTCACACTGGATGTTAGCGGGTCAATGGGCAACGGAGACAGCACCCTCCCGGGGMCAGAGGTGGGCTTTCCAAACTGTGCTGAACTGAGGAACTGTCTCTACCATGACCCTTTGCTGAACCAGTTCTGTAGATAAAAGGAGGTCCTCATTTCCCAGCACTGTGACTCTATCATATTTCCAAACAGCTAAGTTTTTCTAAAGATAGCTGAAGGGGAAATATTTAAGGTATTTAGGAAACAGGACAAGAGGGAGTTCTCAACTATTGCCGATCTTCAGAATAACATTAAGGGATAAATACATAATACCTAATAAATCCTGGAGTGCCTAGTGAGTATACAGGCCTGATTCTCCACTTCCACATAATTTGACATATCACTTCATATACGCGTTTCTGTTGTTTATATGGACCGACTATAACTAGTCTGTCTTCACATAACACTTGGCTGAATATTGCCATTGTTCCTTCTTGAAAAACAACCCCAGAAAATCCAGTTTCCTTCAAAGTTAAATGTTTGGAGCCAAGTCCTACACTTCTTGTATAGAGCAATGTTGTAAACAACAAAAGGGGAATGATGCAAGCATCCAAGGGCTCTTTGTTATACAAATACACATCAGTGGCTTGATCCCTCACGTAAGTGCTTGGGAAAAAAATTGAGCATACTCAGTAGGATGGTCTTTCCCTCTCATAAGCCCTGGTTAAAACAGTAGATATATTACAAGGAAAAGCAATAGTACTAAATTAAGAGAGCACCAAAATACATGCATATGAATAAGCTAAATACCCAGCCCCCCAGATACTCCAGCAATAATCTCTCACCTCAGTTTGCACAGCTGCCAATGGTG
Source organism: Apteryx rowi (assembly GCF_003343035.1). Classification (NCBI taxonomy): domain Eukaryota; kingdom Metazoa; phylum Chordata; class Aves; order Apterygiformes; family Apterygidae; genus Apteryx; species Apteryx rowi. The sequence continues at coordinate 1,116,358 of NW_020451282.1, forward strand.
ACATTGCCCAATGGCTAGATCTCAAGAGCTTGGACTGCATAGCCTTCAAAAGTCACTTCCAGCCAACATGTCTGTGCTGCTATAACCTCACTCTTACAGCACACTTACTCCTTTCTGTGAGCTTTCAGCAGTTGTTAATGAAGCTCCAGAGACGAGACCACACACTGACAAATCCATTTGTACTCCCTACAAAGGGAATTCATCTTCAGTTTCTACCAAGAGACTTCTTTCACCATATCTGTGCCATGCTGTCATTCCTTAAACCAGCATTGCTGGACCAGGGGCAGTTTGGATATGCCTGCCTTTAACCTGGCCTCATCCCAACACCCTGTGTCCTCCAATGTGTTCTGTAGCACGTGGATACAGAAGTCTCTCTCACCTGGTAGAAGGTCTAGGCCCCCAAGATCCACCAGCTAAAGATATAATGACAACAGCTTTAAACATACTTTTCACAGGGGACAACAGCAACAGAAAGAGCAACCTTAGCATTGTGCTCTCAGTTCTAGCACGGAGGAAGAAAGTCAGCAGCACACAGTGCACAAGACACTTGTGAACACTCCTTTCCTTCCCTTTCACCCCTCTATTTACAACACCTCCACAACTCAGCCGGGTAGCACAGTCATCCTGTGGTGACTTCTCATGCCCAGAGCTGAAGTTTCGCTTCAGTCACCATTTCAAACAGCAGGAGCCCTGCCCCTGGCCTGCCCAGCCAAGGCACCCCCAGGTATCAAGCAACCAGGCAACTCCAGCTGCAATCCTAATTTGGGGTAGACTCTCTTATATGTAAGACTATCCCCTTCAGAGGACTTCATGAAAAGCACCCCTCTTTAAATCTAAAATATGGTTAACCTCTTTTAGACATCACCAGGAATCTATATTCTCAGATGAAACAAATCCAAGACAAAGGAAAAAAATCTTCAGTGCTATCAACCTTGTATGAAGGACCCGCTAGAGAGATATGGGTCATTTGTTCAAATAATCTGAGGACTGAAGAATGGCTTAAGAGTTCAGAAGCCGGAGGGTAGTGCAAGAATGAATTTCACATTCCAGGGAAGACATCAAAACCAGATATTTCTGTGACAGGCATATCAGCATATCCTTTCAGATCCCTCTGAGTGTATTTTCTTCTCTTTGGATTTGAGATCTTGAAGGAATAAAACAAGCTCTCGTTTTTAATTAAGTTTCCTGTAGGCAAGGTTGAATACCAGTGAATTCCTCTGAAGTGGGAGCTAGCACAATGCCCCACTAAGGGCCCCATTGACCCAGCCTTCCAAGTAACGTTCACAGGCTTTATAAAATTTTTAAAAAATTTTCAGCCAACCCAGCCAGTAACAAATAACAGTTTTTGATGTTCTTAGCAGTGATATGTTATTGGGGAACATACAATCAACTGCTATATGAAAGGGCTGACTTTTATTACTCTTCGAGACACATTTATGCACTATTCTCTTGCCTGCAGTGCCAGGGTACACACTGCATATTCTAACAGGGCAAAATGGAAATATTGTCAGCTACTGCTGACTATTCAAACTCCCTTTGGGCTGAATTTTTATAAGATAGACTCTTATAAAATAGTCTTTTAATCAAATGTGTGCTTAAGACTGAAAGACAATGATGTTTGTCATGAAGTTAAAATTCTTTCTTTCTCTTGCAGGAGGAAAACTCAAATGGGATGAAAGGATGTATGTCAGATAACCACCTCTATGAGACTTCATGAAAAGTGCAATTCCTTTTGATATTGGAAATATATTCTTGCCAGCCAGAGTTTATGAATTGGCAAAGATTGGACAGAGGAACTTTCCTAAAGATAACCAGCTCTTAAGGAAAGAATAGCAGATCAGGTTTACATATGACAAATTCCTTTCCAGTGGAAAAACTACTCATAGGTTGTACACTGAAAACCAAGGATCAGTCATTGTAAGTCCAAACATCTAACATTTCCCTATAGCATGAAGTTTCTGAGTTCTAGTTATACTGAGCTATTAATGTTACATGTTGTAATTACATAATGCTAATTATATTGTCTGTGTCTCCAGAAAAGGAGGAATGTAAGGCAAAGCACAAAGTTTGGCCTATAACTCAAATGTTTGCCAAAATACTAAAACACTTATACTTTTCTTTTTTTTAAATTTAATCCTCTAGTCAAAAAAGAACAGAATTGCATTAATTCTGTCCTCAACTGTGTGGTTTATATATGTTGCCTGTTCTTGGAACCAGCTGAACTCTTACCGTTTTGAAATCAATAGATTCAATAAAGATGAAGTTACACTGTTTTTCCATCAAAAAGTCGCTATGATATCCAAATGCAAAATCATGACCCAAGAYAGAGAAGTTAGAAGGTGATGACAGTAATTGCTCTTATATCACTTTGGTTTTCTTTTCACTGAAATGTGCAGCTGAGAAATTAATGTCTCTCTCTCTACCTCTCTATGTACACACACACACACACACACACACACAAAACATTTGAATAAAGGGACAGACGCCAATATCAAGGTAACCATATCCCCTGAAGATAAGGAAAGGATGGTGCTTGGAGAAGCTTTATTTTTGCTTTAAATATAAATTAGAAACAACAGCAGGGAAACTACATTGATATTATAATGTTATGCTGAATACCCAAATGCTTCACCTCAGGAACATACTTGCAATACACGCACACAGTCATGTAAAAATTTAAAAATATATAAATATGCACCTTTCCATGATCGAAATCCAAAGTTACAAATCATAACTTGAGTAATACACTATTGTAGTGAAGTCACCCTGCCAAGCAAGCTTGCCAGCTGGGAGGGTTCACCTCTGCCCTTTTTAAGGTTTCTAGTTTGCTCCAGAAAAGCCCTGGACACACATCTCCATTACTCCAGCACAGAAGAAATCCCTTTGCCCTGAAGGTTATCGGCATGCCACTCAGATAATTTTTTTTTTTTTATTAAACTCTGAAAAGGAAAATACGTTTCATAAGTTTCTAAACACATTTCAAATGATGAAGCATAGCAACAGTAAGTGAAGACTTCAGTGAGAGCCAGTTTAAAAATGCAAACTTCCTCTGTTCTGTACAGAACAGAAAATATTTAACATGCATATTTAGATAATAAATTTTTTCAGGTGGGCTGAACATTTTCCTTAGTAATTAAGTAATTTTACAGCCATAAGCATAACAATGAAATTATCAAATATATTGTCAGAAACTAAAAGCACAGATTTTGTAAAATTCACAGTTGATATAATTGCTTTACACATGGCTGATTTTTAACAATAAACCATGATACCTACTCCAAATAGAGATGCTTATTTTACCACATTTTCAGTAGGATGAATATCCTGATATGCCTATATCAGTGAAGTTATATTCCACAGTAATATCTTATGTAATTAATCTAGCAATTTGTAATTATATCCCTGGCATGAAATGATCATTAAAAATCATTTAAATCATCTGGGGGAAGGACTTATTTTTAACATCTGGGGGATATCTATAAAATATTATTTTATGTCTAATTAATTCAACTGTTCTTCTCGCTTGCAGAATACATTCTGTTTTTCAGTAAGCACTGAAGTTTGTATTATGCTTTCTACTTTCCCATTTACAGCTAAGAGAGGAACATTTTCCTAACTGTTGATCCTTTTTCTTCTAAGCCAGTCGAGACATGGGTTGCTAATTTGCTCAACCAGAGGATGAAGATGGCACACTAAGCTGTTTCCTTCCTTTAAGGAAAAGGAAGCTACCCTACCCAGGCAATCAGAAATTTGTTGTGGCAGGACTACAGTGTCCATTTCTTTGGGATATTTCTTCTTGGGATGATAAATTTGGCAACTTGCTCAACAAAGCAGGAAGCGATGGCAGCAACATCCCTGTTATATCAAAAAGCACCAGGACTGTGGTTACCATCACCCACATAGCCAGACCTCTGAGCATATAATCTACAGTCAGTACATCTTTCCCTGACCCAGAAATGTTCTAAATGGACCAGGCGAAGGTGGTGAACAGACACGAACGTCATCCGAGAAGTGTTTGGCCCTGCTACAGCTTTTCTGCTGCTGGGAGCAAGTCTTTCTCCCATCTACTGTATTCCTCCCACCCTCTTCACTCCTTCTCCTTACCTAGCAAGACACCAGGCTGAACTTCACTCATCCCATTTCCCTATATTACTTTTTTTTTTTCCCCTCCTGTACCCTACATTTATCTTAGATTTTCAGCTCTGATTCTGAAACAACAGAACTGGAGAGCTGGTACCTCCTGACTCCTCCTTTCCCAGTGGGACTCATGACCCAGATTCATCCCACTTAGTATGCACCTCGCAGGAGGTGGTAGACCCAGAACGGTGACGCCAGCAGTCAGTTCAGCACCTCTCCGTTCGCAGTCATCCTCCGGAGGCCTCTACTTATCTCCATTAGCTATACACATAACCTCAGGCAACTACATAGCTAATTTAGGCACAGGAATGTCTAGGCCTCACAGTCACTTGATGTATTTAGAGAAGAGCTCTTCCTTTAAAAAATAAAATCTATAGGGACAGGACAATAAGGAAATGAAGTTTGTTAACACTCTTGTTCATTAAAGTTCAAGTATCTTTACTTCCCTTGCTTTCTTCTTTGTTTCTTGTAGCATTGTTACATATTTTAAATATTTCCTGCTGGGCATAAAAAAATGTATTCAAGCACCTACTAATAAATTCCCCAAATCCAAATTACTCTTTGATAGTAAGAAAAGTAGCAAAACAGGCAATTTAAAGTTTGTAACATCCTTAATATTGTGTACAGTCTTCACAAAAATGCACAGACAGACACAGTTAAAAAGAGATGAAATAACTGGGGTCCATTTGCCATACTCTATAAAGGCATTTCTACAGAATGATTATTTCTGTTCAGCTCCAGCTGTCTGTAGTTTGTGGGGCTTTTCTGACACATGCAAAAAGGAATTTAGCCAGAAATCTGAAACCTGCTACATTTAGGAATATATTTATGTGCAGTAACTTGGTGACTGATGACTTCATAGGAAGCTTCCAAACCTATTTAAAATTTGGGAAAACAGCTGGAAAGAGATTTTTACTTCCTGTGTAATCTGTATACCACAAAAAAGAGAAAGAAAAAAAGAGAAACAGACACCCCCCCAAGAGATGCTATACATTTCATAGTCTCCCAGAGAACCAAGTATATACAGTCTTACACACTATTGTACTAACAGCTATATGTCTTGCTGTAGCTTGAAGAATATGCATTCAAAAACAAATTATTGAAACAAAGATGGATGGCACCAGCAGCTTTGGGTGCCTGAGATCCTACAACTGCTGAAAGTTGATCGTGTCCATGTATCTTAAGGGAGGACTCCTTTCCCCCCTCCAGGGGATGCCAGAGGTCCCTGGCTGCCAAAATCCTGTCAGGCAGCACACTGAGTGTTACAAGAAGCAACAGAAAACCAGTTTAAAATGTCTGTTGAAACCTTATTTCCCTTCCTTCCCCAAAGATGCACAAACAGCATGGGAGATGCTGATTCTCAGAGTGTCCGAGTTCACTGGACCACGATGACGATCGTTACAGTTTCCTCCACGGCCGCCACAGCTCAGGTCTTCCAGCATCCTCTGTCCCAACTTCGCTGGCACACTGCCTCTTCCTCCTCACGTTACAGGGGATGAAGCAGCCAGCGCAGGAAATGGAGAAGTTGCCTCCTCCAGTGTAAGGCCACTGAAAATTTCCCTTACATAGTGCCCCATTTTCTACTCCAAGATTTTAGGTAATATAAAAGACTTCAAAATAATTATAGACCGGAGGATACAGCCCCTAGAATGCAGTAGAAAAAGCACCAAGAAAAATATCCATGTGTCTATGTGAGAAGAGTCAAACATGCCCCAAAACAGGTAGGAAAAGAAATTCTATTTGGAATTGCTGTTCTCTACTCTTCACACCTAAAAAAATGGAAGTGGCATGATCTTAGTACCCCCAACCCAACAAATGACAAAGTGCATTAGCCCATGCACTTAGATCCCCTGTTGTAAGGCTYGTCCACATTCAAATTCTTTGCCAACACAGGTAAAAGAGCACGTCAATTGGGGGGGGGGGGAACCCACACTAGAGAGCTAGTTACAGACTAGGAACTGAAGCCCACAAAAACTGATAGATGACCCTACCTCCAACATCTGCCTCTTAACGTTTTAACAAGGTTGCTATTTTCCAGTCTCAGATACACCTGTCTCATAGAAATAATGTTAGCATTTAGATTCACTTAAGTTTTAACCTGGAAAGAATCATTAGATTATCTAACCTGACCTGCTGCAAATACTGGCCAGAGCATTTTGCTCAAGCACAGCTGTACCAGGGCATAGTAAATCACGTCTGACCAGTGCAGGTCTCTCTAAAAGCCACCCAGTTTTCGCTAGAAGAATCTATCACTTACTTTGCTTGGTTGTTTCAGTATGTAATTATGCTTCCAATTAAAAATGTGTGCCTGATTTCTAATTTGAATTTGTCTTGCTTCAGTTCACAGCCACTGCTTCTGCTCATGCCTGTTTCTGTTAGCATCGAGCTCCTCAGTGCTCAGTATTCCTCGCTGTGAGCGCACAGTGAATTTCTTCCAAAGGAAATATATGTGGCTGTGAATACAAACATGCAYGCACACAAACATACACAGAGTATCCGATCACTATTACTTGTGATCAACACCTCTACAGGATCTGAAAATGCACATGTCACAGTTCAAGTGTATCCAGAATAACAGGCTCAGTGCTCTCCTTTTATAAAAACTAAGTTGCTAATAGCTAAAAGACAATAATTTCATCTAGCAGCTTATCAAAGAGACAGCAATGGCATCAATTTTCTTCACTCAGAAGAGCGGTATAAGCTACGTGGTGGCCATCTCTTCTTCCTCCTGCACTTAGCACGTAGCTAAGCATCGGAAATAGAAGCACCAGCCTGGCCGGCCCCTGCTCACGCGCTGATGGGATCTGACAAGATCCCAGCTTGAAGTGATTACAGCTCCACTGCTGGATGACAGGACAGATTCCCACCTCACAGCAGACAACTTCATTGACTGTATATACCTGGCACTTCCTGAAGCCCCATCACAAACTGCTGATGTTGGCAGTAAAAGCCAATTAAATAGCACTCTTCAGGGCTTGGGCCTCATTTGGTCCCGATCACGAGAAATACTGGAAAATCCCAGAGGAAGGATGGTCAGCCCTGGCTTACACAGCACTTTCTGCTCATGCAGCCATGCACCACAAAGTGCACACAGCTGAGCAGACGCAGACAAGCTAACAAGCTAATGATTATAGAAAACGTTAATACAGGGTTTAGTTGACATGCAGTATTTATATCTTGTGCATTGGTATTTTCTACAGGGATGGACAGAAAGTATGAAATAGTCTCCTAGGAATTCCTCCTACCTCTCATTTTTTCAGCAGTTTCTCCCTCATACCATCCTCTCTTCTTCCTCAGAAATAGAACATACCTGAGGAAAAATATGCAGGGATGAGGGGAGAAGACTTCTGCTTTCTTTTTTTTTTTTTTTTTTTAATAACAGGTCTGATACACAGATCTGTTCTTGTAATGGACTCATTAGCAAGAAAAAAAATCACTTCTGCTGTACAGGAACATCACAGACAGAGTTTAATAACTACAAAACCAAACAAAACCTCCTTCCTTAAAAACACATGAAATCATGCTTGGAAATGCATGAAAATCTACAGAAATTTCTGGGAAATGTGATGTACAAGTCCCCCTTAGAAACAACTAAGTGTATTTATTCCTAGAAACATTGATCTTCTGTTATTAATATTTCTGCTTACATTGTAAGACACCCTGAAGGAAAGGGTGGGGGGTAGATGTGGAGAGATGTCTTCTCAGGTGAAAGAATATAAGAAATGTCTTCTTATAAAGGGAAGGCAGATGCCACAGAGGCAGAGATGCAGAAGAGGTGGCTAACAGATACGTTGCTGCACAAATCACAGACAGCTGTACACAGAGGAAGATGGCAGGGAATCTATTACAAACACAAGTGGTAGTGAGATAAGCTACAATCCAGATGACTGAATTGTTGCTCACCTTAAAAAAATTAAGGAATAATAATGTTCTGGAGTTAATGTATGTGAGGGAATAAACAGCGGTACGATCCTAAGTGATGCACACTCATCCCTCTGCACACAGCTTTAATTGAAATGGCAACTGCCAGCGTCGGCTGCTCCACGCCGCGAGCGCGGGAAGCTGTTGCAGCCGGGCCCAGGCTGTTGTATTGATGTGCACTAGCTTTGTTTTCAGTCACCAGGGAAGTSAAAGCCTCTGAATTCTGGTTTGTTTCAACTTGCTTTTATACCAAATATGTATAACTAAGAGAAAAAGAAAAAGGAAAAAGAAAAAGGCCAGATGACAAATGTACAGAAAACACATGGCCAAGTATTTTACAAAGGGTTCCTTGCTCTTGGTGAGAATTTTCCCAGGGAAGCTGCTGGAGAGAGGGAGAAAGGCAGGAATGCTTTGGGGTTAAGGAGCCTCTTTTCTCAGCAGAGTTGTAGGGCTTCCTCACTGCTGACATCTCCAATGTGTAAACTCACAGTCAGAGCAAAAAGAGGAAATACTAAAAAACAAACAAAAAAAAAAAAACACCCAAATATACTGATAGTAAAAAAATTTAATGTATGTGACAATAATTAGCATCACTCACTTTTTTACAAAGAAAAAATAATGCAGGTTGCTTGTTCCCACTATTCTATTTACTAGTAGATTTGAAGTCAATAAGGTTGATAGCCACATGATTAGAAAGCAAGTTACGACAACATATATAGAAAAGAACGTTCAAAGTGCAGAAGGGCATGCAGTTTGGGACARCAAGTCTTTTTAGGATGGGAGTCAAACACTGGATTCTCAAGTAAGAGCAGGAGAGAAGCTGGCATATCTGAAATAGGAAATGATTAAAAGCAGTCAGATAAAACAAAAGTCCCATATAAACAAGCAAGAATAAAATAGAAAACCAGAGCAGAGGATAAAGTAAACAAATGTGCTTCTCTATAAGTGCTAGATATCTAAGGAATGAGGGGGCTGCTGTAACACCAGGGGAAAAACTATRGAAAGAACAGAGCAGCTTGCAAGGGTGCCATATACCCAGAAAAGCTTAAGTTTAATCCAACAAATAAGGTAACTGTATCAAGAATCACACAATCCCTGTGGACTGGAATTTCAGTCCTACACAGGGCAAGTACAGTATTTAGCATACCACCAGGTCAGATGGGAACTGGCTAGTCTGGATGGGAACAGTGACTACGATTTCCTTTGTGAACTCAAAGGCTGAAAGATCAGGAAACACGCTCGCAATGGGAGACTTTGATGACTCCATGTAGATTGGTTAAATGTTGTATCAGGGCATGATGCCAGGACTAAATTTTCAGACACTGCTTCATGAGCAGCTAGCCAGGAAACTTGGAGGGGAAGCAACTCTTCACCGGGTCTCAGCAGGGCTGTCAATGAGTCACGCTGTAATAGCGATCACTGCGCAYGTAGGGCCAACATCTGTGCATAAGCAAGGAAGCCAAAATATCCACAACGGGAGTGGATTCAACAGGATTCTTGCACAAAAACGAGGACACTTGTTTAAAAATGAAACCTAAAAGCAGCAATGAAACAGGTAAAATGGCCAGCAGATCTTTTTAAAGACAAGATACTGGAAATTCAGTGCAAGTGCACACTACCTAAAGTAGACCAAAAAAAGAGCAAAAAATGAGCATGATTAAAAAGAAAGACTATCTGAAAATAGAAAGAAAACTTCWGAAAGTTGCATTTTTGTCCAGTTGAAGAAAACAGGATAAAAAAATCCTTAAAAGGATAAACTAGAATGAAATAGGCCAAAATAAAAACTCTTGAAAAACAGCTTGAAAAAGTTAACACTGTAATAATGAATCTTCTGTCAAGCCTACCAAAAGATGTGAAGCCTGTCACAGAAGTCTGTGGAGCCGATGTATGAGCAAGGTCAGAAAAGAGCATCTAGAGAAGATGAGGCCAGAGAAGCCAAAGTGACGTTTTGCATCCCTGTTCACTCTGGAACTGCTTTGAAAGGTTCCCACGTCACAGCTCTTCTTTCCTGGGGCTGCATTAGGATATGTTTCATATAAAAGTGTCAGTACAAGATGTTCTACACAAATCAACACTACTCATCTGCCCAAACCAGATGGTATTCATCCAAATGTTCTAAAGGAACTCAGGGATGAAATCACTATGTCATTAATTGCAGCAAATAGCTTCTTACTTAAAATAACATTTGTATTAGAGGAATGGACATTGCAAACACGATACCAATTTTTTTAAAGGAGTCCAAGAGCAATTTAGAGAGCTGTAGGGCAAAAAGTCTGATAAGCACTATGAAAATTAGTTAAAAACTACTCTAATTCTTTCTGCTGTTACCTGGAGAAATAATATGTACTCAGCAAGAGTTCACATGACTTTTGCAGAGGAAATTCATGACATGACTCATTAACCTACTAGTTTTTTGATAGAATAAATGAACATATGAAAAGGAAAATCAAAGTGAATAGCCTACTCTACAAGTCTTTAGATAAGATCCCCCATAAAATGTTCTCAAGAAACTAAACTGCTACTGGAGAAGAGGACAGGTCTTCATACAGTGGAATAACTGTTCTAAAAACAGGAAATATGGGTTTGATTCATTTTTGCTATTGAGAAAAGTCATCAGGGCAGTCCCACAAGGATACGTGCTATGGTCAGTGCTGTTTAACATCTCCATAATTCCAGAAATGGGGGCAAACAATGGCAAAAGTCTGCTGCTAATACTATGTTATTCAAAGTAATATAACAAAGTCCAAATGTGAAAAGTTGCAGAAGGACCCTATGATACTGAGTGACTTGTCATTAAAATGGCAAAAGAAATTCAGTGTAGATAAATGTAAAGGGATGTTCAAGGGAAACAGTTCTAATATTACACGCAAAATGAGGGGTTCTGAATGAACTATTATCATTCAGTAGAGATATCTGAATGGTACGATTCACAGTTCCATGAAAATGTCAATCTGCTATTCAATAGCAGTTCAAAAAAAAAAATCAAAGGAGAAATTTTTAGGATGGTAACAGAGGACAAAACAGAGAATATCAATAAGGCACTGTATTAGCCAACTTATTGTGCCCTCACCTTCACCACAGTGTGCAGTACTACTCTACCTATCTCAAATAGGATACAATGGAACCACAGGAAATACCCACAAGACAGACAAGGGTAAGCAAACAAATGAAAAGACTGCTGTTCAAGGAGCAACCTCTGTGTTGTCTGTAAAATCAGAAGCATGCAGGATAAAGGGTTGTTTTATTACAACTTGCAATTGCAGTTAAAAATGTGCCCAAATCCCACAAAATAGAAATACCAGACAAATAAAAGGGAAAAAAAAATCTATCAAGAAATATTTAATACAGAAACTGCACCTCTGGCTCAGGAAGTCCCTGAGTTTGAGGCTGAGACAGTATTCATACGAAAAAGGAAATGTCACTCCTGTCTTCAAGAAGGGCCAGAAGGAGGATCTGAGGAATTGCAGGATGCTTAGCTTCAGCTCCATCCCTGGAAGGTGATGGAGCAAAAAATTCTGGAAGTCATTCCAAAACATATGAAGGACAAGGAGGTGTTTGGGAGTATTCAGCATGGATTTGCAAAGGGGAAATCTTGCTTAACCAACCTGAAAAGCCTTGTACGATGAGAAAAAYTAGCTCAGTGGAGATGAGGCCAGGGCAGTGGATGTTATCTTGACTTTAGTAAGGCTTTCAACACTGTCTCCCACAACATCCTCATAGATAAGCTGATGAAGTACACACTGAAGTACACACACACTGAAGTAAGTGGATAGTGAGACAGACTGAAAACTGGCTGAACTGTTAGGCTCAGAGGGTTGCAATAAGTTGTACGAAGTCCAGCTGGAGGCCAATCACTAGTGTTGTACCCTAGGGATCAAAATTCAGGCCAATACTGCTTAACATCTTCATTAATGACCTGGATGATGGGACCAAATGCACCCACAGCAGATTATCTGCATCATCTGTTGCACCACCTTGCAGATGATACAAAACTGTGAGGAGTGGCTGGTACACCAGACGGTTGTGCAGACATACAGAGGGACCTCAACAGACTGGAGAAAGGGGCAAACAGGAACGTCACGAAGTTCAACAAGGGGACATGCAAAGTCCTGCATGTGGGGAGGCACCAGTACATGCTGGGGACCAACAGACTGGAAAGCAGCTTTGCAGAAAAGGATGCGGGGGTCCTGGTGGACAACAAGTTCAACATGAGCCAGCAATGTGCCCTGATGGCAAAGACCAACAGCATCCTGAGCTGCATTAGGAAGAGTGTCTCCAGCAGGTTGAGGGAGGTGATCCTTCCCCCCTGCTCAACACTGGTAAGACACATCTGGGGTACTGTGTTCAGCTCTGGGCTCCCCAGTAAGAGAGATGTGGATACACTGGAGCGAGGCCAGTGAAGGGCCACAAAGATGATTAAAGGCTTGGAGCATCTGACATAGGAGGAGAGCCTGAAAGAGCTGGGACTGTTCAGCCTGGAAAAGAGAAGACTGAGGGATATCTTATCAATGGGTATAAATACCTGATGGGGACAGTAAAGAAAACTAACCCACACTCTCCTCAGGGGCACCCAGTGACAGGACAGGAGGCAGTGGGCACTAATTGAAATACAAGAAATACTATTTTAAACATAGGAAAAACTTCTTTAAGGTAAGGGTGATCAAACAGCGGAACAGGTTGCCCAGAGAGGTAGTGGAGGCTCCATCCTTGTAGATATTTAAAACCCAACTGGACATGGCCCTGAGCAACTTGCTCTAGGTGACCCTACTTCAGCAGGGAGGTTGGCCTAGACCATCTCCAGAGGCCCCTTTCAACCTCAACAATTCTGTGATTCTGTGAACCATCACTACAGAATTGCTTTCTTTTCTTTCTGTTACATAAGTCTCTGGTATTGTCCATGGGCAGAGATACAACATCGAGCTGGACAGTCCTTCAGTGTGGTTATTCTTATTTTCTAAAGGATAATTTACAGTAAACTATTTTAATTTAAATGCTATAAAAATTATCATTTTAGCTGGAATCAGACTACCTTAATGCAGGGCATTCAATTTGATTAATATTTTCCAAAACTTTTTATGTTAAAAAAAAAATCCCACAAAACACACATTTCGTTCTGCACAGAATCAACTGTGGAGCAAATCAAAAATTAAAGCACAAACCTAATGTTTGCTTTCTTTCACCTCATTTGATTAGAGCCATTAAATTTGCATCATCCTTAGCTGAGCAATTATTATCACAGAAGGCTTAGCCTCTTAAATTCAATTCTCACACTGCAAAAGCTTTCCAAGAAGTGATCCTCCTTTTCATAAAACTTCCACAGGATTTAAATAAAGTTTGTATTATTTGAAGAATCTATTTTTCCTCCTTTTCCTCCTAAAAGGAAGACTCCTAAAAAGGAGTTGCTCAAAGCTGATCCATAAGGACCCAGTGCCTCCTTGTCCTGATCCTAGGAACACAGGCACTGAAAATGATGCACGTATAATTGAGAGGGACTCTAAGATTGCTTTGCTCTACATCATTCTGACTCTCACCTTGCCCAATACCTTTACTCTCACAYCCTCCCTCCCTCCTTGTCTGAAAGGAGAAAGGAAAAAATTAATGGTAAGAAAGGGAAAAATCTAAAGAAATATTTTCCTAAAAGACTAATCTCCCAAAAAGTTCTCTCTGCCTGTTTTGAAGTGTATTTATAGTTGGAGTTTTCAAAACCATATCCTCTGATATATAATTCATCTTATTTTTCTCCTTCCAGTCCATGCATTTTAACTTATAGTAATTTAACAGTGCAGCAAAAGTGCAATTCAAAACAGAACCTGAATAATTTTTTGAATTAGAGAAATAAGCTATGAACTGCTTACCCAGCACATTTATGGTGTTACTGAAAATGACGACTAAAGCGTACTGACCACAAGCACTCACCACACAGAGAAACCCAACAAATCAAAGCTGTCCAGTGTAGCTTCATAATATCTCTATTTAAACCTAAACAAAACCCATGTTTGCTAATTTATAGTGTTTCTGAACTGTGTTAGTCATCTGCTCTCCTTCCAGTACCAACTCCTTCTCCTAACAAGTGCTTGGATAGTTAAGACTATCTCAGAGCCAAAACCCAAAGTCTCAGAGTTTAGTAGGCACTCAAAAGGCATAAAGAAATGGCCTTTACATGCTGCACTTTGTTTTGGCACCTGACCTTACCTACTCAGGCTCCCAGGAAGCAAATCTGAATCGCCATGCTTGAGTCTGGATTTCTTGCTGTCTCTCTACTGCGTAGAGATGATCGTACTTTCTTACTTCATATGCTCTTAGAAGGATCAACTAAAGAGTTTAAAACCAAATGTTAGTGAAATTAAACAGACAAAAAAATAAAATTCTTCACTGGCAGTTAATTTCAACACTAGTTTCTCTTAAACTGATCACCCTGCTAATGGCCTAAGCTCTGACCTGACTTGTTCACATCCAAGACGACCATATTTCACCACTGTATTCATAACAGCTCCCTGGCCCTTCTGTTGAAACTGCCCAAAGAAATATAAATCAGCACCAACTGTGGTGAGGCTTCTGATTATTTTAACAACTTTGCTATGAGCAATCAGACTGCTATTACTAACTCTTTCAACACACAATTGGTGGTATGCACTGTTAATTTTTAAGTGGGATCAAATTTATAAACTAAGTTAACCTTCCTTAAAAGCATTTTGGCGTATCAAAATTTTAAAGGCTTTTTTCAAGTACAATAATGACTTTTTCCACTATTTTCTTTCTTGCCTCTTACTATGCTTTACTCTTCCTTCCACCTACCCAACTGTGTAAAGACCAATCAGAGAATGAACATATCCATGCAACAGAAAAATTACCACCTAGACCTTTCTACGCCTTCATGCAAAGCAGATTGTGCAAAACCTATGCAAATTCACGAATTAAGCAAAAAACAAAGTGAATCAGAAGCAGGTACATAGGCCTTGTTAGCTGAAGGAATGCAGCAAAAAGGCAATAGTTTGAGGTTTTCTGAACTTAATTTCTTCAGGAATTTTCTGAAAGACAGGACAACAGAAGATGGTAAGAATTTTACAAGTTCTGGATACAAAGAATTGAATTTGAAGGACTTCACAAGAATAAAAATGCTATTGTATCAATACTAACCCTCAGCTAATGTCAAAAGATTTACACCATTTATACCATGACAGATAAAATATACAGAAAGCAAGCATTTGATTAAGAGTGTATGAAAGGGACATTCATTGCTTAAGTAATTTATTGGTAACAGATACACAGAAATATTGCTGATTCTAGAACAAATTAGAAGACTTCGAAATTAAAATTACTTGGTGGTAAAGGTTATAAATTGCAAACTAATTAATAAAAGTTAGGCTGGAAGATGAGTTCTCTTTCATTCTGGAACTAACTGAACRGAGAGATAAAATAGTTATCACTGGTAGCTTTCCAACTGTAAAGAAGCTTGAGTCAATGTCAGGGTCCCTGTTCACAGCTTCTCTGTATAACATATAACTTCTCTGTAAAAACACTTTGTGTTTATGTACATTAATAGGTCATGGGATGTGACTTCTGCTCCCAACTCATTTGCAGCCTTGGTTATGAGACAGTGCTTACCAGTTGTGAAAAAAAAATAGTCAACAATGATCACTGTCCTTGCAAAACCCATGAATTGTTATTGCTAAAGAACAAAGTTAACCCATTCAAAGATAGCTGAATAGCTGTGTTATTCAGAAGGTAGATAAAGCCCCCAAACTAAAAGGATCTGCATCTTCCCCGATTCACCCGGCCTTCCAGAACAGATTCCTGGCTTGTGTGAATCAGCAAATCTCATCAACTCTCTTCCTTCCCACCTGGAAAAGTCTGGCATGATTTGTAAAGTGATAACACTCTGCATAGAGTCATACAAAATAAATGAATGAATAATGTAAACAAGTAACTAGATCCAACATGAATTGTTCAAACTAGCATTAAGTATAGCTAGTTAGTTTTCTTTTTAATGAAAACTATAGTTTTGTAATGAAAACTACTAAAAAATAGTTTACACCAAAATCTGTTCGGCCAGGGAGCTAAGAGGCAGAAAAGGTACTTTCAGTCAAGACAGACAAGATGGGGAGCATCGGAAATAAAAAACATGAATAAACACTGCCTTAATTTCCCGGCAGCCTTCTGGCTACAGCAGTCACCTAGAATAGAGCATACCAAACTTCAAGCCCTCCTTCAAGCCTCTTCTAAACTTAACTGTTAGATTAAAAGGCCCTTTACCCCTTTACTTCCTTTTGATAAACAAAAAGACTGAACTCTGTACACTCTCACAGCATGCCATTTTCACCAGCTCTCAAATGCTTTGCGTGACTCGTTTCACTCACTCTTCAATTTTTCAGTATGTTTTTAAAAGTGTGGACAGGAGGCCCAGATGAAGCATTGCAGTATCACTCTCCCAGAGACATGCACAGAAATCAAGTTACTGCTCTTCTCCCTCTTCCTTCTGAATTATGAGCTCAGTCCTCATAATTTTGCCAATTCTTTTTCATCTCCCATAATTGTCATCATCAATAACTTGCATTTGTTGAATAGGTTGGTACAGATCTCTCCTAAGCTCCAGGAAGTCATGATTACTCACTCAATGTGAATTAATTAAATAAAAAAAATCTGTGAATTAACCAGCTTTTAATATATTTAACCTATGCCTTATTGATATTGCATAGCACTATTTTTTTTCAAATAGAAAATGAATGTCATGAAATTTCAATCCAAAAAGACAGCAAACTCACAGAATATGATACAGAAAAGAATTGGTGAAGCAGAGTATATAAATTCAAAAACTCCCCAACTAACTTCTAAAGAAAAAAGCTTAAGTAAAATTCTGGTAAGGATGTGGAAATACAAGGCAAAAATCAACCAAACCAATTCAACTTGTTGAGCCTCGTGACCTTTTATTTTTCTTTTTTGTGATACTTCCCGTTCTATTGCATAAACAGAATAGATGTCATCTTTACCAGAAGCCAAGGGTGCTCAATATCGAAACTACACAACCTGGTGAACAATCAGTTCTGTTTGTTTATCAAGTATATTTTTTCATGGACATGTCCCTGCAGTAAGTCAAACAAATGTTACTGGATTTATGCTTACTGAGAGGCATTTGACTGACACTATCCCATATTAGAGGCAGTGAATTAGGTCCCAAGAATTCATACGACTCCCCTGAGCTCACACAAGAATATCACACAGGCAGGATAATTCACTATGGTATCTTAACCAAGGACCTTCTCTCCTTGCAAGAGGCTATGCATTATGAAAGGGCATTCCGGTTAGGCTCTGGCATTCGATTCTGTAGTAGTATTCAAGGTTTGCAGTAGGACATTCACAAAATAGGTCTTTTGCTCCAGTAGTTCCCAAGCTTGTCAAAGTTAGTTTTTCTTTAGGGCTATATGTAATACCTATTCAGATCTACAATTTCAAAGATGATGATAATTTTGAAAAACCTTTATTCTGAGCAATTCAACTTCAAGAATTTTAAAGGGTATTGGATAACTGCAAAGTACCGAACATCTATCCTCTGAAAATTAGACTGGTTATCCATAAGTACTTGTCATTTGTCGAAATACAGGGTTAATATGTTTAGCATGTGAACAAATAGTGACACAAACAGAGTGACCGATTCAAGGCACATATACATCAAACAGAGTACTGATATAGGTTTCAGTGAGCCTTACATGAGGCCTTACCAGCATGGTCTTATTTCAACAGTTCCTTAGTTTCAGTGAGTCATGTGCCGATTTTAAAATAAAATAGGAGAGAGCCCGATGCTATGTCAAATGTGTACTCTAGAATGGACCAAATTCTGAGCAGTGTCACCAAATAGCTGGAGGTAATCAGATCTCTTAAGCTTACATTTTAATATTTATATACTTAAGCAGAGGCGGGACTGATCCATTTGCTTGTTCTCAGTTTGGAACTAAGCTGGGTGTTGTGGGCAAACTGTGGCAGATATAACTATTGCCTTTAGGCAACCGAGAGTCTCACTGTCATTCAGCTGGCCTGGGCAGGATTGAGTCAAGTCTGGTCAGGGAGAAGGACTCAGTTTAACTCTGGGATTATTGCCATTTGCCATCAAATGCAAAAGGAAATCAGCAGCCAGGAATCTACTCCAAAGTCACTTTGCCCTCCAGTGTGCCTGGCTGAAATCTTCTGCCCACTACACTAAGTGACAAAAGTACTGACTGATAAGGAATGAGGCTAAACAACGATCCTAGCTTGTGAAAGAGCAAAGAATAGGTCAGAAAGCTGAGAACAAATGTATGCGGCGCCTTACCTTAATATATCAATTCCCTCTACTTTATTGTCTAAATTAAGACAATCATCCTCAGATGCATGGAAGAAGGCCCAAGGCCTTTCAAGCCTACAAGTTTTGTACTCAAAATAATTTAACCTGTACACAGTCAACATCCCTTTCCTCCCACCCTCCTACCTGAAGTAAGATCACCCAGTTTCTGCCTAGATGAAGGTGCTTTGTCATGCACACAGAAAATGCTGCGCAAATTGTCAAAATGAGAAAATGCCTGAGTTGAGCAAAAGCTTAACCCCTTTTCTGCTGCAGGACTTCATCTGTGGAACAGCTACTCCAGTAATCAAAGGAGTGTTTGCTAAAAATTAAAGGCTACCAAGCAGAGTGAAAAAAGAGTGGGAACAGATAATTACTACTTTCATAACAAATAGCACTGTATTCTACAAATGTTTGTCCTAAAAAATCCACAACTGGTAAAAACCTCAGTTGAAGTCTATTTTTAAGTGGTAAGACCTGAATTGTAACCTGTATGAATCATTAGAGCTCCATTGCTTCCAAACATGAAGTCTATCTACACCAATAATGCCAATCTATTGCCCCCTTCCCCAATAAGACGTTGATTTGTGCCTTCAAATTCTGTTTTTTTTAAGGAAAGATGTCAAAGGGCCAAGCAGGTTAGCACATCCCCAAGGGTGACAACATGCAGTTGCTTCCTTTGGAGCAACTGTTGTAGTGAAAACATTTAATGATTTGCTGACTGGGAAATCTTCCTCACTACGAATAAGACGGCAAGAACAGCTGGAACTTTTCATGTGAATTTTACAGAGAGGGTGCAAAAGAAATTTAAATATTGAACATGAAGCAATTCATAGAGCAAAACAAAAATTAGAAGAACTCCTGTCTGGTCTATGATCTGCTTTAGTACCATCCAAACACCTACTTTGTAAATGTGTAATACACAGTAATTCACTTTGCTTTTCCACCTGCAAAAGACAGTAGACTGGAGTCTCCTCATAATCACCCCTCCAAATTAGCCAGTCAAACAGGATATACAGATTTAAAACAGAACAGAGCCATAAGAGATAGAAGGTTTGATCCTTCATTCTTTTTCTTTTATTAAAACACTAAGGCAAGGCAACATGTTTCAGGGAACAATCTTTGATGGAACAAATGCAATCTTCTGTTTCCCTTCTCCAGTCCTAGAGTGTCCCAGGGAGGAGAGCACTCCTGCAGTAAATCCATAGATTTTGGGGCAGCTACTGCATACTCCGACCTTCAGTGCAATGTTGCATTTCATCCCATTTCCTTTGCATTGTTCCCAGTTAACTTGTATCTGTCACATATTCCACAAAAAAAACCAGCCTTGATTGGAAGATACCAAGAGGTAAGAAATCCCCCAAATTAATGCCGCACCTCTTCTTATTGCATAATTGGGTATTTATTAAAGCAAACAGCAATTTTTACTCCAGCAATTTCAGGTGTCTAAGTTTGGCCCTTGAAACCTTGTCAATCAAGAATATACACGTATAAAAGTACAGGTCAAGTTAAAGATGATCCCAAATTGTCCAGAACTCTGTAAATCCAATAGCAATGAAAACTGCTATATGAAATCCATTCCCTGAATTAGACTTTAGCCTTACCCATATCCTGGGATTACTATACAAAATCTTCTCCTAAAAACTCTGCTTTTCATACTTCAATATTCTGAGTTAACAAAACTCTCTTCTGAATGAAGGACTGTGAAAAGCATACAGTTTTCCTTTTTTTCTTGGCAAAATTAATCCTCCTAACCTTGTGGACTCAATAATGTCTATCTGTGGTAGACAAGTCTTCAGAAGAAAAAATATATATATTACTTAAACCTGTCATTCAGTCTGACTAATGCTTTACTTAGAAGAGCCCATGTTACAACCAATTACAACACATATTGTCTAATAACCTGGGAGTTGCTCCATAACAAACTACAGTTCTGTGAGTAGAAACAATAGGCTTTGCTTTGCTTAGTGGATTATAGCAGTTGCAGCCAAGAGATGTCATAAATAATGTACAAGCAACTAAATAAAAAGCCATCAAGAATTTATACTGCATAACAGAAGTGAGGACAAAAAATTAATGCTGGCGTCCCCATTGCTCTTATGCTTAGAGGTTCAATGCAAAGAAGACCAATGTTTTCTTCTTCCAGAGGTAATGAAGTGTCTTAGCTGCCAAAGTAATTTTGAAAGAACTAAATTCCCCTTGTCAGTAATATGGACATTAAGGGATTTTTCACATTTATTTGCATATTCAGATTAGTTAGGTACCTACATCCAGGCACAGCCTATTTTAAGGGGGGGGGGGGAGAGGGAGAGACCTCCACAGGGCAGATTATCCCACTTCTACAGATGAGATAGACTAAGTGTGCCCCGTTTTGTGTTATGTAGTAGAAGAGAGAGATCAGCAACCAGGAGTGAGTCCAGTGGAGGGTCACTAGCCTGGCAAGGGAACCGGAGTGTGAGCTATACAAGGAAGGGCTGAGGGAGCTGGCTTTGGTTAGTCTGGGGAAGGGAGGATACTGGGGGATCTAATTTCAGTCCTCCAGTTCCTAAAGGGGTTTATAAATCAGACAGAACCAGGTTCATCTCAGCGCACACAGTGAAAAGACAACAGACAATGGGTACATGGTGCAGGATGGAGTATCCCAGTTGACATAACCCTGCAGTGCAAAAGCATGGGCACAGGTCTCCAAGCAAAGCTGCGGGATCTCCAGCCTCAGATATTTTCGGAACTTCTCGGGGCAAGGCCCTGAGCAACCTGATGGGCTTCTGAAGCTGGAGCCCTCCTTGAGCAGCAGGTTGGGCTAGATGACCTTCAGAGCTCTCCTGCAACCTAAATTATTCTCTGAATCTATGCATATGTGTCCTATTCACAGCCCTTCCAAACATGCTACAGAAAAAAGAAAAAATAAAGATTATTATAATAATATCAGTTTGTATTCATTCCCAAGATGGAATGTCAAAAACAAAAACTTAAGCATCTGAAGTATCAAGGCAAAGACTTTCAGATAACATGGAAATCAGGAGGAAAAAATATTTACTCATACATACTTATTAAAGTACTTTACAAATGTTAACGTGCCTTCTGAGATGCTAAGTCTGACAATCACTGTGAAGTTTTTGGAAAACCAGCTCGGTGTTTCATGTATCAGTGTGCAGTAAGAGATCGAGTACCAGAAGTACATTGAAGCAAGCAGTCAAGGTCTTCTCTAATTGTGACCTATTAAGGTAACACTGGGATAGGAACAAAGGAAGCGCGCTTTATACAACATACTTGTAACATTTTTTTTGATCTTTAACCGATTAACTTTCTTTCATTCTTTTCTTTTATTTAAATGTGCTTCTTGGATGCTTTCCACTCTGGAAGACAGGCAGATTCATAAATTCACCTGAGGCCCTATGGAAAGCCAAGGCACGAGATTTTTCACTCGAGGTTTCTGCACTTTGCCAGGAAGCGCTGCCCTCTCATGGTGCAGACATATATTTTGCCAGTGTGTGCTTCCCATTAGCAGCAAGCAGAGCACGCAGTGAGCTGTGATCTGAGCTGAGCTGCAAATTGCACCAAAATGGCACCAAGAGTTTAAGTATTATACACCTGAAATCATCACAAAAAAAACCCTCACCAACTGTATATTTTGCTTTGTATTATTTTTAAATGTGGATAGAAAATAAAATATTACTGTTATTCTGTTTTTTATAAGGCAGACTGAAGAGAAAGCAAATTAAAAAATACTGCTATCTGAGACCAGTATTTAGCACAGACACTGCCTAAGGGTAGAGGTAAGGTAGAGAAATCTCAGACTCTACACAGCTTACTTCACTAAGGCACAATTTTATTTTTTAATCACATTTTCCTATATACCCTGTATCCCAAAGAGACATTACGAAATTAATGCATGGACAGCATATGGTAAGAATTAAAATAAAACAGTGATAAGTCTCCAAAATTCTGGGAAGACAGTAGAATTTAAAACCATTTTCTCTCTCATGTGTTAACATTTTAGGTTGACGTGTTCAGCATAGCGATCCCATGGATTGGTGTTACAGGATACTACCTGAATGCTAGAGAAAGCACGACCATACTTCCTGGCAGAAGGGAGAGCTTGAAAGACTTGCTATCAAAAGGTTCAACTATGTAGACTCTTTTGAGAGAGGCTGACTGAACTGTTAGCCCTTTTGATATTCAGAAAGCACATTTTATTGCATGTCTGCTCTACTTGTTCCCCTGGCTTTTGCCCAGAGGTAGCTGTATTTCACTGGTGAGGCAATGTCTTTTTATCAAGGGGTGTAATTTGAACTGCATGCACCCTCTTCAAGGAAAACAATATCCATTTGGCAGAGAAAGCACATGCCAGATTTGAAAAAACAAACCAATGCAAGCACGCTTTTCAACAAATAGTAAGAGTTTTTTTTTCCCTCAGACTGCAATCACAAATTCAGATCCTAGGGCACAAAATTGGGATCAAACCTGCTCACAGGTAGCAGAATAACCTACAGTCTGCCAAGGCAACCGCTGGGGAAGAGCACTATCGTCAGAGGGACACCGGCCCTGGAACATCTCCACGAGACAGTCTGACACAGCTGGAGCTGACATGTTAGGCAAAAATACAACAAGTTTTTGTAAGCACTTAACACCTCACCCACAAGCAGCTTCTCCAGTCTTGACTGAAAAAATCAGGACTGGAAGAGCTAGAAAGCCCCATGGAAGAGGCAGGACAATAACTCACAAGAAAAGGCCAGTAGAAGGAAGGACTGGTGACAGGCTGCAATGTCTTTGCGAAATTTAGCTCAAGAATTGCTATTTGCAGAAGCAAAATCAGTTAGTACTCCTGCTCAACATGGGATAGAAGGAAATGATGCCGAAGTGGAAAGAGGGGGAGCAGAAGAAAAATGGAAGGGACAAAGAAATACATATGAACAAAAACAAAAACAGAAAAAAGTATTTGGAACAGAGTGCCAGTTGACCAGTCAGTCATCTTTTCAATGAGAGGGGGCAGGGAAAGGAAAGAAAAAAAACTATGTCTTGACTAAACTTCCATATCAAGGAACATCAGAAAGAATCAAGACATTTAAATCTTGTTGTAAGATGTGTTTAATCACTGTACACCCCCCTGCAAACTCTTCAGCACATAGGATTATACTTACTTGTTAAAAACTGGCCTGTATGGAGCTTTAATTTTTCCAATCCCTACCAAAATTAAAGCAGAAAAAGCTGTCTGATGTTACAAAGTCTCTAATGAATAAGTTATGTGGGAAATATCACTTTAGTTATTTTCATGTTGAAAAATATATTCCATACTGCAGGGATAATGAGAGAATAAAACATTAGCAGTACATTTTTCCATACCATTCTGCATAATTACCTATGCAGCTGTTCATTCATTCAGCTCCAACAACCAAATTAATTTGCCATCAGTTAGCAAGGGATGCAGCAGAGCGGACTGCACATCCCTTAGAAGTGAGCAGAGCTGCTCGCCTGCCACATGCCACAGGAATGACACAAGGTGCCCAAAGCTAAGAGGAGCAATAGGGGTTTGCAAAATAGCATTTTCGAAGAGCAACCAGGAGAAGGCACTTCGTTGCCCTCTGCGCAGTCATTAGCTGCCTTGTAGTGAGACTGCAGATAAGTGTTTTCAGATGGGTCTCACTATGTTGGTGCCCTCCAATGGACTCCTTCCTTCCTCAGGCTCAAGCCAAGACCTCCAAGGAGACAACGCACAAGATGTCCCAAAGCTTTACAACTCCTTCGTACTATTTGTGTTAAAGCAGCAGTACAGCCCCAGCGCTGATTGGGGTCCCTCTGCTCTTGTACAATCACCTCTCCAAATGACTTGTCTTGCAAACAAACACGCCAGGCAAAGACCAGGAGGACGCCAGCACGGAAAGAGCAGGTTCGGCAAGCAAGGTCCCRCAGTCAGCTGAAGGTGGAGCCAGCAACATTGCTAGTTTCTGAGCGCAATGTCCTATCTACTTGCCTGCACACTCGCCTGCACCAGGACTCTGCCCTTTATCAGTGTTTTAAAATGTATTCTGTTCAGGTTTTTATAGCTCAGCTGTCACCATAAAAATGTGWAAGCAATGAAACTAGCTGCTTTCATGTATGGTTTCTTCTTTACTCTGTTTTGTAGAGTGGCAAAAAAACCCCCAAACAACATTGCTTAATATATATAGTGTCAGTCCACCTGCCCCTAGGTTACGGGCCCAGCACCTCCCTGCTGAGCTGGCCTGCGGACAGCGGGAGTTAACGGATGGCAGTGCAGCAAAGTACTTCTGATTTGCTAACGAATGATGGCTCAGCTATTTCTGATATGAATTTAGTCTAGAGGAATCATCCCACAGAAAAAGCCCTGAGATGGCAGTTGTCAGTTTGATCAAACAGGAGGCGGATTGTGGGCAGTGCCAGTGCAAGCTTCCTGGTTTTATTCTGAGAACACTAGTAGGGAGGGGGGAAAACCCCCCCCCMCACACACACACACAGAATTCACAAACTTCATAGACCCCTAATGCATAGAAGGACATTTTTTTCTCCACTCATCTTAAACTTGTCTGCTGAGGCTAGCAAGAAAGATGATAATTTCTTACAGGGAGGCTTGTGCAATAAGATACCGTTCTAAGACATAGCTGAGGAAAAGCCAGCAAAGTGGCTTCTCTGAACTCACCGCCACTGCTGACCCGGCCGGCTTTGGGGAGGAAAGGTCACACAGCCTATTTGCATCAGTCCCAGCCACACGGAATCCACTTAAAGCAAGCACCTGCATGCTGGCACCATGGGCCAGTTCCCACACAGCCTGCGCCTATACAATTTTTGAAGAGAGCAGTTCCGATTAAAGCAAGCTGAAATTCTACAACTTAGGTTCAAATGACTCAACCAATGGAGCAAGAGTCGCACAGCAGTTTAAACATGCAACTATTCTTTCTTAATAAACTGACTCAACAATAAAGTCTCACAATGATTCAACGCTTTCTCCAGAAGCAAAGGGGAGGAAACAAAAACAAAAAAATCAACCTGTAAAAGAAGAACAACCCCATGTGCCAAGATATATTTAACATGCTCAGCAGCAGTGCTGCAACCAGCAGGAGCACAAGTATAAGCACAAGTACACTGTAAGCAAGAGCCTTTTCCTAACAATAAAAAAACACAGCTTTCCAACTGAATCTCAATCCATATGTCATTTATTCTTTGTGTATTCACAAACTGCAGTGTAGAAACAACTAAACATTTGACATAGCTGTCACCATCATCACCACTCCAAGTTGTCGATGACTGGGAAGAGCAGTTATGAAACACCACTCTCATCTATGAATGATAATTGTTTTGTAGAGAATTTTGGACAGATTTCTTTGGTAGCTTTGATGAAGTTGCTTATGGGATATTTTTATTTCAGTTCAGAGCTGTGTACATACTGATATCAAAATATACACTAAATACCATTATGGTAACATAAGATTGGAAAGGATCTCCTTAAGTAGAGAGTCCAGGCCCTCATGGGCAGCCCTTTAAGGATACCGCATTCAGAGGGGCCTACGGACAGTAGGCATTTCTAGGTCTTTGCCATGGGAAAGAATATGGTGGGTCACACGTCCAGCAGAGTACCCACCACAGAAGCACATTGTAACAGAGCCATGAGCACCCTTTGGAGCTCCAGATCAATACAGCTGCCTGCTAAAAGCATCAATAATCATCTCTTTAATATCTTGCACATTCAGAGGCAGCCAAGATATGTTCCCTTCATTTCCTTAGTCTTTTATGTACTTTTCTTACCTGACAGCCATAATAAAATGTTACCCATAGACTGAAATCTAGTACATTTGTTTCTAATAGTCGCTTCACAACCCAATTTTAAACACCCCAAATAAATTTAAAACAGTAACTCTCCTGCACTATTCAATATGTAATGACACACTGTAGAGTATTAGCAAGACAGAAATTGCAGCAAAGATAATGACAGTCTTTTTAATGCTATTAGGTGAATATGGAAACACGATCAAAGAGGTCATAAAAATCTGTTGTTCAATAATAAAAATAACATTCTAATTGTAGGACTGTCTTTTCAACTCTATTGCCCAAAACCATTTCACAGTGGAACAGGTGTAAACAAGGCTATAATAGGAGGACAAAGGCATTGCACAGGTGGGCAGTATTTTGATTGCAGAATCTGTATTACTGGGAATGATGCATTAGCCAGAGAAAGCACAGCTAGACATTAGATCCCAAGCTGAGTTTGCTGGGCTACTAATTAGAAAGCCACTTCTTTTCTGTTTTTACTTGGAAAAAGAGCAAACTTGATATGGAAATCACAGATTCAATAACTCGATCCCTTGGGGCCATTTCTACAAAGTCACTTTTCAAAGCAGAACCACAATGTAAGACCATCTGGAAGGGCAGGATGCTGCAGAATACAGTTGCTCACTTATTAGGCAGCACTTCACAAGGAGAAAGTATTTCGCAGCGGCACCAGGCTATATTAGTCCTTTTGTTTTGCTTTTTAAATTAATTTTCAGGAGTTGGTTTTCACCCATAAGCCCAAACAGTTTGGAAGCAAATGCCCATACTTTTTTTCACTCRCTGTGAGCCACACAGGGCAGGTGCAGCTGGAAATCTTGCTTTCCTGAGCATTATTTCATTCACTGCACATACTTTAACCTTAGTGTAGGCACACACTTTTCTGTAAATGCCCAAAGCACCACCGCAGTCACTGTGCATTGATCATTACTGATGGTCAACAGGCTTGCACAACTGGGCCTTGCCCAGAATATGTGGCTTTTGGAGGGGGGACGGGGGGGGGACGGGGGCAAACACAAGCAGCTGTGCCTCCAAAGCAAGGGATTTTTCTGACTTCCCAAGACCTGCCACATCGCACGCTGTCAGTGAGACTCACACATGTGCTCTCACCTCGAGCTGCCCAGTGCTGTCCTGGGATCTCACAGGTTCCCAGCCCAGCACTGCAGTTTCCCTGCCTCTCTGGGCTGCCTTTGGCTTAAGGAGTCCCAATATATTCAGCTAGCATATTCAACTACATTCAAGTAGGCCGAGAGGTCTGTTTCTTCATTCAGCCATTCCTCATTGAGAGCATGCGGGATATGGTAAAATATCCCAACATCTGTGGAAACTGGCCTACCTAGGGCTCAGCATGCAGTGCTGAGAGGAGTTAACATAAAATAATGCAGCTTGTTTTGCTGTGGCAAAGCTGTAACAACACGGGGCTGCCATCGGGAACAACGGCAATTACACAGCAAGTGGCGCTGGCACTACCCTATCATTACAACTTGATAATATGCAATCAAAACTTTATTAGCAATCATCAGCAGCATCTATTATTCATTGTCTAGATCAAGTTAAGAAGGGAAAGGCTGCATTCATGTCAGAAACAGGACTCTCAGCCAGTGCAAGCACAGGGCTGGAAGCTATTTCCATGGCCATACAATACTGAGTCACTGCATAACCTTCAGCAATCATTTAACATCTCAATTACCCCATTTATAAAATGGCGATAATAATATTTACCTATTTCCAAGACGTATTATTATGATTAATTAACACAGGTCTGAAAATAAGTATTAGTATTAATTTCTTAGAAGCTACCAGTTCAGAGCTAGAATACTTGATTCTAAGGTTCAAATACATTTATCTAAAGCTGCATTCATACAATGTAGGCATGCAGGCAGCTGAGGCTGTAAAATATGTGCACCTGTATATTTATGCACAAACTGGTCCATAAAATGTATGAAAACAGGCACTCCAGTATCTGTTTTCATAAGTGCTCTCTTTGATTCAGCTCCTGCACCCCAACTATGCTGCAAAAAGATGTGTGTGGACTCTGATATGAATAGCACCAGCATGCAAAATTTCACTGCATGCACAATTTGTGAAGATAATTTTAGTATCCAATTTTGCAGTTTTAGCCTCTAATAGAAGTTTTTGTCATTAAGTTAATGAGGCCTAGCATGACAACCAGCCTGACCCGCATCCCCAAGACATACTGCATTTTAGAAACTTCTGCAATAAATCTGAAAACATTCCTCCATGCCTTCTCAATAAGTTACTTATTTTGATTTAAATTCAAGACAAAAGCAATGTGACCTCTGTTTATTTCCCTACTTTGAATCAAATAACCATACAATTTACCCCTACCTTAACAACTACTTAACTAACTTGTTAACTACATTAACAAAGTATCAAAAAGAGCTCACTATACAAACACTCACTGGCGTTTTATAACTACTTACACACTTCCACTTATGCCTCCAACTCTTCAGTGTAACCAGAAATGACTGCTACTAGTAAAAGGCTGCTAACACGGTCCCTATCTCGCACCATTTTATTGTTTATGAGACACCGGTAAGATTCCAAGGTAATTAAAACTCAGGTCTCCCAGCCCTGTTCCCTGACCCACATGGGCAGGCTTAAATTACCTACATAAATGAAGAAAGCTCTGCAAAGGCATAGATCACCACCTAGGTCCATCTGCAGAAGTCTGGCTTTGTATGAACCCCCACTCCACCACCGTAGCTTTACCACAGACTGCCGCTTTTCTCCACCGCTCCACTCCGTTACTCTCCAAGGCAGGGCTGCAGCTCCAAGGCCCTGGAGCACAACCAACCATTGCCGGACCAGCGAGTCTCCTCTCCCTTCTCATTCCCTGCTATACTAAGCCAGTAGAGGCAGGGAAAAATAATTAATTTGAGTGATGGGAGAAAAAGAGAGAGAGAGAGATGAAGAGGAAACATGTTTCAGAGAAAGAAAGGAAAGATGTTTTTTCAAGAAACAAAAGCTTATAAATAAATAAATATATAAATAAATGCCAAGCTGTGATAATACTTCCTGACTGGCAAGATAAAAGCGGGAGAACAACAACACTGAAAAATAAACCTGGTGGGRGCAGACTGGGTTATAAAGCACGTTTACGCTCATTTAGAGACCAGGAGAGAGAGGAAGAGGAAAACACTGGACTCCTTCAGGAAGTAGCAGGACAGCATCCATTCCCACTAGGGCACAGGAACCTCGCAGAGATTAATGGCTTTCAACTACTGACTAACTCCCCTATAACATTTTCTGCGTCCGTTTTACTGTATATTTGTTCTAATGAAAATGAGAGGAGTGCAAAAGAGAAACGAACAAAAAAAGTTAGAAACAATAAAATATGCATTGTACGTTCTGGGCATGCTGCCCGTGTGAGTAAAACAACACGTTCCGTAACAAACATGGAGCTTCACCAAATTACACCCAATGATTTTACCCAGACCTGGGCAGCACTCCTACTTGCCCGCCACCAACCCTTCAAAGCACCATGCAGAGCGATCCCTCCTCCAATTCGACAACTGCATGTGCAGCTTTTAGGCAGGAATGGAGGAAGACTGAGGAAGCAAAAGATACCTTGGGATGGAGCAAGAACAACCCCTGGTCCAAGTGCTCATCTTAAGCACTCGTTTTTTTTCAAAGCTTTTTATTCCCATTTTCTAAACAGCCAAAGCACCTGGAAAATTCATTACCTGCGAGTAAAAGGGCCTTATTCTCCTATGCACACATACTAGCACCAATTTTATTCAAATGCAGTTCACGCCGGTTCTTATTTACACCAGCTGTCAGCAAAGTCTGAATGACCTTGTTTAAAGTGTTTACATTCTCAAAAGAAAGCAACATTATCTGAAGCCTGTTTTATGTTTATTTTGAAAGAGCAGGGTCCAACTGCATAAGCTTAAAAGACTTCTTTGAGGGATTAGATTGAAGTGTGGTTAGCAAAACTTGTAACACATTGCATATGTTGTATAGGCCAGGGGTATATAAGAGGAAGGCGATGTGTGCTTACACAATTATGAGAGTATCCAAATTTCCATTTGGTTGTCTTCTTTGCACAAGATGTTGGACAAAATTAAAGCAGAAACAAATGTGCAATTATTTTCCCATCCTGTAAGTTTAAAGGATAATTACAAAAGAACTGTCATAGCCCTAAAGGCCAATCCTGGGCCAATACTAAGCACTCTGCATTTGATGTTGGTCTCTCTCCCACACAACCCCTTTTTATGACTTGATGTTTCTTTTTTGTTTAAAAATACCCTTGCGCTGCATGGAGCGTTCTACTTGGCTAGGCTGTAGCAACCACTAGCCCGAGCACAAGGTACTGCAAAGATATGCAGTCGCTGTGCGAAACCCAGCAAGCCTGAGACAACGCAGGCTCCTCCAACCAAAGCAACCAGCCCTTTTTTTGGACTGTCTCTGCATAATTTCTTGCTCGTACATGTGAAAGTTGGATCCCCTTACGCTTGCTGGGGAAACTATGGAGCTCACAAGTATCTAGGCCATAAGATATCGCATAACCCATATTTTTTTTTATAGACCTGAAGCTTATGGGCTACATAATAAATTTACACAGACTCATCAGATAAGTCTCTTGTACTGACTACTTAGATGCCGAGGGAGAATGTTTCAAGAATACTTCTACTGCTACAGATAACCCAGTAAAACTGGCAGAGCAAACATCAGCGCAACAGTACATTTATTGATATTCATGAAATACTTTCACTTTTAAAGTGTACATACTGGGTCTAGCAAAAGTTTGTGGAGGAAGATACAAAAAATTAGAGAACACAAAGCCTATCTAGCAAAACAAAATGAACACATCAAAAGACAACCAGATTTTAGGTGTCTGATTTAGAAACTGTCATTCAGTACTGAAGCACTTAAATAAAAACTTCAGACAGGTTCACATGTATAATTCTTTTTGCACTCAAGTGCACACATTTTTGCAAACTAGGTATATGTTAACCATTTACCTTGAAAAACATGACATCTCAACAGGCCAACAGCAGATAATAATTATAGCAAAATGTCTCCTATTGACAAGCTTAAAATATGTATGTTTGTGTAGAAAAAGAGTGTGATGAGAAAATATTGATCCTGATCCATGACATTGAACCAGTGTAACATAGGCTTACATTAGCTCTGTTTTTGTGCTGATAGACATCTGAGCATGCAATTTGTATGCACATAGGCAATAGCATATTGATATCCTTATTCATGAATCCTGAGGAAATGAAAAACAATTTCAAAATCTGATTTGAATTACTACATGTTCCCAGTTGTCATAAGACACAATATAACCTGCACTGGTATTATATTTCATCCAGAAATTCATGACTCCTTCCAGATCAGGATTATTTACTAACCTCAATATAGAATACAACAGCAGCAAAAACTCCCCAAAGACATAGCCCAACACAGTTAATATTTCAAAGTCTTTAAGTAACTTTCAATGCAAAATTTCTAAGTAAAAGAAAGGAAACAGCATCCTGTAACGTGGGATCAGAAAGGTACCTTATGCTCTCTCACCATTTGTCTCTACAGCATAAACTATTACATCTCCTTTCAAGTTCTTTCTTATTCAACTACAGCTCATTTAAGGAAGAAGGAGTAAGAACTGTTGAGAATCTGGCCAACCTTGCTACATTAGCATCAATCAGCCATCAGCTCAGCTCAGCAGCAGTCTCAAAAGGGAAAAGAAACAGATCCATTCAGGCAACAGGGACACAAAAAAGTGGGACATAAAAAGAAGTAGAGAACCTACCTCCACAAAGAGCTCTCCAGCACTTTTCCCATGTCGGTATGATAATACTTGGTAAGGATCAGGATCACCTAAAAAGACAATGACAATAAATACATTCATACATATAAACTGATATAAGAAATAGAAGTAGATCATGGGCAGCATTATTCTGGCGAGTGCAAACGTGACTTTCCTGAACATCTCAAGAAATATATTCCACTTCATTTTCACTTCTTAGAAGAAAACTTTTTTTTTTTTTACTTTTAGACTGATTCTTTTTTTTCCTCTTTCTGAGAAGAGTGATTACAGCACTCAAAGTTTTCTGTAAACCTGGTGACTTTGTAAAAGCTTGCCTGTTTCACAGGAATGGTGGAGTTGGAATAGTCACGTAAAGCCAGCTACCAAATGACAGCCTCCAAGTTGTTTGAATGACTTCCTCAGCAGAAAGAAGCCAGTTTAAATTTAGGAGTCTTTGACATCTACTGACATTTTTTTTTTTTTTAATCCAAAGTGTTAAACTATGACAAGTGAATGTGATTACCCAAATAGCAGTTTCAGACAGAAAAGGAGCTTTGGCCTTCTCTACAAGATGGGAAATGCAACTTTAATGTCTGTCAGATTCCATTCCTAGAAACATCACTTCTTTTTTTTCCTCAAGAATCAGCTCTGTGCTGTGTAAGTTATTCATCTAGGTTACCAAAACTCAACCAAATACACATAACCAAATTTAATCCAACAAACATCTTTTTAACTTAAGAGAAGAGTCAGTAAGAAATACATGCCATCAGGTCAACATCTGACAAATTCACTGATCAACCAATGTAAAGCATTAGTCCACAACTTGTGTACTGAGTTTACTACTATGTTTTATATTTAGATCACTTGAAACAGATTTTCTTCGCTTTCTGCCAGTCCCTATTAGTCCTTCTTATACCCCAGTCACCACAGCAACCCTAGGGAGGTAAAACTGGAAGACCCTCTGGTTCCTTGCACAGCTGTTAGCTTTCTTTAATGAGGGGTCAACATCAGTCTCCAAGAGTTTGAAGCCCACTTTTATTTAGCTAGMGCTTCCTCTGCTCCTGACCACCAGATGAAATCTTTAGCAAACAGCAATTGTAGGCATTCGCTTTGATTATCCGGATAATTAATATGCTGATGCTACATTCAAGCAATAGTTCAGAGTTTGGGTCTCCATACCCTGGAGATTACGTGAGCACTGAATTCCAGACCACGTGTGTTATGTACACATTGTCTTAGATATAACACAACATTTTGCAAAAGTGAGCTATGATATCAGTCTCACTCAGAGTGATCTAAGCCTAATAAATTCATGACACTTATTCCTGGATTTATACTGATATAAGAAAAAGCAAAACCAATCCATAATTCACAAATAGTATTACTCTCTCCTTTTCTCAAAAGAGTCATAACCTACCAGACCACTCTTTCTTATTGCACTGAGCTGGAGTTTGATGAGAAAACACTGTAAAAATTAAGGCTTGGTTTAAAACACAGAAAGAAAAAAAATGAAATCTCTTACTTTTAAATAAGTTACTATAAGACTACAAAGCCAAGAGAAAGAATCATTTCCCAAAGGTTTCCCTTATCTGCTGACGAGATTCCTGGCTGCAGCCCAAACACAGTCCATCAGGTCAGCTATTTAGTCTATTGTCAGTGTCCTCCTAGATTTTTTTTTTGGTACTTGCAATTAGAGAGAAAAAGAAACTTCACTGCTGGGAGCAAGCCTCTATTGGCTCCAATTATTAGGGGAAAATTTTCAGCCAGTGATTTCTGAAGCAACAGAAATTCTTAGGCCACAAAATTAACCTAGGAGATTTTCTTACGAGACACAAGGATTTATATTTGGCCCATAAAACTGAAAAAGAAAATATCAAAAGATATAAGATTATACTCCTATATTACTTGCTATTTCCTTACATTCATGCAGTACCAGAGAATGAATCCTGAATTTATTAAGCCAACATTCTTCGTCCCTATACATCCTGTAACCACAACATTTTTAATTCTGATGGTTTTCAGTGATGTACATTGGAGCCACTCTCTGCCATGGGACAAGCCAGATGTTTTATTCTTGATTTTAAACCGGTTATTAGAACACACAGAAGATCCTGTTGGGTTATTCTCAACCCACTAGCTTTGAACTTAACCTCTGCTGAAGGATCTACAAAGCACTTTCCAAATAAGCTATGTCTGTTCCTCATCAACTGTCCTAAATGTTAAAGACTTTAAGAAACAAAGAGTGCACTCACTGTACTGTTTGCTAGTAGTAGTTCATCTAGGGCATGCAGCCACCAAATCTGAAAGCTCCTGTTATTCAGCATACCTCAGATGAATAGCTGTCAGGTAATTGCAGACTGCATTGGGTACCAGTCATATGTAGTAAGATGCCTCATTTACACTGCAGGATTGCTCCCTTACTCTGAGTTATAGCWCTGAGAAACAGATGTGAATATTCTCTTCTCCAATCTGACTGCTAAATTAATTCAAAAATTAAAACACCCTATTTTGCATTTCAGAAAATGACTTAGTAGGCAAAACAAAGCCATAATCAGCCATCTTTGAATTCTTAAACAGTATTAGCAGATTCCTATTGCAATCTAAGAAGTATGAGGCTGCCAGCAGGGCTGACCACTATTTCAATTATGCCAGTGTATTTCAACCCAGTATCTGAAATATATAGGTCAGATATTTATTTTACAGATTGGGTTTGCAGGCATCTTTTCAGACTAAATAGTGATCCTGCTAACCAGAACTGTATTTCATCTCAATTAATGAACCAATCAAAAGAACAAGAGGAATCATTCTACAAAAAATTAAAGGTGTTTTGGGGTCTCTGTATTCTGTGCAACATTTGTAAGAGCATAGCTCTGTTTCACTGAGCAGACATTTCATTTCAATGGGACTGCATAATTAAAAAGYGTTTTACAGGTCGGATAGTAGCCAATGGTTCATACATGCTGCTGCCCTCGCGAAAGTGCTCAGGTGCCTATAAATGAAGAGATGCTTGAAGTACAACAGCAATAGAGAAAAGATCAGGGGTCTGATTCTTGCCCAGCTCGTACTAATGTCAGTCATGGACAGCTCCACCAAACATAGTTAAATGGCAATGGAGGAGAATTAGATTCACCAGGTTTTCTATTTAAAGACAGATTTATAGGGCTGCCTACAGATCCCCCTACAGGTCCATCCTCCTCCTGTTTTAGTCATTTAAACCTATTTCATCTTAAATTCACCCACAGTCCCTTGAGTTAGTCCCCAAAATATGTCAATGGAGATGGCAACAGTAATTCACAGTGGTGTGCTAGGAATTTATGAACATCTAATAGTGGTCCTGGTCAAATATACCTAAGAAATGTCTTTTGCTTTCATTGCCCTGACACAAACATCCCTGAGCATTCTTTCTTCATTGCCTTCCCAGATTCCTCAGGAAGTGGTTGTTATCAATACTAATGCCAAGGCCATCATATCCTGCAAACCCTAAAGAAGAAAGACTTTAATGAAGCTCCAGGATTGGAAAATTGGTTGTTTGGGGTTTTTAAGGCAAATGCAAGTAAAAATACATACATATATTGATCCAAAATAAAGCCATGGATCTCTGGTACAGATTTCATTTCTTGCACAGTGTTTGAGGGCTGCAGACAACTCTTAGGAACAGTCCTTACTGCATTTTATAGTTTTCTGACTACATTTCTACTGTTTGCTCTAATCTTAGCTGTGATTTTACAGCAATGTGGCAGATCATTGCAGTTTCTCTCCCATTCAGGAACAGTTAGAAAAGCAAAAGCAAGAATGAAGCATCTCCAGTTTCCTGCCATGTTCCTTGCATGAAATTCAAGTGACTATATTTGCACCCCTTCTTTTCTAGGAAATTCAGTTTTATTTTGAAACTACATGCCATGTCACAACAGAGCAGCGCTCTGTTATCTCCCTCTTCACTAGAGTCCTTGACCCCATCCATACACCCATAACTGTCCAGTATTTCTGCATATTGGCCAAGGCGTGAAGGATCAGTTACTTAGGATTCCTAAAGTCATATGATAGTGCATTGGGAACAAGCTTTCAATGCAAGTAATAACTGGTCAATTCTGGTCAGTTTGTGCAGGCTGGGAGAACTTCAGCTTTAGAAATTACTCCACCTTGACTTTTTCCTCCTTCCTTTTTTGGGAGGATAAAAAAAGAGACAGAGAGGCAGAAAGACTTTTGATTTGCCTAAGAGAGCTCCAATGCCATTCCCCTGCTTTCGCTATTTTCCTTCTGTCTAGATGACTCTCACTGTTATGGTACCTATAACTCCAGGCTGTTCTCCAATCAAAAGAGTCGTAGCAGTTTCTGTCCCAAAAATCCTTACTAGAAATAGACCTATCTTCATGATTGCACTGAGTCTTCAATGGAAGATAGACAGAGAGAACAAATGGAAAATTCCACAGATACTACTACCTACGCATAACTAAAATTAGAATTATCTCCTTTTTTCTTTCCTTTCCTCCTGCTCTCTTCTGAAAATCCTTTGCAGCAAGGCTGCCAAAGAGGAAACGTTCTCTTTAAGTGATATAATGTGCTTTTAATCATCTCCTAATCATTTTTTGGATTTAAAGGGGCTGATTTTAATCCCTTCTTTTCATTACCATGCAGCCTCAGAAGGGAGAGAAAGGAAAAAGGAAGGAATTCTAGATCAATCATTTTCCACAGTGTTTGTTTATATATTATTTTTCTTTTTTCTTCTCTGTGAAGTATTTGCTAAGACCCTACGCTTTTTAATAAACATACGCTTACAGAAAAAAAAAAATCTTTTCCATGCTCTTCCCATGATGCTTTCTTTCATGGACCATTCTTACCAGATATATCTCTTTTTCTACCTACATGGAAATTCTTATGGATTAAGCTTTATTTGACCCCTGCCATTTCTTATTTGAAGTAATGTTCTTTTTCTGGAATCTGTTCAGAGGCTTAATAGAGAAACATTCATACTTTCAAATACATAATTGCAAGTATGAACTTTTTGTGTTTTCCCAAGTTTATTAGAAGATGAGAGCACACTGTAAATACATCTGGGCACCCAGTACTACCAAAAAAATATACTGCTCAGAAAGACTCAAGTTCCTGCAAACATTTTAGCATCTGCTTAATTTAATTCATGTCAATGAACCCCCTGAAATCAACAGAAGTGCTTATGAAAGTCAAGTTAAACAGACACTTAATATTCTGCCTGACTGGAACATAAGCTGCTGCCTGAGAATACAGCCTAATTTGCCTTTTTTAGCATGTGTAACTATTTCAGGGAGATCAGGAACAACCTATTAATTCCTCAGCAACACCCCCTGTACTCCAAAAACTTTCTTGATAAATGATGATCAAAAAATGGCATAACAAATCATAGTAACTGCCTATTGCTCCCATCCCTCAAGCCATTCCCAGTTTTGCAGTAGGCAGACTCTTTGATCATCATGCTAAGGTCTACATGAGTCTTTACATTCATTACTTAAAACATAGGCACTTATGAGAAAAGTAAAAAACAAGAGATTAATAATACAGAAGTATATTACTACACATCTATTATATGGACCAATTGCCATAATACTGTTAACAACTTCATAGTAATTTGATTGAGCTGAAAGAACTATAGGTGAAAGAGAGCATTTAAGTTTACTCTGCTGCAGCAGTACAATGAAAGGTGAAAAAGGAGACATGTAGGCCATTACTAAAGCTGTTAAGATTTCACTGTATAAGCTTCTACTCCTCTCTGGTAATAAAGTTCATAAAAGCAACAGATGATTTAACATGAAAGACTTAAGAAGATTAGATTTATAGTTCTTTCAGCTAAATTGTATTGGGAGAAGACAGAACTTGCTGTGTATGAAGTCACTGACTGGACCAGTGCACTTGTCTTAAGCATTACTAATAATGCCGTACAGTGAATTTATTCATAATTCAAGGCAAGACACAAYAATGACTCAACTCCTGTTCTCTAAGAGGTATTTCTATCCACAAGAGCTCAATAAGTGCATATTCTTGAAAGTGATGCTTGTGATTACTTCCGCATTCAAAACCATGTTAAATATAGCACTTAACACATTGACCCTGCAAACATTTATATAAAAGAATAACTTTAAGACATCTAATGCATTTAATCCACTATCTAGYAGAAAACAGGATTATATTGTTAGTACTGTACAAACATAGAACAAAAAAGACAACATACTGCCTGCATGAGCTTACAGTCCAAACTTAGAAAAAGAGATGCCTTCACATTACCATCAACTGTTGTCAAATTTTCAGTACGAGTTCCTAAGAAAATTATGCTTATGTGATGGCACTGCTGTATATGTTCTTGGCTGCCCATCCCTACCTGATAGGTTTATAGATACTGGGTTCCTAGAAGTCTGTAAGAGCTGGCTGCTGGTTACAGAAAGGAGATTCAAACATACAATACTACTGAGGGAAAGCTGCAACTTTCACAAGACAAAATTATGAATGTCCAAATTTAGGAAAAGCTTCAGCCAGAGCTTGCACCTTGTCTGAAAATGAAAGGAAGGGAGAAAGTAAACTCAGTTTCCTAAGCAGTGCTACTCAGTGGATTACTTGTTTACAGATGTAAAAGGCAGATGAAAATCTTAAGGAAGTACCTGAAAGAACAACAAAGTGGTTTTGTAGACCCTCCCTTGGTATGAGAAAACAAATGCTTTCTAATCTAACAAYGAGACACAGAGGCTGCTGTCACAGGCAGGTGTCAGACATCAAATTATTTAAATACATAATTTGGAGAATCATCATCTTTAAATGGAAAAGGAGACCCCCTCAGATTTAAGAGCTTCAGGCGGCCATACTGGCTCGTACCACAGGACTACCTAGATTAGCATCCTGTCTCCAACAGTGGCAAATAATAAATATAAACATGTAAGAATGGGGGAAGCATATAAAGATACTTCCCAAGTACGTTTTCCAGCCTTCAGCAATTTGCACCTTAGGCAGTTAGGTTGTTACTTCAGTTTTTATCAGTTGGCTGCCTGGTCAAGCACAAGCTTTTGGATGTTACTGCCTGATCCAACAAAAAAGAATATTGTGTTTGTACCTTTTATTGTTTAGCTCTCAAAAATCAAGGCATATATGCAAATTCAAAATAGAAGTGACCAATCTTGACTGTTGCTACTCTAATATATTCATGTCACTGCTCATCAGATGCAGCTCTAAGACTGCTGAGCAAGAGGGAGCTGCAGAGCTCACTCAGGCAAATGGGAACTCCTTTTGAAGGTCAAATAATTAGAAGACAGTGTCTAACATTTTAACTACTTGTTCTCTTACACCTTCTTTTCTTCAAAAAGTCACAAACAATGTCACCTCTGACACAAAAATATCCAGTTCTTTGCCATTGCCTTTTTCCACACAACTGTGGAAGGGGTGGGGGTGGGGGGGTAAGTTTAAATATTTAACATAGCATTTTATAAGCTCTTAAAACCACATCTACGAACACGTCAAGAGAATAAATTTCCAAAGCATGAAGCAAGAATACTTTTTCCTAGTTCTTAACAGTTTGGCTTGACTCCTAATTATAACATTTTTTTGAAACACAGACTAGCTTTACTTATCTCCTCTAATAATGTATTCTAGAATGGATTAACAGTCCGCCAGGTAGAAGCAAACCTAATGTTTGAATACTTTTTTTCATTCCCATGAAAATTCAAGAGGAAGCAGAATTGACATCCACAGAAGAGGCATGTAAAAATATCTTTACTCACTTCCGGATATTTCAGGAATCCAATATTATAGACAGGCAATTCACCCTGGTCATCAGTGTTACATAGTTACTCACCAACAGAGAAGAAAGATCAAATCCTAAGTGCTATTTGTCAAATATTCTCAGTCTGTCAAGCAGTGTTACTGTCCAACAGTAAAATATAAAATGTAAAATTGAGCTTCCAATCTGCATCACTCAATTCTTTTTCAAACCCAGAGCTAGTTTTTTTTTTTTATATTATCATATAAATATAATTAGGCTCTTAATTTCAAAAAAGGAAAATATTATGCAGGACATATGGCAACATCTGTGGAGGATACCACAAGTTGGGAAGAATGCTTGTTTGACTCAGAGATGTTGGCAGATATGTTCATATTGGTAACTCTCCCTTACAGCTGCTCTGTCTTCACCAGGGCCACAAGATTAAATATCACTGTGACCTGATAACATCATATTTATCATAGGTTGCATCCACCTACACAGACATCAAAATTACATTAAATTATTTCTGAGAATGACTTATGGTGGTGTTCAAACAAAACCTAATTGCCTATCATAAACAGGCTTTACAGGATTGCGTACGGGAGCAAGGACTTTGATGCTGTATCAAGATGAGCCAAAGAGTCACAACATTTAAAAACCTTCAAATCATCCATGATGCCTGAACCTTTTATTTCCCAGATCTTGTAGGCACCTGGATTTGTTCTTTATAAGTGAGAAAGCTAATCCCGGTCGCATAGGATGTAAACAGGGAGAACAGCACCCTCCCACCCGAAAGGTGTGCTGCAAGGACAGACGTGCTAAAGAACGCGGCAGTGATGTTTTAGTGATACAGTGATGCTGATTAGTATTTTAGTCAGAAGACCTGACAGGCAGCAGGGGCAGATGCAAGACTCCTCCTGTGCCGCACAGCGGGGGCCAGCGTGCTGTGCAGACTGACATTAACATGTCCGGGGCCGCTAAAGTGTYCCTTACGCAGAAGATAAAATCAGGCCTGGCCAGTGACACACAACCAGAATGGAAAACAAAGTCAGGGGGCTCCCTGGGAAAACAAGAATAACACAAAACACATCTGGGCCAGTTGCTTCAAGTGCTGTATAAAAGAAAAAAAAAAAGAAAAAAAAGAAAAAAACACTCCATGCCCCGATGCCACTCCGAACAGGAACCATTTGCTCTGTGGTTTCTCGCAGGGACAGGCCCAGCGCCACCTCTTTGTTCTGCCTTTTACTGGTTGTGGTTTGCCTTTCATTTTAACTGTTTCCTTCGAACTTTCCATACAAAAATAACTAACTTCAGCAGAAGCACCAGTCTGCTGCCCTCAGTACATCCTGCAAAGGGACCCAGTACCACGCATATTCCAAGCATCTGTACTCTCTGTGGCCACATTCAAAATAAATTTGGACCAAATCAAATGAAATTAATAGAATCCAGCTACTGTAAGATACAGGGAATGACACCCTCTGAGGGGAAGAAGGATGAAAGTACATTCATCTTGGGCTGTACTCCTGAAGCAGCAGAACTTCATATCTGTGCCAATGGAAAGGGCATAGAGGAACCGAGGGAACATCCAACTGGATTAGGAGACTATTTGAAAGGGCTTGGGAGCAGTTGGGAAAATTGGTCAGAGGCCAAATATGTCAGAGAAAACCCTGGATGGGGCCCAGGGAGAGCTGCAGAGTTCTCCACATTCAGGCCAAAGCCAAGCCAGAAGGTTTTCAATCTGCGAGCACAGAGTTTTTGCCAGCTTTTTGTATTTCCTCACACTTTTCCTCACCCAGCTCAGTCTTAGGTGTTCATTACTTTATGAGCCCAGGGGCCATCATGGCTAAGTGGAATTATACGGCATTATCCGAGAAAAGAAAGAGCGATTTCATCAGGGAACGTCATGGCGGGTTGGATCCCTGGCCAATTCTGTCCTGTCACATAGATACTACGCTTTAGCATAGTCGGCACAAAGAGTATTAACACAACTGGTCATCTTAGAGCCAAGATTCAAATTAGCCTCACATTCCAGTCTTAAACCTCTAATACATTTTAAATGACCTCCAGATCAACTAGATATGAGCAGGAAAAGATTGTAGGCCCTGATAAATGAGATCTATATGTCTTTATTTGACTTCAGCAAGGAATTAGGCATTCAACAGATTCTTTGGAGACAGTTTTTGTATGTCAGCGTTTAGCAGGCTATAGTTAAGGTTGCAAAGCAGTTTCAATAACATGGCTTAATGGAAATTTTCCCCTTAGAGACTGATATTTTTCATGCTTGGGCTCTCCCCCCATGTTTCCAGACTGCTTTAGAAATACAGAGAATATTTTTTCTTCATGTTACAAGAACTACGCTTTTCTGGCTTCATAGATATGAGGACAGGTAAAACAGTTTAACAC
This sequence comes from Apteryx rowi, assembly GCF_003343035.1. NCBI lineage: Eukaryota > Metazoa > Chordata > Aves > Apterygiformes > Apterygidae > Apteryx > Apteryx rowi. The sequence goes on from NW_020451282.1 coordinate 1,158,403, forward strand.
CACAAGACTGGGAAGGCAAACATTTTTTAATTCACTCCTAAAACACTTCTGAAGAACTGAATATCTGTAGCACTTATACCTTCTCATGGCTCTTTTCTGTAGTAATGCAATAGTTTCAGGCTATGCAGTGTGGAAGCAGCCCAGGCAGAGCACAAACCAACATACACAAAGAGGACAAACTGAGAAGCAGGATCCACGGACAGGACAGAAATTCTCTGTCCTGCTAAAGTTAAGGATCTTCTCTTCTAACACACTTTGCAGAGTTAGGAGGTCTGAAGCACAGTTACGTGCGTCTATAACACAGACCTCCTAATTGATATATAATATGAAGAGTGCTAAAAAGTCAGATTTTTCAATAAGGGGAAAATCCTTTTTTCCCCCCTCAACTAGCAGTCAGTGAAAAACTGAAAATTGGAGGGAAGAGTTAAAAGAAATCTATGCAACTACATTTCATCTCGGAAATAGCAGTAGATTATTTTTTGTGACTATTACAAACATGTTTCATTTCTTCAAAATGGCTATATAACATATATTTTCTATCAAGTTACTTTGTTTCAGAACTTAATAGTATTAATTAATTATAACATATTTTATATTATGTATTGTTAATATTAAACAGTTGAAACTTCTGCACAGTGTACATGACATTTACTGTTGTTCTTCATTACAGTGAATATCTCTCTACAACTGCTATTTATTTTCCAGTCTCTTTTCTAACAAGTTTCTTCTATATTTGTATTAGAAATGCCTGTCTCTATTAATATTCTATAGCATAGCCTCTGTTGTTTACAATTCAATAGTCTTTTTTTTTTCCCCAATCAAAATTATCTTATCCCCAAAACAAAACAAAAATCTGAACCTTCAAATTCTTGCAAATTTTATTTCTTTAGTTTGGAGTCTGGGGTTTAACTGATGTCCTGACAGTCCGGAACTAATGCTGATAGTGCAAAGGATATAGTCCAAACCCAATAGCAATTTTTCAGCTTGATATCGTTACCAGTTGGATGTTTTTCCTCTCCCCTCCTCAACCTTCCATACCCATGTATTTATTTTGAGTCTGACCCAAAGTCTATTTAAACTAACGGGAATCTGGATTAAGCCCATTCTGAACAGATTAAAAGTAAATCTGATCCTGAAGGTTCATGAAGAGGAGGATTCAATTTTGATAAAACCAGTACTTGCAAAAGTCTCATAATCCTACATGCAGGAAAAACAACCAAGTTGTATTTTCCACAAAATGCGCATGGCTTTACAAATTTATGAGTTTCAGTATCAAATAAGGGACATAAGACTACTCAAAGAGAACAGACAGGATTACACTTAGCAAGTGTAGCAGTTTTATCCTGTAGTGGGAACTTACATCTGAAGATGTCTCTAAAAAGGCATTCGTAAATCAAAGTAAAAGTTCAGTTACAATTTATCAGAGAAGGTGGGCAGAGGTGGACTACTGGAAATGATCTCAGACATACTATGTTAACCCATGATCATCTAGATATATTTGTGAAAAAAGTACTATATTTTTCAATAATTTTTAAGATTAAAAGCCACAGGAAAAATACATCACCCCATGCTTCTAAAACAACATTCAATCCCTTTAATTTCCCCACTTCAGAATACCAAATATCTTTTCCTCAGCCCAAAAAGAATATTAAGACCTCTCCCAATGTTATCTTCTCTGATCAGGCAGCAGGCCTTAGTTTTTCAACAGCAAATAGAACAAAAAAGATGTTTTCTGTCCAGCCAATGGAGTAACTTGTAAAAGTTTATTTTGTAGACATAATAAAATGAGTAAAACTTCCATTATTCAGCCACCTCTTGAAGATATAAGTACGTCAAAAGCTAATACACACACACTTTTATGTTCCCAATTTTCCTGCCAATTTGTCAATGAACTCCCTTTCTTCTGATAAAAAAGGAGTGATATTTCTTCACCAAGAACTGTGTCAAAAATAGAGAGACAAATGTTCTTGTTCAGTTGAACTAAAATTTTACCTTCAGGAGTCAAACATATGGATAGTATTCAAAAAAAACCCAACAAGAACAACAACAAAAAAAACTCACCACTCCTTTGTGGCCAATATAGGAAATATACATATCAAAACAGCTCAAGCTTTCTTTCAAAGACTTAAAATGAGCAAGCACAGTACATAACAATACTAGTTAATTAATACAGTACAGCTTTAATGCTTATACGAAAGAAGAAGATTCTTAAATGTTAGAAGTTCAATGCTGGGAGGAGATTTAAATGAAAAAACATTGGTAATGGTAATAACTCAGTCCACAGATTCCTTATCTATATTTACAAACTACTCAGTTCAGAGATTTACCTGCAGAAATCTATGCAATTTAAAAGACATTGATTCCCTATCACCAGGGAAAGAAATCAAGTCGCCTTCCCATCCACTGGTCCACACAAGGTGAAAGCTTCCTTTAATCTCCACAACAACCTATAGACAGCAATTTACCTGGAGTGATTTTCTTTCATGGCTTCCCTCTCCCTTCCCCAAAGCATGATATGGGCAGCCTGCAGTGGTTTTCCTCCGGGAGGAGACATAACACATACCATTCGTAATCACTTGCACTAATTAACAACGGTACAGCAGTAAGAGGATCAAATAATTTTTGGACTAAGAAAAAGGAGGTGCAGAGTAAGGATGTCAAGGAGGTCAGAGGACTAGGTGGAAGAAAAGGGTATCATCACATATCTGGAAATAATGGGAATTCCCCATGAATAAAATAACAAGGCAGTATGTGTACTACCAGTGAAAAGCATCAACCAGGAAAGGCAAAATAGGTGCTCAAACATGCCAGTTCAGTTCTTTGGGTCCTCTCCAACTCCAGTACTGCTCGTTTTCTCAGTGGGATCAGGTATTTGCAGAACAGTCGGTCCGTCAGAAATATTCACTCCTCAGTGCCTTAAGAAAAATAGTTTAGGGGAGGGGAAAAAGGCACAGACCTTTTGTCTCCGACTACTGATTAGACAAATCTTTGTTTTGTTTTTAATCTCCTGGTACCTAGGATATCCATTTTGTCCTTCCCCTTTTTCATTCTCTCATAACAAATAATACTAACAGTCTATGGTTGTGCATGACCAGCTAATATTAACTGTCAGATCTGCAAACTGAATACCTAATTCATTGTATCTAGAGATGGCTTTATGATTAATAAGAAGCTTTGTCTATAGGCAAAATGTGGTTGCATCTAAAGTTGAGAATAGCTGCTGAGCTTGTGTTGTTTTTTTTAAGCAACTTATGTACTCCTTTCCCCACAAATCAATGTATTATAGATACATTCCTCTGGATCTGTCTTTAATTATTAATTACCATTAGGCTTTGCAGAGACTCTCATGGTTATTTCACACTGACAGACTAAAGAGGAGGGTCCATCTCACTTCTGCTAGAAAGGGGGCATGGGAGAAGAGGAGGGAAGTAAAAAGGGGAGGAGGGGAATCTGTAAGCCTCCAAGACAGTCTTTTTATTTTATAGGTTCAGAAGATTATGCTGTTTAAGATTGTATTTTCAGCACCAAAGAAAAGGACAGAAATAAATTAAATAACTGCCTGTACCTAAATGCTTCTTTTCCAGGGTATTTAGAATTGAGCTACAAACTCATGGAAATAAGGTATTTTAGTGTTTTTTTTTTTTAATAGTATTGCAACTAAAGCCTTAATTCTAGTAATGCACAACATGGTAAAGTATGAAAGTCCTCAGAGCAAATAATGGCAGATAATCACAACAGCTAAATGTTTTCTGACTAAATTCATAATGAACCCAAGTGGTAAAAGGCTACAAGGTAAATGTTTACTAGGGCTGTAGACAAGGTAATTCTCTCCTGAACTAAAAAGAAATTTGAAGAAAACTAAAAGCATGAAAGAAGAATACATGCTCTTTGAAAAACATAACATTTTGGTTGCCAGCGGTGGCTCCATTTTAGTGACTGATTTCTGTATATAGGCATCTCAGACAGCTTGTAATGCATTTTACAGTCTAGCTTTTAGGATGAAAGACGCTTCACAAAAATGCAGGTTCTTATTCCTAATATATGCTTGTAGCCTAACTTATCCTAGCATTAGTTATATTTTGTATGAGATCTCTATGGTTGTTTCTGAAGTTTTAGGCTTCAAGAAAAATGCATGATATTCTGATTTAATCTAAATGTTTAATTTGGTATTCTACTCCTGTGCTTGGGGGGAAAAAAAAAAAAATCAAGCTAGAAAAATACCATCAGATCATCTCATTTTACTCCCTGTATCAAGCACCAGAAAAATCTCACTCCTAATCAATGAAGTTGACCAAACAAAGAAATCAGTCTAGACTAAAGCATATCCGGAAACAAAACAGCTCACTACAGGCAGACTGTAAATGAAATCATGATGTCATCTGTGCCCAAGCTCTCTTCCAACAGTTGGGCCTAACTGAGTGACTGAGGTTAAGATGATGAAAGTAAGTGATTTCTCTCTCACGTTTGTGCCTCCCACTTAAAACCTCCAGACCTTTATACCGGTCTGAATACGGGAAAGAGCATTCCTTCTTGTCTTCTAATCTGGCCATTATTATTAACGTTCATATGAGCAAGACACAATAGCCATACATCTAAACAGGAAAATTTTCCTTACCAGGGCTCCCAAACCCCAAGGCAGTCATGAAGGAGAGAGACAGTAGAATAACATTGCAGCACATGAGAGGCTTTATTAGGACGTGGGAGGAAGAGCAGGCTTCACCGCAGTGTCAAACAATATTCACAAGGGCATGATTCATAGCTAGGAAGGCCCCATCCAGAGGAAGAGGCGAAACAGGCTCCTCCAGAGAAAGCTGGGCAAAAGCTAACACAGAAAACTTCTTTAAGGGCTAAGAGTCACCGAAAGACTCACTTCTGACTCACATAAGGGCTGATTTTTTAAACAAGTCAGTTAATTGTTTTTTATAAGCCAAAAGAGGAGGAAAAAAATCCTCTTCAAGAAACTATTAAGCAATGAGGCAATGTCCATTTATTTATCTGGGCTGGGGAGCGGTAATGTGATAGCCTCTATTAGAGCAGTGTTGACTTCTTAAGTACATCTCTGCACCACAGTCCTATAATTGAGCACAATGAGCAAACTGGAAAAGACACAGCTGAGCCAGTTCCATCTTCAGTGATAAGCCTACAAGGACAAACCCCCTCACTGAAAAAGGTCCCCATGGCAATGGTCACTGTGTAGTTGAACTGATGACAGATACATTAGGCCTGTTTGACACAGGCTCTGCAATAAGCGCACAGCAAGTTCAGTATCCTTGGGCACTCAAAGTCACCACATACAAAAGCACAGGGCCTCCATGGCCTCCAGCATCCTGAAAGCAGCATTGATTCAAGAGGTTCAGATGCAAACTAGTTCTGGCTTACGAATCTATGCCCAAACTGAGAGGGATTAGGAGAAGATGGTCTCTCAATGGAGCAATGAGGCAGCAAAAATTCTGAGCAGAGGAAATGGCCCAAGAGAGGCACAAAACACAATCATCTCTCCTAGTAAGGCTCTGTTTCTGAAGAGGCGGCACGCTGAAGATCTATGTTCTTTGCACCCATTATCTAAGGCCCTTTCTCACTTCGGGCTATGGTTGTCCATGACGCTCTCAAGGAACGTATGCTTATGGGTGGTGCACAGGTGATGGTGGAAGTGCGACTACAGCTGGGCACACATCCACAAGAAACAGGGATCTCTCCTGACCACCTCAGATTGATGCTCTGAGGTGTCAGATTTGGTAAGTATCATCTTGCTTGAGAATTGCAAGCTTTATGAACACTAACAGCAACACTCAAATGGCCCTCATATGAAAGGAATAAACTGAAGGAAAAGTCCAAACTAGAAAGGATCACAAAATAGTTGGATTTGGAAGGCAGCCCTGGAGATCTTCTGGTCTAACCCCCTGTTCAAGCAGGGTCAGCTAGAGGAGGTTGCCCAGGACCACGTCCAGTTGGGTTTTGAATATCTCCAAGGATGGGGACAACTCCTCTGGGCAACCTATTCCAGTGCTCAACCACCCTCACAGTGAAGAAGTGTTTTCTTATGTTCAGGTGGAACTTCCCATGTTTCAGTTAGTACCTGTTGCCTCTCATCCTGTCACTGGGCACCACTGAGAAGAGTTTGGCTCCCTCCTCTTGACACTCTCCCCTCAGGTATTTATACACATTGATAAAGTCCTCTCTGAGCCTTCTCTTCTCCAGGCTGAACAGTCCCAGCTCTCTCAGCCTCTCCTCATATGAGAGATACTCCAGTCCCTTAATCATTGCTGTGGGCCATCACTGGACTCACTCCAGTACATCACCATGTCCTTCCTGTCCCCCTGCCCCAAACCAAAATACACATACTCTCAAAAACACACTTAAAGCACATCACTCAAAATACAGCTACCTACACTTCAAAATCCCCAAGCCATACAGCACCTATTTCTTCCTCTAGTAAACAGTTCCAGTATTTATTTATGCTGACAGCCAGGTAATGATGACTTACCTCTAGACTAAATTAGTCTAACTTCAATCTTCAGCTATTCGCTCTTGTGTCTTTGTCTACAAGATTAAAAGCCCTCTGCTGACAAATATACTCTCCATGTATAAGTACTTACGTACAGCAATCATACCACCTCTCGAGCTTTTCTCTTTGATAAGATTAATGACTGATCTCCTTAAAACTCACCTCATAAAGCCTGTTTTCCAGTATCTGGATCATTTTTTGTGGCTCCTTCTCCCCCCCCCCCCTTATCTTTAGAGTATATCCCCTAGAAGTGAGGACACCTCTAGAGCTACCAAAGTTAGAGGCAGGGGAAGTCCATTTTCTCACTTGTACATGCTGTATCCTTTTCTGACAGCCCACAAACAGCTTACATTAGCCTCATCACAGGCTTCTGCGAATAGTTATTCTGGGATAATCCATCATAGTGCTTCTTTTGCAGTGCTCTGTTAAACATTTTGTTTTTCTCTCCCTAATAGGGAAGGATCACTTGGCAAACACGTCTTATAAAATTGGTGTACATAGAGTGGGGGAATAAACAAATGCAGATATGTATAAAAATAATCAGCCTTTTTTTCATCCACAATGCCACCACGTTCTCCCAAGCATCCAAGAGCGTTCCAAACCCAGACATTATTCACCTCTCAAACTCCAAAGAGCTGTCTCTAATCTGTCTCTTGTTTAGCCTTAGGCTTTATAGATCTCCACCTAAGCCTCTAGCAATAATCATTCTAATTAGCCTCTGCTTTCCTGAGCTAATTGCCAGAAGAATCCAACTGACCTTCTGCAGAAGAAAGAACAATTTTGTCAAGAAAAAGTCTGCAGCCAGAGACAAGGGAAAAAAAAAGATAAAAGGAAAGGCAGAACAATCTTCCAAGGTCCATTCACAAGTACAGATAAGAATCATTTTGGCAAGAAGAGACTTCCTGAGCACTCTTTGCCATACCAATTCTGTTAAAATACATGCTGTGCAAGTTATTCACACTAACGTTACATCCACTTCTATGTCGCTGCTTCTGAAGCAGCCTTCCATCCTGGGAGTCATATCTCCTTTTTTTCTTATTTCCAGATGTACTGCTCTGCATCTGCCCATATTAAAATTAATTTTGCTGGAACTTCATCATCTAATAAGCCATTTCAGACTATCCTAGCAACAACCTTCATTATTTCAGCAATCTCTGTCATCTACAAACTTAAAAGCAAAGATTCATTTCAGTGTCCTTACTGAAAATACTGAAATACTGACATGTATCAGATCCAGAACCAAAGCCTGGAAACTAAGGTACTGAGTTCTCTCAAAATTATAAATTATGCCCCACTGCCTTCCCTAAGGAGATTTCTTTTACTTCTGGCACTTTACCCAAACTGACTCTTCAAGCTTGGTGGAAAACATGTTCCTACTTCTGCAGCTGACAGACCTGCCTTGGATTGGAAACACTCAAGATATTTTTTTCAACACTAACCCATCATTTGAATTCACAGCTTTTAAGAAAACAACATGTGTTTTGACTGTCATATTTACCCAACACTAAAAAGCCTACCAGGAAAAATAAATTTTATTCTCATAAAGGAAGGGGTTACATTCCTAATTACAAAACTGGAAACAGTTAAAAAAAAGAAAACTGCTCACTGCAGTAAATCATGCTTAACACTCAAGTGGCTCCAGTGTTTCACCTAGCTTGAGGGCTTGCAATATGCTTGCCCCAAGCAGAAGATGTTCTCTCACTCATCTCTTTCTAACTTGCTTCCTTGTCACCTCTCCAGGAGAATGAAGCTTCAGAACTTATACTGAATATCACCATTATAGCTAACCCATCCCTGTCCTCCTCTCTTCTCTGGCACTGGGTTTTTCTCCCATCCGATTTTTCTCAGAACTGGAATACAAGGTGCAATGGCAAAGTTTTATGAAACTCATGCTTCTCGGTTGCATTCAGCTTCTCATATTAGATGGCCAATTTGCCACATACAGYAACTCCCCTTACCTCTTGGTAGTTTGGGGGGCCCCACAATGACATTTATCCTTTAACATCTCCATATAAAATCTACAGTACTGTGTCCACTTTGGGGACCCTACTACAACAAGGAGATTGACAGACAGGAGCAGGTCCAGGGGAGGACCATTGCCAGAGAGCTGGAGCACATGACAGGTAAGGAAATGGAAGGGAGCCCCATTTGTCCAGTGGAAGTCTAACGGGGTATCTTCCACCACCTAAAGAGGAGACAGACTCTTCTCAGAGTTACACAGCAAAAGAACAAAAGAAAAAAGTCACAAGCTGAAGAAATGGAAATTCCAGTGGAACACAAGGGAAAAGTATTTTCACCTTGAGAATGGTTAAGGTCCAGGACAGGTCATCCAGCAAAGCTGAGAAGTATCGGTCCTTGGAGCTCTCAAAACCTGCCTGCACAAGGTACAGCTTCATCTAACTTTTGAAGTAAGCTCTACTTGGAACTGGAGGCTGGGCCAGATGACCTCCAGATGTCCCTTCCAACTTCATTTTTTCATGACTCTGTGTATGCATGAACTGCTTTTAAATTAATCTCATGTGCCCTAATATTTCATGTGAATTTCAAACTGTAGGACACAGGATTTCTTGATCAAGATGCTAAGTTCAAAACTTTGGAGGAAACCAAGTATATTTTATTAACACAACTGTTTTCACCACTTTGTAAAGAAAGCAAGGGTTTTATTATCCTTTAATAACGGCTATATGAAAACTTAATTGAATAATTTATAATATATCAATTGTACTACTGCTGTTGCAGTCAGCTCTTCCAGTATGATAAGCACACAGTAAAGGCCTTGTTTTTCCTGTGCTAAAGCAAGTTCAGAGAACAGCATTTATACTCAGACTTTACCATCTCAAAATCAGTTTCATGACATAATTCATGGGCAGAGTACAGGGCATATTTCTGGGCTTCAGCTCTCTTTTTAAATTTGCTGTTTTCATATCCTTTCTCATTATCACAGTATGCCAACAGAAACCCTATAGGTACAATAACCATAGCTTAAACTAGACCCCTTGAAAAACATTCAGTATGAAAATATTCATTTACTAGTGAGTATTATTAATAATAATTCCTTCCTCTCAGAAAACACCTTTTGTCAGTAGATCAATAGTTTTACCCAGTGATTTGGTCACAGTCATTAAGCAGGTTAGTGGCAGAGCTGGGACCAGAGCTGAGGTCTCATGAATGCAATGCCTTCACCACTAGACCATTCTGCCTTCATAGATCTGAACCACTTTCTCCAGGGAGATACTATAATTCATTTCTATATATGATTAAAAAAATATATGAATTATGTTACAGACTAGCAAGTATATTTTTAATTGTGTTGCTTAGAATTGAGCCATTAATTTTCTCCAGAGAGGCAGCAAGAAATATTCTCACTTCTCTTCCTAAGCACTGTTGTGCATATTCTTTGCATTGGGTGACCACTCTACACCAGAGATAAACAAGTGAGCTTCCAGTGTGTAATCTATAAAATGCTTTGCAATATTCAGGATGAAACATTGCATTGAAACATAATATCATACAACGTGCTGTCATCTGAGAGGAAAAACTATATGCTATTGCAGTATGCCTTTCATTCAGATTCATATGAATGAAAAGTACAGAAAGGAAGGTAGTGGCAGGATGGCTCACTTTGACAAAGTACCCTGTAGCAACCATATCAATTAGGCTTGCACAAATCTCCAAGGGTGAGGCAGTTAATGAAACACTGATCATTTTCCCCAACTCTAACTTAGAGATGTTAATTAAAAATTAGAGAAAATCATCATCATATAAAATGAGTTCACTGTGAGAGAGTATAAAAATACCTACCAGGCAGTGCTCTGTACATGAGACTTCTTTTCAACACTAATTAAAATGGATATTTCTGCACATGCAAGTCTACCCAATGAAACGCAAATAATAGTGCGAGTTTAACATTTAATGATTTCTCTGTTAAAGAGAAGACTTTCATTCAGGAATGCTATAATTTACTCTGAGTAAGATTCACTTAACCATCATGTTTACTGCCTCCTTTTTCTTTCCACATTTTCTTTCTCTAGTCAGCCATGCAATTGGCAATTTAAGATTTAAATTCTGACCGCTTAAGCCTTTATCTATTGCCTTTCTCAACCCCCATCTTCATTCTCTTCCTTGTAACATAGATGATCTAGCTGAGAATCTTCCATAGCTGACAAAATGAGCTTGTTCCACCAGAGAATAAAACACTTAAGAGTACAGCTTCACCCCACAGCTGAGGAATTTCCCTTGGCAGCAGGATTAGTTCAGTTCAGTTGCACAAGTTAAAGGAAGCAGGATTACACACAGCTTTGCAGAGGGAGGGGGAAGAGGTCAGGTCAGAGGGAATAAGGAGAAGGAGGGACTGGTCTGGAAGTCAGAATACTAAGCTCAAATTTCTCTGTTTGACTGTAAATTTTCATCCTCTTAAGCAAGTCTCCTTTTTCACCTTAGCTCGCCATGAGCAGAGCAAAGATACAGTAATTCTTGCTTTGCCTGACATAGTCTTTGGCTTGCTAAAACTGTATGAGAGAAGTTCTCTCTTACCTGTGTTCAGCACTTAGTGGGATGAAATTCTGACCTTGACTAAGGTCTTAAGGCACTACGCGGTTGTTAGCAAAATTACAGGATGCAACATCGAGCACTCCATAGACAGATAATGCCAGAAATAAAACCACCAGGCCTTGGTCATCTCTCTCCTTCCTCCTATCTTCTCTCCCCAGATACCGCTGTTTCCAGTCTACCATAAGGAACCTCTTATTATCCAAGTCCTCATGCCTGTGTACTCACGAGCAAAGCTGCTAATTTAGAAGAGACTATTTTTAGATAGGGTGCCTGGTTTCCCAGAGACCAGGGGCTAGAGCTGCAGAGAATCTTTCGCATCTCCTGCAGCAATGAGATGGAGCAGCCAGAGCAGGCAGCAGAGCTACGACAGGACGAGTGAACAAATGTGTGACCGAGCGGTATGTGCTCTGAGCACTCGCTTGGCTCTAAAATAATGTTAACTCTTTTGATTACATTAACTTAAGAAAAAATTTAACAGAGTGCAAAGACAGGACAGATTCGATACCCTGCATTCAGATAATGCCACTTAGATTTGTCTCTTAACAAAATGATTAAACAAACCTTTTTATTAAGATGTGCATACGACTGGATGAGCAAGAGGAGATGAGTGACTTTTTTTTCCAGCTAAGAGACATCTCCCTGTTAAATCCATCCTGCTACTGTCACAGAACTGCTAGGAGTCTGGGATAGTAGCCCGCTATGAGGAAGAAAACAATGATGCATTGTTAAAACCACAATGGAGGCTAAAGGCCAAAAATTTCATGAATCACTGTTTTAATCAACACTGCTAATCAAAAAAAAACAAAAGGCCTCTGACAAACATTTTTATTGTTAAAGTGCACACAAACACACAGAGAAGACCTCAAAACCTTTCAAAGCAAAAGGACCATAGCTTAAGAGAAAGAAAAAAAAAAAGYGTAACACAGCTGCAGCCAGTGGCCACAGCTCATTGCAACAAGCATGGACTTGTTCACCAGTGTGAGCAACATTTTCCAAGGCTGAATGCTGACTTTTTCAAATTCTCATCATAAACTTAAAATGACCCTTCCCATCCATCTTGCACAGGGTGCTCAAAGGGGAGTTGTGACCTTTAGGAAGCGCAGAAACACAGGCTTCTATTGAACAAAAGGAGCTTAATGTATTAGTTGTGCCAAAGGCACAGGACAGGCAAGTTCACATAGTTCCCCACTGCACAACACATTCCCTCAATAAAAAAAGCTCAGTCTGAGTATGCAGGATTCCCAGAATCTGAACTGCAAACAGCCAACACTTTGTAAAGATCCCGGCAGGAGCCATTAGCAGGAACCAGCCCGACACTTCCAACGCAGAAGCCATGATTCAGCAAAGCACTTAGGCACMTTTATTGAATTAGGGCCTTGAAGCTTACGTTCTAAAGCCAGCTCTATAAAGGTGTTGCTAACCTAGACAGCAGCAATCAGTCCCAAACCAACCTTTACTGCATTCATACCATGGGCTMGCGAACACTGCTGATCACCTGCAATTTAGAATCAAATTTAAAAAAGCATTTCAGCAATGTTTTTTCCTATTGGTATGCCTTTTCTCTCTGGTATTCCTACTGCACATTCTTCAAACGTGAGTGAGTTTTAATGTAATACGAAAGAGCGCCATTTAATTGATGCCGAACCAAGATTTCTTTCGTAACACACCAGAGTGTTTTGCAAATTATCTTCTAAATTCCTGCAGCACCTTCAAAGGGCCGAATGTTTCAGATTTATTTATAGTATTAAAACACAATTAGATAAGCTGTAATGTTGTTTCTGTCATGCTTCTGTAAACATCAGAAGTGTCATGGGCATGGTACAAGTTTTTTTAAAAAAGCGGACACTATACTTCAGCATCTCATTCTCTCACATGAGGTTGACTATATTTTCCTTATTCCAGTGAATTTCTTCTTTTAAGAATGTCTCAGTGTAAAAGAGTAAGACTGGCAGTTGCAGATAGGATAAAATTCTTCCCATAAAACCAAAATTAGCTGGTCTGATTCCTTTCTTCTTTCCCTCTCTACAGACTCAGTGTTTCATGAATATCTCCAGTTACCATGAATGCAATCACTTATATCGTCTATTGTGATCCATCAGAATAACTACCATTAGATTCTACACAACTATATCCAAAGCAGTAAATCCTGTTAAAGCTGCATCTCCTTTCCTAAACCAGATCATTTTATTTTAAAAATAAAGCATTGGTGGCTTGAAAAAAGCCAGAGAAAGGCAGAGAAGGCTTTCTACCAACCTCTCCTGTAGACTGTAAAATTATAATCTGTTCAAACGATGCTTCATTGCAGCTGATTGGGATTTGAAATTTCCATAAAGTATTAACTAACTACAAAGTATTAAAAAGCTCTAAAATGGTGCATTATTTGCACCAATTTACAACAAGCTTTTCTCACAAAAGTCAGTATAACATATTTCTGCTAATTTTTCTTTTGTGCTTGTTGAAAGTCAAATTTCCAAGCATTGTTTTCCCCTTATAAACACATCTCTGAATTGCTAGACTTACAAACATTGCCCTTAAAATGGTGTTGCTGACATCATGAAGGAAAAAAAAAAAACTCATTTTACTTCAACCTCCTTCTCCCATGGTGTAAAAGACAAAAAAAAAAAAAAAAAAAAGGACAATAGCAAAGTTTCCTAAAAAGTTTTAAAACTAAGGAAGAAGAACGGAGTATTGACCACGGTGTCTAGTGGTGCCTCATTTGCCCATCATTTCCAGGCACGACCTAAGGGTGGCCCATCGTGGCCGGGCTCGCACTGCTTACTTACAACCTCAGATGAGGAAGAACCGGATCTGATGGCTGGTTAGAAAGATCTCCAACGCTCATTGAGTCCAAATATCTCTTGCATTGCGTAAGGTTTCAAAAGCAGCCCCGGAGATTTAGCCAGTCGTCTTCCTTTTAATGCCTAACCGCTGGCTTTACACAAATAGACAGCGGCTGAATCCGAGCGGGGCTGTAGTTCGGAAACAGGAAAGCTGCCCCTAGGGCTCCTAAAAGCACACCGAAGCACCGCTTCGGCGTTAACCCACTCCAACCGCTCACACTTGATGAAAACATACTGAAAAGTTAACTTCATGGTGCCAAGCTTTATCTTGGTTCAGATACGTCCGTCTGTATCGCGTGGCCACGACGGAGCAGCAGCCTCCCAGCGACGCGCTGGCACTACRTAGCCAGCGAGCGGAGGGGATTCCCTCTCCGTCAGCCCCAGCTCAGCAGTGCGCTTGGACCTGATTTTGGACACACCGTCTGGGGTGTGCGGCTTACAAAGCCCAGCCGCGTATTTCAGACGCTACCCGGGTTATTTGCTGTTTGGTGACCAATCTGGTCACACTGTCAGTCTGAGACCCCATTACGGGATCCAATTTAACGGTGTTATAAGCTGATAACAAAGAGCCCTCAGCATTTAAATTTCTTGTTTCTTATAATCTCCAAAGAGAGAAAAGGTCATATTCTATAAATCAGTAACAAACCTGTGAGCCAGGAGTGTTTATAAGGCGACAGAGCATAACCTTGGTAGGGTATAGCAAAACACAGTTTCCTGCTAGCTTGAAGCTTGATAGCTAGTATGGTGAATTTGATTAATATAAAATCAGGGTAGAGCCTATCAGCACAAACGTGTTTAGGGTAACTACGTTTGGTGTAACTCTTGTTTTCCCTGAAGACCACTTCCATTGCAAAATTTATTTTATTTTACAAATAGGTAGAAAGTTCATAACAATTGAAATGTAAATTATTTCTTTTTACAGAATATTTTGAGTAAAACCAACTCCATAATGTTTTCCCCACTAAGGTCACTAAGGTGACTGTGACTTGCCCTCAGAAACACAAGTTTCTGTGTCCAGTTGTTTTTCATGATACAGCGAGAATGAAGGTGATTGAGTCACATTAGTCACTCTGCTGATCAGCCACACAAGTGGCTTATTAATATAAAGATAATCTTACTCCTATTATGGAATTTTTCACGTTAGTATTACATGCTTTTTTGCCACTAAGTAATTATGCTTCACCAAAACCTTCAGTGGCTCCTTTAAACAAAATACAAGCATCATCTTTAGAAAAAAACCCTACAATTCTTCCTGAAATAGTGACTGTCAGACTTTAATCATCCCTGTTACAGAGACACACATGAAATAAAGAACCTCTCCATTCTCAGTGCAATCCCAGAACAGTGCCCTGGGCCATCCACTATTACAAAGCCCTGCGATACACACACATAGTCTGATGTTTATATTTTTTAATTCATGCAAAGAGGGAAAAAAAGGATTCTTAGCATTTCTTTTTATGACCTATATATTTGTTTCTCTGACACACAGCATCATGAAACACAAATCTAAATGCTATTTCTAACTGTGATTAAATAGATGAGATACTAAAATAAAAACTAATAAACTGTAGAATATCAAGAGATCCACAAAGAGGTACAAAATACATACGAAATACAAACCAAAACCAAAGATAGGCTCTATAATCATTTGGACACAGCCCAGAAAACAGCACACTATTAGGAAAATTTGAAAGTTTTTCTTATTATCTATTGGAAGAGATGTAAACATCAGAATTCCTCATAGCACTGTTAGATAGTCATCCTTATGTCCATTGTCAGAGCATTATTCAAATTGCTGCAAAACAAGCAAATTAAGATATTTCTTGCTGTGGTTTTCTCCATGTATGACTAATGATTCATGGTGCTTTAAAGTAATGTAAAATTAGGAACAGATGCATAAGTGTCCATGAGTGTTTATACCAGGTACTGTAGGCAAGCTGACATTAATGCATTTGTGACAGCACCGTAACTGAGTCAACATCTTAGCAGCGCTCTCTCTAAAAGCAGCCTGCCATAGCCTCACTGCCCCTCCGTTATAAAAACTGAGGGAAGTAAAAAAGAACTCCCCTCTTGAAGTACATGGGTTCACTAAAGAGATACCACCATAAAGAGACAAACACACAGGTCTTAGTTCACCGAGGTACTTCAGAAATTTAACTGGCTCTGCTCTGTACCCAGCACAACCAGAGCCTTAGATAGACACTAGGACTTAAAACACTGCGGCAAGAAATAACCTTAAGCATGAGAACAATTCCAGTGAGGTCAGAACAATTTATAAGGATAGAGATAACTAACTACTGGTCACTGTAAGGCACRGAGAATGTGACAGAGGAGGAAAACACTGGAAACATCGAAAATTATACCTAGACGTGGTCAGATTATTCAAGCCACCAATTAACTGTACCAGGTTACAGATCTAGGGTAGTGAAGAGCAAGCTAAAGTTTATTAGCTCAGGTGCAGCAACAGCTTATCTTTGCTTCTTTTTCCCCAGCTTTTGTCTAGAAGCAGACCAGAGGTATTTCATGTTCACAACCTGAGCTAATCAGTCTTTCCAGAAACCTGGGGAGCTCAGTGGCTCAAGGGTCTTTAAATTGCACTCCAAGCATATCCTGTACTAGCTATGTTATCCAAAGTCTACGCCAACCTTCCAATACGCTGGATAATGGAGAGATGACTGCAACCATCATCTCTTGGCTTGGATGCTAGGATCTAATCATTATACCAAGTGATGAGAAAGGGTATCTAAGGCCTTTTTGTGCACTCTATACTGACAGAGGTCCTCAGAAGAATAACTTAAATCAAATACAGGCACTGAAACTGTATACATCGCAATCCTGTCCATTTGCATGAAGAATTTATTTGCACTGTCCATGTAAGCATAGGTGACACTACTAATCAGACATAACGCAAATAGTCCAAAATAAAACAAATTTGTGTCTTCCCAATAGTAAGACTTCACTTTCCTTTTCAAGGCACTTCATACAGCTACAATCCATATTTACCCCTTGCTGTCCCTCTTCTTCTAGTTTTAATTCATATCATCTGAAGGAGCCATCTGAGAGCTTGTCAAATTATCTCTTGGCTACTTAAGTATATTTTGTTTGATTCAACATGGTATTCTTGTACCACACATTCCCACAATGTACCACTTGTTCTACTTACTAGTCAATAGAGGTAGCCATTATATTCTGCACTCCAAAGTCCAACTAACTCCTTTGGCCAAAGGATTTCCCCAATCTTATGACGGTGGATGCTTCTTCGTTGACCTTCCTTGGCAAACCCCGATGGAGGCTGCCTTTATCTGAAGTCTGAGCCAATGAGCATTCCTTCATGCTGAGACTTGTGACTGCATTATGGCATCTACAACAGACTCGTGGTTTTTTGGTCTTAAGATATATTAAGATATATTAAGATATATTACCCACAGATATAAGATATATAAGATATATTACCCACAGAATCCACCTAACATGTAAAAGAAAATTGTACTCTGTGTTACCTTTCCCCTTCATAACTATCTCTGCTTTGCTTGGAAGCCTGGTTACCCTAGGAATGAAAGCTATTATACCAATGAGTGGAAAGAAAACCCAGCTAAGTAGTTCTTCTGCATGATTCAGCAGTAGAGAGTCCAATTTGGGTCACAAAATTCTGTATCTTTTTGTAATGAAACAAATAAAGTCCCTGGCCTTGGGATTTTTTCCTGGGGAAAATATCCTTATAGGTATTTCAGAATACAGTTCAGTCTCAACTAGGGAACAGCATCACTCATCTGTGACAACATGACAATTCAGGATGTTTTCATCAAGTTGACAAAGATGCATAACTTAAATAAAAATTCATGTCCAAATTATCAACAAATGAAAGTTAATGATGGATCAAATTTGGCAGAACTATTCTAACATGTAACACAATTTGGTCCCCAGCTATAAGATGTGAAATTTAAGTGATAAATGGCTGCTGGAGACCTTTTCAAGATAATTGACATGCTACGGTGCATTAATATTTCTTTCATTAGTATCAATCTGGAGTTCTCATCTGTTGGCAGAAGGCCAAGAGCATTGGGTGAAAAATATCCTTACCACAGGAGTCTTCTACTTGAAAAACAAATGACTTTCAGGAAACTAAATATTTTTACTACTAGTCAGTTTGTATTAGGAATCTGATTTTTGACCTTGGGTCTTAACTGTTGTTCCCTTTTGTGTCTGTATCTTCGTATGCAAATGACTATACCAGCAATTTAAATTACTTATATTTTAAGTACTTGATTTGTGTCTGAAATTGGGCATTCTGACATGAGTATGACCTGAATTTCATCTGCAGTTACTTTCACAGATCAAAAGCACAAAGTGAAGGTCCAGATTTTGGAACATCAGGCTTTTGTAGCAAGTGTAATGTAAGTCCATTGATTATTTTCCAGAGTAATTCAGTTACAATTATGATCTTTTTTATTTTCCTAAGAACTATACTTGTCTTTTCCTCTAGAGGCTCTGCTTCTGTAGTGTAGGAGGGTCTTGCTAAGAGAGATCACCACTTGTATCATAGGTCACTGTCAGCTTCTTCATCCAGCCCAACTGCTGCAATGATACTACCTCCTCCTCATCTTTTCTCATAATTGCTCCATTTGAAAGCCAGCACTCACCTATCCCCAGTTCCTCACACTCATTCTCAACTGAGTCAGTATCATCCTACCTTTCAGCCCTTGGGGACTTTTAACTTGTCACAGTCACTTTAGATATGAGATTCTCCCAGTAAAAGCCTTTAGAAAATTGAATTTGTCAAGGCACTGAGGGCACCAGTAGGCCTTAATTGCCCTGACCAGCCTCACCTGGGACCCCACCTTGCACACCTTCTGCCCAGTCACAGGAGCTCCATTTAGGTTCAGGTCTGGGCATAAAGTCTTGGCTGAGCTGTCATATGTGTTCCCACTCCTGTTCCGCGATGTTCCCAAAACATTTGGATATCCTGGACTGACCTGACTGGTTACGTTGCCTGATGACTGCTGGACTGTCAATGGGACCCCTTACAGTCACAACCCTACTATGGTCGCCCAGCTTGGGTGTTTAGAATTGACTGGCCATCGATACAGTTCATCTTGATGACTGCTTTGTGACATTTTAAACAAATAAATGTGTTTGGAAATGGGTTTTAAGAGGACACACTCTCCATAATCTTCCCACAAATCGAGGTAAGGCAGAGCAGCCTGTTCCTCAGSGCTTCCCTTCAGCTTTTTTCTTTTTTTGTTAAAGGTTAAAGGCGGGCGTAATGGCATAATGTTATCCTTTTTCCAGTTGCTGGGGACCTCCTCTCATTGTCACGAATTTTCACAGGTGATGAGCTGCCTTTTTCTTATCACTGATCACTAGGTTATCTCCCTCATCCATCAATGGCCCCACAGTTTTCCTGAATGTCCTCCAGCAACTAGCATAGTTGTGGAATCCCTCCTCCTCCTGGTTACTCTTAATTTCCCTGGCTTTCTTAGCTTCAGCTGCGCTTTGGACTTCCTTAGTTTCTCAGTACCCCAGTAACGCTTTTATGCTCCTCTGTTGCTTGTCCTTGCTTCCATCTCTCCCTCCCCTTTTTAATCAAGCCAAGCAGGCCTTCTCAAGAAATTTCTGGTCATCTTGCATAATGGGATGGCTCATATCTGAACTAAATTATTATTGCCTGAGAATCCTACACTTTCTGCAAATAGAAAAATATTAATTATACATTGTCTTTTAGGTTTGCTGTTCCCGAATCAAATTTAAAAAGCAAGAAAAATTTAAAGTTAAGAAATATGCAGAGATTGGCTGACCTGGTCTTCCTAGGTTGGTCTAAAATCCTTGGGGCTACTGCATACGCTGGCAGCTGAAGTGGAGAGAAAGCACCACAACTCAACTTGTGTCAAAAAGCTAATAAAAATACTTTTAAACCAGTCATCAGCACAGAGCCAAATAAGTACAAAAGAAAGAGAGAAACAGGATAAATCCTGTGGAATCCCCTGAGCTAGACAAGGCTTGAATTCCCAACATCAATAAAAGGAACTGAAAAAGAAGAAAGAAATGAAGTTGTCCCTTGTGTTATCACATAAAAGTTAAAAAGCACAACGCCATTTTCACCCAGCACAATCACAGTTCACTTCTCTTTGAAAAGATCTAAAGAATCAAGTGAGAGACAAAAAATACATCTATTTTCTGCTATTACAACCACAGCAGAGTGATTCTCGCATGGGTTTTATGCCCACACACAGGCAGCTAAAAACACATAGCTAAGTGAGCAGCTGCTGCCCCAGAACAATAGTACAAATAAAAAGACAACGCCATAGGGTAGGTTTCTGGCAGAGAAAGCAACTATTGCAGGTAGTTCTTTGGGACCCAACTGCTGCCAACCACTTCAGCCATAGAAACTTTACTTGTCCTGAAAAGGAGCATGAGATCCCATTTTTTCCCTACTACCAATCCACAGCATTAAATATGGATTTCAAGCAAATGATACTCGAGTAAAACTGGAGAAACCCCGAGAATCCAGCTTTTAGCATAGGAAACTTAATTACTTCTATAGCAAGAAGAAATTCTTTCCCACAAGAAAATGCAACTGAACTAATGGCCTGGGAGGAAGAGCTAAACAAGCAGCCAGCAAGTGAAAGTGCAAATGAAGATTATGCTAAACAGATGTGGGACAGAATTCAGAAAAGCAGGAATGTTGTTGAACAAACAGTATAAAATCCACCATGCTAGACAGCCAATCAAGGGGAAAAAAATCAGGAGAGAGCCTAAACTGGAAAGAAAATGAGGTAGAATATCATGTATAGATGAGAATGACATTAATTCTCAGTTCCTTCTCAGTTACACAAGAGAGTATTGGCACCCTGCTTCRTTCTTTGCATAATTCCATGAGATATGAATTCATCCCAGGACCCACACAAATCTCTCTTCTTCAGTTCTCATTTCTCCTTCAGTTTTACACGTTACCTGTTTCCTGCCACACTGATCCCTTTCTTTCCGATTCTCTGTATGTGCCTTCCCCCGTGCATTTGCTGCCCATATGGAAATTCTGTAACACCACCTGGAATCTCTCTCTTTTTACCTTACTTACATTCAGTAAGGAGTTTTTTCTATTGCTTAGAAACTCTAGCAATGTATCTGAATCCACACTGTTTTCAGGATGTGATGCGTATCAAAAACATTTYACAAAGCATCTGTAAGAAAGATTCCTCAATAGGAAGGCATTTAACAATACAAACCTTTGAACTGAGGCTGCTTAGGGCTATATACGTTACATAACATACTAAATTCCACATATTCTGATGATCAATGTAATCACATCAATGCCATAGTAGGGGAAGGAGAACAAAATGCAGAGTGAACTGTAACATACAAATCAACGGCAATAGTCCATCAAAAGATGAACTTGCCAAACGCACACAAATATCTGATCAGAGCAGCCCTCAAAGGGAGGTAAAAACGAGCAGGGCRCAGTGCAGAGAAGCAGAGCGCAGTGACATCTCCACAGGAAGAGCTTGATCCTTGCAGCAAACTGAAACATCACGTGGACTTTGTCATACATATAGAAACAAGAGGAAATTTGATCAGCTAATACTCTTCAGCAGTGTCTTTCTATTATGTATATCACAGAAAAGGAGCTATTTCAGTCTGGATTGAATCGCCATTATGTTGCATTATGGAGGCTTGGTCCAACCAGACTTGTAGTACTGGATTTTAATACCATCTCACCCAATCTAACGTCTTAACATGACGGACAAGCTGCTTTCCATATGTATGTAAATTCCATTTTGCCAGGTGCAGCTGCTCATGATTTGGTCAAGGGGAACAGTCTGTGCTTCTCTAGCAAAGTGACACGTAACAAACTAAATGCAAGTTTTGCAAGGCTTTGATATCATGGAGCAATGTTCAGTGAGGTAACAATAAAGCAGCAGGAGTCTTCATTAATCCTGGGGGGGAAAGGTATATATGTATTCTGTTCTCCATCAGATAATGGACAAAATAGACCAAGGATATAGGAATTCCAGTGCTGGAGCAAGAGCATCTGTAAAATCAAAGACTGAAATGGAAAAAAAAAAAAGATTAAAAAGCCCCATGTACCTCTGAAGTACAATAATTTGAAACAGGAAATTGATATCACTATAGCAACCAAAGTAGTGTCATGAATGACTGAGAAGCTTTTTTTTTTTTTTAAACCTACAGGGGTAGGAAATCATGGATGCCCAGACATGAGAAACATTTTATTTACAGTTAAGCAATGAAAAATAATCAGCTATATATTACATCATATTTTTAATAAATTCTTCTTCAAACTGCTGGCATTATACTGCTTTATTATACCTAATTAGTGAGAAGTCTAATTACTAACATCCCAGATGGTGAATTCTTCAAYTGGAATACAAAAAGACTATTTTTAATCATGCAGCATCTTACTTTGGTAAATCTGTATGCTCGATATCCAGATGTAAATAAAGTTAAAGGTACCAAAACATCTTCCGTGAAGGAACAAGCTGCAGGAGCAACCAGGGAATGAAAGCTTGTAATAATACAACTAAATTTATATGGACCAACAGCATGAGGGTCCAACAGGTATCAGCCTTAAGCAATGGGCTGAAATTTTCTCTTCCAAACCACTGGTAAAGAGGCAGGAAAATGATGGATCACAATTTGGCCCTTAAAGATGGTGTTTCCAACTGAAACATTCTTCATCTATTATTGTTAAAAGTACCGTCAAAGACCACTGAAAAAGATGAGAAAAGAAATACACACTTTCTTTGGCCTTTCAACTACCTTCACCCTCATTTCCCCTACCTTTTTTAACTTTTAGATTTGACAGCATTTCAGGTCTAGTCATTTTYACAGTTTCTCCTGTCAGTCAAATTCCAAGTTAGTGATGAAAGCCCAATTAGGGCAAGGAAAACTGTTCTAAAACCAGGAAAGCAATGATGGACCTAGCACAACGGGTGGGAGTTCAGACGCATTCTGAAGAAAAAAAGGATATAACTGAGTTTCAGATTGATGGGGAGGGATGAAAAGAGATGTGAAAGCACATGAAAATAAACAGGAATGACAGGGGGGACAGCCAGGATGGTTAGTCTGCTGAATAGTATGGAGCCCCTTTTCTCCTCTATTCTGTATATTCTGTTTTTGATTTATCTGGATCTGTTTAAATGCCAAGATTTTATGAGAAGACAGGGAACCTTCAAAAGTTAGCTACAAGATGGGTAAAGAGAAAGATCCAATTTTTTTTTACTTAAGAAGTCATTCTGCATTTTGACAAGTCATTAACCTTCATGATCATACTGCACATTAGGTCTCTAATTAGAGGACACACTACTGGGCTAGATGCTGTGCAAACACAGAACCAGCAAAACGCCCCTGCCCCAAAGAACTCGCAAGTCTTAGTAATACCATCTAAACCACATATACAGCACATTTAATAATGTTGCAGGAGCATAAAGCCAGTATGCCCAACCCATAAACTGAGGCAAATTTGTTTTACAGGTATAGAAATTGTTTTGGATTGCTCGGTCCTTGTTCATCCAAAACGTGCTCTTTCAGAGACAGCAATCTTGAGAACAGAAAAATCAGGCTAATCGTTTCAGCAAGGCTATGACACAGGTCAGCAAGGGAAAGCAGCTCCAGCCAACTGTCCTCAGGGGCCCAGGGAAGCAAGCGGACCTGTACGTGCCCGCGGGGGTTGAGGGACATCACTGGTGTTCTGGGCAGACAAACGCCCCTGCCTGGCTGGGTCTGATTAGAAAAGCGAGGCAGGAACTGCATATTGCCGAGCACTAAGCACAGGATCCTCTCTCATTCCATAAGCAGTTATTTCAGCATGTTAGTGGCCCGAACAAAACATAACATACCTCTAGACGGATAACCTTGGGGTCAAATACTGGGTCGAGTGGTGAGATGGAAAAGCAGTCTTCACCAGGCTTTTTCAGAAGTTTGACTAGCCAAAGAGGGTGCATAATTACAGGGGAAAAAAGCAAAAGCCTCTAAAACTGAGCACTGCAAACACCCGAACGGGGAGCTGGAGGGGAAAGCTCTCCAAAAGCATGTGGCAATGGAGATTCCTGGCACAAAAGAACCTACGGCCACGGCTTAAAAGTCCCAGTTTACCTAGAATTTTGCAGTTGTCCTCCTCCATGCTCACCAAAGACAGACAGCCGACAGCAAGAGGCAACTGCAGCATTCTCTGCTACAACAAAATACTTTTTGTAACAGAAAAGACAGGTTTACAACTGACAGACAGAAGCTGATTAATTTCTCTGTACTTGAGCCCTAAGATAAGAACAGAGAAGAGCCCTTAATAACATGAGGAGGGTTTTTTGTTTTTTTTTTCTCTTAAACAGGGCAGACGTTTTTGCTATAGCCAGCAAGATTCTGGATGATCCGTTCAGGATGGAAGGGAGAGAAGAGAGGGAAGATGGAGAGACTCTCTGAGATGAAAAGCTGGAAAAGAATATGTGAGACAAAGTGTTTTTGCAAATATTTCAGCCATGAGAGAGTTCCCGTTGTTAAGCTTGCAAAGCTCAGGACAGCACTGAAACTATTTTCTAGTCTCTTGATTATAATATTTCCTTAGCATACCGAATATCTTTCATTACCATTATGGCTCACATGATTGCAACTTGAAAATAATCAGCAGCAGAACAGAGAATTTCTGGCAGGAGAATACAGAACACTACCAAAACTACTAAGAACCCATTTTTAAATGTGCTGTTCTTGGGCAAGGTGTGCTGAAGGGTATTTTTACTGTTTTACTCTTTGAGGTAGCAGAAAGACCATATCATCAATAGCAAATTAAGTGCTTCCATTTTACAGTGCTGTTTTGATTAGAAAAGTAGGGGAAGTACCTGAAAACTCAGTGTTTTGATCACTATATAGTTACCATTCCTGATGCTATGAATACTACGTTTGATAGTATCATCACACATTTTATGGTTACCATAAATATTCCTAATCACTAATGGGTTTAGTTTATACAACATGATATTAAAATTGCAAGATACATAACCCCAGCGATAAATTATAACTAGTCCTGCTCCAGCTGGAGTCTGCTACAAGACTAGCCCTTCCAGCTGTTCCTTCCCCCCAACTCCATTTATTTAAAATGAACTCTGCATTTCCATTGAAGGTAACTGTGTGCCTTACTGACAAATCAAGCTATAAGGAGGTTTTGAAAAAAGATGCCTAAAAATGATTTTTCAAATTTAATGAATGTGCATCCCGTTTTACTTCAAATGTCTGAATCACATTACATTACTGGAATGAGAATTTTAATAAGGTTGCTATTTTGCTTCTGTCTGATTAGCATTATTACTAATTGCAATGATTAATATCAATTGTAAATATTTAGGACACTTTATTAGGGATTACATACAGGCCAAACCTCATTCAAATCTTCACTGCGTTTAAATATATTCCACTGATATATGGGTCAGCTATCCCCAGATGGGATGGGGTATGTCTTAGACTACTTAAAGCTGCTAAGGACTTTAAGTAAATTTAGGATTCTCTTCTTCTGAAATACAGATATTTCTTGTTAAAGTAAAAAGTAAGAAGCTTAGCCTGTGTCGGAGGGGCGGAGAGGGTGCCATTAGAGATGTGGTAAGGGAAGCTGTTCATGCTCTTCTTAAGAGGGAGGAAAGAAATGAGGGGAAAACAGCTTAGTTTTTTTGTGTGCAACACTCAAAATTTTACAGCTAAAAGTTCACCGCCCATGCAACAAGTTTGCCAGAAAGACTGCCAGCCCCAAACTAAGAATTCGCTACAACTGCATTCAAATGGAGAATTAGGAAAAAAGCAAGCAGGATATTTATTCACAGCAGGGACTCTGAACAGTTCAAGTCATCCTTCCAAGCCGCAGATCCAGACTAACCAAAACCACAGTACAGTATTTTCCTCTGCAAATAAAAAGCTCCATGCCGTAAGATGACAAAACTACTTCAGTTTGTCCTTGGCACGACCATCCTTCATTTTCTGGCAGCTGAACCTTTTTTTCCCCCCACAAAAATCCTCAAGAGAAGTTTGCCTTCTACATAAAAAAAATAAAACGAGAAAAAAAAATCCGAGCATGTCTGTGGCCACAAATCCAGCTGCCTGGACCCAGCTCTCTGCAGCGAGGCAGCTGTACGGAGCGTCACCTCCCAGGGGCTGTAAAGCAGGAGCTGCTGGAGCGGCACTGAGGGCTAAGGGAAGAACAGGCATTATTTTAGAGAACTTAGTACAACAACAGAAACATGGGTATTGGGTTTTTGATAGCATCACGCAGGGGTGTTAACTTCAATAGAAACACTGATGTTTCTGACATTTCTCTCCCAATGAAACATATTAACATTGTCTGTCAAAAAAAATACGCTGGAGCATATAGTGAATTTAAACTCGAAACATCCTGAAATTACTCTGAACTGCTTGGCAATTTCCTCAGATAGGCTCCAAATATGAAAGCTCTATGGTTTTATATAGAAACTGGAAGAAGCCAGCAACAGGTAATAGCTCTCTCAGTGATATATCTAGTAGCTTTCTTTTTTTTTATTATAGCCTATTCTTTCTTTAGAGGGATGTGTGCATTTTAAAAAAAAGAAGAAAAAAAAATCAGAGCATGTCAGCAACATTTTCCTAAAAGATGTTTAACGTACTTCAAATGAATCACTACTCAAAGCTTATGCCCATTTCAAGCATTTCTTTCAAAACCACTGGAATACAAAGCTGTTGCAATGCAAGTTGCTCTTGCTACTTCGTGGAAGGCAAGGCCTAACTAAAWCCTCTTTTTGAAGTTTTGTCTTCTAATTGAGAATGGGAACTAGGGCTCTCAAGGGAATTCCAAGGAACAGAGTCTGGCTTGTAGATCGTGAGATTTATTTTCCATCTCAAAGGCACCGGATGCCAATAACCTTGACTCCAGTCAATGAGGACTCAAGAGGAACTTGTGTTACAGGTGTTCCCATCAGACCACAATCCTTTTATTTTGCAGATCAAGCGGGAAGCACCGGAGTATGATAGGAATTGTTGTTTCTCCTGGGGGAAGGGGTTTGATCATGGGCACTTGGGATGAGAGGAGAGGTCAGTGTGCACTAGCTGTTTTGCATGGTGATGATTGCAAGTGCTCTTCATTCAAAGGGTTTGAGACTTTCATCCCATAGACCTGTACTCAGTGTCTAAATAAAATGAAACAACATGAAGAAGTCTCCTTGCAACTGCAGAAAATACTGTACAGCCAAGCAGCAAGACAGAGAAAGGCGAGTTAGCAGAATACGTGAGTTCTTTCCCCTCTGCCTCCCATTTCCTGCATCACCTGAGCTCCTGCAAACATTACAGCTCCACATCAGTGAAATGCAAATCAGAGAAAAGTTTTAAATGACCTCTGCAAATCCAAAGGAAACAGCATCAGTAGTTTCTTATTTAATATTTTACTGCATTTAATATGTTATTACAGAAAATGGTTTAATTGTTCTTAATTTGTTTTTTTAAATTCCAGTTGGTTGTGCTACAGTATTTAAGTGCAAAGAAAAGCTGAAAAAAGTTTAGCAAGTAAACTCTAGCTGTTCAAAGGCAAGGAAGGAAGCACTGATATAAATATATACCATATATACTGATTATATATTTATATTTACACTGACTAGATATATACTGATCACACCTACAGAAAGAATATATACACATGTGTACACTCAGAAAGACACTGACTGATTCCTAAAGGAGTCTAGTATCACRATTTTTGATCACCCGCAGTCTGCAGAATACTGCAATCTCTTTGCTCTCCTCTACCTACAGGGCGATCCTGTTGTGCTCCTAACGAATGTTTTCTTCTGTCGAGAGACCCCGTTCAGGCCTGCATTTCAGCATGCCAGGCCAGAGGTGCTGTTACCTGGAAGAACAGCTTCCTTTAAGACTTCTCCTTGCTATAGGAAGGGCACACAGCATTATTAAAAGAAAAACTAATTTACAAGAACCTGAAAGTTTTTAGAGTATTAAGTGGCTGATTTAGAGTCAGATTCTGAGCCAAAGCTGAAAATCCAGACTGACACTCTAGCCTCCGCTCTCATTATTATATTTAAAAAAAAAGGGGGGGGGGGAAACACCCACACAGCACAATGATGTTCATCAGGGCTGATTGTCAACATGGATTTTCAGCTTTAACTCTGAATTTCCTTGAATTTTTGAATTTAAGCCAGACTCTTCAGCTATTACTTAGTCTTGGTTATGTTCCTTAGTGAAATTTCTTTTTTTGCTTTTGGGTTTTTTTTTCCTTCAGCAGTACAAAAAAAAGCCCAGCAAGAAAAAAAAAAAAAAAAGTCTTTCAAATTCTACACATGCTTTAACAGTTTCTTAACTACCTAATTACTCAGTAATAGTATCTAACAGCTCCAGGCAATACACTATTAAGAAATGTGTTTAAGTATGTTGTTTTAATGAATAAAATATAATTAGGACTTGCAGCACGGGATGAGAAAAAAACCCAGACAGCTCCTCCAGCTCTGTGAGCAAGCGGGGGCTGCTCAAACGCRGTCCCGGGCTCCAACATCACCTGACACACCGAGGTCCCTTGCTTGTGCACGCACTGAGCTTTAGCGGTTTAGAAAGGACGTGGGTTTCCCAGGCTGCGCTACCTCCCGGCTAGCTCGTTTTCAGGAGGGAACAAGCTGCTGTCCCTCTTGCTGTCGAGCTGCTCTGTGCAGCCGGACTGGCGGCCACAACAGCTCTGTCCTGAGGGCCGGGCAACCGCGATGACGGCTAATGGCGCAGTTACCACCAACCCCCTGTTCTCTGTCCTCTCCTTTTCAGCCTTATTTGTTCCACTCATCTGCTAAACCTAGCTTTCGAAACTGCAAGTTTTCTGAGGCTATATGGCCATAAGTGTCCAGTATAACAAGGATGCAACTTGCTTGCGATCTCTTCCTATAAGGTTAAAGATATTGATATTCTGCCACAGAGTTACAACAACATGAGCCCCAAGCTGATTTGGGCCTTTCCCTTTTGACCTTTGCAATACAGAACATGGACAAACCACAGTTTTGAGTAAACAGCGACTTTCTTTTTTATAAAAATCATTCTTTTTCCCCTCTTACTCCTTTCACAATCTAAAATTCTTCACTTTTTCCAGACTGTATTGCCTATGATCATCAGTATAATCTGCTGTATCACTTACAGGCGAACTGAAACAGCAAGACAACTTCATCTGCCAAAAAAAAAAAAACAAACACCACGCATAGCTACCCATAACCCCCCAAAATGGTGCACCTGTATTACACTGTTAAAGYGGGGTAGCAAGAAGGGCTAGAAACTCCTGCCTGTGTCTGCTGAAGTTGTAGATTTTTGAAATTCCAAAATTCTGCTCTTTCTGAATCATAATTACAGGTGCAGTAGTTTCAGATGGCAAAAGCACTCCTACCTGAGATTGAATGTACTGATCATGCAGAGGAGACCACAGCAGATTTGGAGTTAGTGCCCTCATATACGGATAAGGGAAAAGCTGTATCGTATACATCAGACTTTTCAAGAGTGACACCAAAACCTTTTGCTAGCACTTTCTCAGCGTGGTCTTCGGAGACAGCTCTGCAAACCCACAGCACCGGCGAGCAGGGGGAGGCGGCAGGAAGGCCCAGCTTTCCAAACACGCAAAGCGATGGCAAGCCAGAAGGCTGAGAGGAGGAGTGATCCTGTCTGCCTGTTTGCATGCATTGAGGGTACGTCTAGGCAGTTTTCCTCTTGCCAGTCTCCCAACGAGACAGCTCAGCTGAAGCAAAGCCAGCTGTGCCGGATCTGGCAAGGGCAACCCAGACAGAGCTCTGTGCCCAGCGTAAGACAGAAGAGATCGTCTGTGAAAAGTTGGTTTGCAAACAATTAGCAAGGAACCTTCCTAATGCACTGGTGAGCAACGCAGACATGTTAAGGCATAAACCTATGGACCAGGTTATATGCAGAGTTACAAAGGAGGATCATAAGCTGAGGTTTTCTTAAAGATACCAGCTATAGTTTGCAGCCCCAGGGCAACTACTTCACACCAGATGCAACAATTCAGGAAATGATTGCTAGGGAAGCGCATTAAAAAATTGGAAAAGGACCATGTGCAAGCTGTTCACTGGTGTCCTGGGGATCAGATGAGAGAGATCATTTCCAAAGCAAGTCCCAAGTAGCTGACATTTACAGATAACATGAAGTCAAAGAACACCAGAGATCAAACTGCAGATCACCCTGGGGAATTGAGAAGTCGCCGATGCGGTCGTGTAATCAGCAGCAATTAATAGAGCAGCCTACATGAAGTGTCATGCAGACAACTGTTAATAAACACCAGGAGACAGCAAGGGCTGCAGAACCAGCGTGGTCAGATATGAGGCTCCGAAGCAGGTCTCATTCACGGGGTAAAAAGCTCAAGCTGGTAACRAAAGGAGAATGTTTTCCTCTACTTTTCCAAGAGTAAATCAGTAATAACTGATCACCAGCCTCTGAAGTAAACAGGAGAAGTCTGGTTCCAGGGGAATGAGAAGGCTCTGCACACTATGTTTAAGAATCAGTATTTCTAATGCTGTTGTACCAAAAGGGGCTGGATGTTGTCTATCCCTTAATGAGAGCATCACAAGAATTCCTAGCATATTTACAGAAAAAACAAACAAGCCCTAGATCTGAGGGGAAGGCGATTCCCTGGAAAGCAGTCCTCTTGCATTCTCAGAAGTTTTTACCATGCTCACCAAGCGAGCAATAGCTCTTGTTGGTGGCTCAGACAAGCTCGGGAGCATAATCAGGTCACCATCTAGTAGCATTCCTAAGGATATTGTTGCAATGAACCTGAAAGAGTGTTTTTAAGCTAAAAATCTCCAATTGAGATTGTTGTTTATACCAATTCTTGATGCTAATTGGACAGAGAAAAAGGCTGGCAAAGGTAAAACAGTACGAGTGATCAGTGGGTACAGCTAGTTGAGGGGGAATCGAAACACTCTGACAGTGGCAGAAACTAGCTGAATATACTTTGTTCAGTGCACTACTAACCTGGAAAGAAAAATATAGCTTAGGATTCTCTCAGACATCTGAAGGCAATGAAAAAGCATTAGATTGGTCTCCTGACAACATGAAGCATGAACAGCTTAAARAATTAGTGTTGGCTCACCAATATATCTACTGAAGGAAACTAAGATTGGAGTAGTTCAAGACCAGTTTAGCCTCCTGCTCTAGTAACAATTTGCTTCTGTATGCAAGCTGCACAGGACCGCGTGCTCCATAAGGTCACCCAAAGCAGTACTGGAAAGTTTCCATAATATGCTGGAAGCTTTTTGTTCAGAAGCGTAACATGCAGATATTCAGCGCAGATCTCTGTACCTGCAGATATCTGGACATGGTTACCAAGAGACAGTATTTATTTAAGGGAAAGAAGTTTTCTGAAGTCCTATCAGTTCATATAAACTGGTCTGAAAGGCCTGCTATCTTCTCCACGTATGCAGTGGAATGGCCACAGAAGAATAAGTGACTGAAACAGCTATGGATACAGCAGTGAAACACATGATACTCAAGACTGGGCCATTAAGCTTCAGACACTAAATGAAGAGGAATTTGGACCCCTACCTGGGGAGTGCCTATCAAATAACCAGAGTTAGGCCTAGAACTGCCCTCAGTGCATGCAGTTTGGGATCAGAGATCATAAAGCATTTATCCCATGCTTTGAGTGTGAAGAATGCCAACAAGATGTTAACATAAAGATTTTTGTCATCTCTTCCAAACACCAGCCAGCACAGCACAATCTGCCCCTCTACCTCATAGATTATTTTTGACCTCTGTAAATGCATGTTCTGCTGTGATCTAACTACTTAGGCAGCAAGAGCAGGCAAGATCCCTTGTGGTTACAGGTAAATAAAGTAACAGTGCCTTATCACTTAAGGACAGCAGTCCTGAACATAAAAAAACTAGGGATGTTAGGGAAAAGGAAAAAATGCAGGCAGAAAAGGCGGCCCTGCAACTGCAAAAGAAACTAACCAGGAAAATAAAATGGATGTGCTCATTGTGGGGGGGAACGGAGAAAGCTTTCACATAGTTATTAAGAAGCTAGTTGGATTATTCTTGGTGATTAAAAAAACTGGACTGGTTCCTACACCAGAAATCATATCTGGATTCTCTGAAAGGAAGGGGAACATAAGGACCAAAGAGACTAATCCCCCATCCCACAGGGATGCAGGAAGAAAAAGCATCCCAACACTGCAGCATGCTTCAATACCCAGCAGTGAGTTATCAGTGCTGAGGATGATGTGGCAGAATGAACCCAGAACCTCAACTCGCTGAAGCCTTCAAAAAGCCTTTCCATTGCCTAAGCATGTTCCTGTTGTTCTTCCTGATACTCGAGCAGGCAGGTATACACAGCACCTGCACACTCGACAGACTGAAGTATCTGGATTCCTATGAGTAGTAAGTAAAAATTCTGGGTTTGTTTTCAAATTTTTAGTAAACAAAGGTGGCTATATGGCCTGGTGAAAAAAGTACCTGCATGGTTAGATGGTACTGCCCTCTATCTTCAGGGTCTTTGAAGTTATATTGTTATGGACGAGGATCAAGGATTTAAAGATGCATAACACTTCTTGAATTCCAATAAATCCTTTGATATCTATGTATGTATATTATGGGAAACATATTCCCATTGAAGTGACTAAAATGACTGGCCAAAGAGGTTTGTATTACAAGACCAAAATGGAAAGTATGTGGAGTTCAACAGGCAACTATGGCGAATAGCCTGAACAGGAAACTACCATAACTCTTTTCAGCTCCCTCCCTTTGATCTAGGCTGCTTAGGAAATGCAGAGGCACATCCTCAGCTCCCAGGCAAGTTGCAAGAAAGAGTGGGAACTCTATCGAAAAAAAGAAAAAAAAAAGGGGGCGGGGGGGGAGTCATCTGGTACACAGGGAGGTAGTTGCATCATGGCCATTCAGAAGCAAATGAGACATCAGATGACAGGGGAAAGACTTGGAAACTATTTACAAACCAGATTTCAGCAGCAGTTGGGAAAGCAGAAGTAAATCCAGACCTATATTGAACTTGGGGAATGGCAGAAGAATCTGAGACATGTATCATCTCTTTATTATTAATAGAAAGGAAACTGAAGATGACATTTCAGATATTAAAAATAAAGAGGCTGAACTCTCTATTACAGACTAAGACAGAACAATCACAGTTTCCACTTTGGTAACTGCTTCAACCACTACGTCCACAATGTCAGCAGCTTCTAAGTCCATTATTTAGGTATTCATTCAAAAGGAGCCCATCATTTTCCATGAACACCCAGTTGCCAATACCCAGGGAGCCTGTACGACCTCAGTATTCACAAAGAGCATCACATATCCACTTTTAGCATTACGCACCTCCTGGGGACTGTAAGTGCTCCATCCACATACAGCTTCCCCTTCTGATGCCTCAGATAGTCACCCACTTGCAGAAGTCACACTGATAGGTTGTATTTTTTGTATACTTTCATAGTGTCTGATAAATCTAATCTCCCCCCTACATGGACAGTGTTTTGAGCAAAATTCATTGATGAAAAGCTGGATTTTTAATGTAAATTCAATGTACGAATAGATAGATTTAACCTCAAAAACCGTGACAGAACAACCTGCATAATATTTGACAGTCATTTTTTTTACTTCACCTAGCTGAAAAGTTAAATTTTCCATTGTGGGTGGGTGTGAATGTGTGTTGAAGTAATTTTTATCTGATGGAATCTTAACAGGCATAGAATTACACCTATTTATAAAATCCTACTGTTGACAGAGTTTCTCTGCAAGCTCCATGTTTTCTGTAATAAAGATAGCTATGCTGAAGTCAGAAGTTCTATACTAACAAAATCACAGATGAAAACCAAAGTACAGGACTAAAAAGTATCAATATTCACCACTAATAGGCTCAGATTAAAACAGCTAAAGTATTTTCCCAAAGGCAGGCAGGCTGGCTATCAAGGGAATACAAAGCGAAACAACCATGTGCACTTCAAGACAAAATAGCAGGAGTTCCCAATTCCAACTACACAAACACATTGCCTACATTAAAGTTTGCTACAGGCACCGTAACCACTTTTAATACTAGCTATGTTTGTGCCAACAGCCCCTGCTGAAACTGAAGACTCTGGAAACTCAGTTACGATCACAAAAGATGAGTGTTTGCACCAGAAACGGAGGACGTGTTTCTGGCAAACTCACAACCTTCTATTTGCTTACTGGTGACGGGAACCGGGCATGCTGTCCTCACCAAAAGTTAAGGGCATTGTTTAAGCCAGGCTYAAGGAGATTTATACCTGTTTAGATGTTTTTTTTTGGTTTGCTTGTTTGCTAGCTTCCTTCCTTTATTTATTTATTTACAACTGGATGGGGGGGGGCACAGTGATGACAGGACTGCGGTGGGAGAATGGGACACTTTCCCCAATTATTTGTCAGTAGCCAAGATTTCATCTGGTGTCGTAAAGGTTTGTGCACTGCACTGCTGATGGACCCAATCCAAATGGATCACAGGAAGTTCTGGGATTCTCCCCAAAAAGCTGGGAGCCCTGCCCTCAGCGTTGCCTCTGCTCCAGCACAGGCAGCTCTGGTAAGTGTGAATTTTGCAGGCCCTGGGTTTTTAATGGCTGTCATTCATTAAGAAGGGCACAGGAACAAAGAAGGTGATAATGACAGCAAAGAAATTAATAAGATTCTATGGCTTTCGACAAAGGGGGGGGAAAGGTTTACATGAAGTGAAGGCCCATAAATCCAGTTATCACCTTAACTAAAAGAATAATTATGCATCTGTGGACACCTTCGATATCTACCATATTTAGAGTATTTGCTATAATAAATAACTGTATGCACATGGGAATAATGGAGATTCCTGGACAGCTTTACTGTTTTACCTTATATAAAACTGGCAAGATTATAGAGAACAACAAATCTTCGTGTTTAGTCATTTACAATCAGATGTTGTTGCTTATAATTTATAGGCAATGGTTTTCACTAACGTGTGCCCTGTGTCCCTTCTAAATGTGCAAGCCAGATACCTTACAGACAGAAGTTCCCTCTACATACAGTCATTAACCTTCATTTGCCCACTGTGAAAGGATGCTACGATGATTCAAGATTACAGTAAGTATGTACACTTGGGGAACTACAGTCAACATATACCAGTCCAGGAGACTACTGAAATCCTATCCTGTTATTTAGCCAGCAATCAGCTTTGTTTCAAAACGTGGTGAACAACATCTTCTCCTCTTGAATTTAATAGGAAGTGCAAGTTATCAGCATTCAAGAGATCTAAGCAGTTTCTGTTTAGCAACCTAAATTGATTTGAAAGGTTTACCTGCTGGGCCCAAACCTTGAGTAAATGACTTGTGACTTGAACAATGTCTTCCAAAACATAATTAAGAACATTCACTGGTAACAGAACACTTAACAAGACACCGGGGGCCTATATGTAGCCAAGGAAGAAGGGAATTTCACTTATTAACTTGTAACTTAACACAGTCTATATGCAAACAGGACAGGAAGGTTAGCCAAAAAAGGAAGAGGGCAGGGAAAAGAGTTGTGAAGGAAAGTATTTTGATGGATTTGGTTATTTATAAATAGATGATTATGTTGAGCTCAAGACATCTCTACTCCATCCTCTGAGCTCTTCTCTGTTAGGCTTTGCTATACCATGCTTTCTTACAGTGCTCTTTTCTATACAAAGAAGTAGGCAGTCAAAACAGTAGCAGCATCAACAAGGCACACATACAGTGTGAGATAAACTGCTGTACTTCAAGTAACTCACAGGAAAGGTGTCAAAGAAACGTATRTGTTAATGAAAACTTCTGCTACACATTATCACATGGTCCAGCATTGCACCTCCACTTGAGAGGTTGGTGGAGACTTCCAAAAAGGCTCCAGGAAGATTGAAAAAACCCTCAAGGCATACAGCAAGCACATGGCAAAAATTAAACCTGTACCTGGCTCCTCAAACACTTCACCCTCTGCTGGAGTTGTCTCCTCACCCGTCTATGCAAAGCATCAGTGTGTCTCTTGATAGTCATAAATAGTATATGCTGAAATTCTGCTAGAACTGGATGAGGGGATGAAATCGTTGTTTTAGATTTCTAACAGAAAGCAAAAAAAACCTTACCTAGCAGAAAAAAAGGCTTTAACTAGCAGAAGAAAGGCATTTCTAAGGACGTTCTGTATTCTGCAACCAGATCTGTAATATTATGAAATTTATGCTCGCTTTACAGACAGGGATTTTTATCATGTACTCTCATGCAATTTGGAAAGAAGTCAATAATCACTCTACATAGTGCACTATAAATGCCAGACATGGAAAATATGATTTAGAAACCAGAAAAGACAACTGCACATCCAGTACAAATCCTACTAGGGCCCAGCATCTAGTGCACAAACACTGAATACCCTCAGTTCTCACTGACATAATCTCTCGGGGGTCCTTAGCAAAGCACAGAAGCAAGTATCAAATCTTTATTTATTCTTTCAAAATAACAATTGTTTCCTAGAGAGAAGTACCAAACAGAAAAAAATGTGTACTGCTTAACATCATTACTTAAGTTTTCAATCCTGCACCTCTAATGGTTAAATAGTACTCCAAGAGTTCATTAACTAATGCTTGTACAAAACTTTGAAGATGAACAGTATTAGATAAGAACRACTGTTATTATCCAAGGACAGAGCAGGGGTGATCAAGTGCCTAKCGGATTTGTGTTGCACAATAAGTTTTCAAGTTCAGTTTCACTTCCCAAAAAGATGTTGCAGCAAGGACATAACATTTGTCAAGCTCTTCGAACACCATATATTGAGACCAAAGCATCACACCAGAGAATATTCTATAAAAATAAAGATATGTTTGAAAAATAGAAAAGTTATTCTTTCATTTAAATCTAACACAACTTCTACCGAAAATGTGTATTACTTGCTTGACAGAAACATATCAATGTTATCTGTGACTGAGGTTGTATCTGTGGTACTTCTACCAGTCTGGTAATTCTGTTCATTAGTGGCATGCATACATATCGCTAACCATACAGCAAAATTGAATTGAAACAGGTCTACAGGAGCTGTCACTTTCATTTATTGCAACATAAAACTAAACAACAGAACAACACATCTGTTGACAAAATGGATAGGAAAATGTTAATGTTGCTGCAAAGACCCCAAACCATGYAAATGCAGGATGGTTTCTGACTACAGCAAGACCACATGGACATGTGAAGAACATCCTAATTTGAACTGATCAGTAGGCAGCTAGCTCTTCTCTAACAGCAAGGACTCAGGATTTATCACAATTCCCTCAGTCTGTTCTTTAAAGAGAGAGAAAAATGGTACAGGAACCTGAAAATGCATCTCAGTTGGAGCTAATTACCATTCAGGCTCCTACTCCTATCACAGCTGCTCAAGGATAATTACCGTTAATGAAAGTGGTGGTTGCAGGCTTCTTGGCTTAGCTTAAGTTGCCTTATAATAACAGACTGCCAAATGCATTTGGCATTCTGTACACCTTGCCACAGAGGAACAGTATTGATCCACACACCATGGCATCACATTCAGACTAAGAAATTCATCTGTGGAAAACATATGATATACTCCAAAGCAGAAGAAAACATCACTCTGAGAGACCAGGCAGCTTCTCTGTGCCAAGACGCTGTCTGGAAATGCACCTTTCTCACATGACAGCACCATTCCTTAACGTGGAGCCATGTCACACGAGAGAAAAGCAATGCTTTTGCTTACAGAATAACTGAGGCAGGTGAGGGTGCTAACAGACCCTAGCAAGCTTATGTAGGTTTGCAGTAGACCCTGGCCTCTTTGGCCACATCTGTATAGGGAAGGTTTCGCCACTTCTGCTCTGCTGCTATATTAAGGCAGAAAATTGCCCACAGGGAAGACAAGGTTCATAGGGACCAACCTGCGTGTTTTTGTCAGCAGAGCTTATTCCAGCTCAAGCTTCCCCCTCAACGCTGTCTTGGCTCTTCTGGCATGAGCTCCGTATAACCGTTGTTACTGGCACAACTGCAATAGTTGCAAACCACACCTCCTCACAGCAGCACTGTGTCATCGAGACGTGCCCTGTAGATGGTCACTGGTTGTCCAAAGTGGATGTAAAAGTCCTGTCCACCTGATCATACTCGCTGTTCACATACTTAATTATTTTGTATTGGGGAAACGGACAATAATCACAATACRCACTGAAATTCATGCTGCTCAGATTCAATTCAGAGAGTATTTCCAACGACTTTGAAGGAACAGAAGTGAAACTGGAGTCAACAGCACTGTTGTGGTAAGAGATATCAGTAACATGCTGTATTAAAGTTTCAGCTGTAGAAAAATATTATCAATATTTCCTTATCAAAGCATTTTTCTGTGATGACTTTTCCTTACAAGTGCTAGATAGCAAATGTGGGTGGCAGCATTATACTTCCTAATGTTTTTGATAAGAAATGATTCTCATTCACTTTAACAGAAGTAGTAGGAAATTAATCCTGCTCGCCCTGCCCCTCCACATACCCAAGCACATAACCGACACAGCTAAGCCAACCCGAYTGCGCGGTTTTGCAACGCTGAGATCGGAGGCGATGTGGAACGCTTCCAGACGCTGGATCTCATTGCTGCACAGAGATACGCAGCCTGCAAAGTGAACATAATCAAGCAAATACTGTATGACTTCATCTCGCATGGAGTTTTTCAAACTGTGCCCCCACTGTTTCATAGCTACAAATTATACAATTTATGGTTATAGTGTCAAGATGGAGCAGGAGGAGAAAAAAATTAAGAGATACAGACAGCGACAAGGGAGAAAGATATATGTTCCCAGCTGAAACACGAAGCACAGTGGACAGTCAGGAAGGTGAGCTGATGAGGCAGAGAGAAAACCAGAAGCTGAGATGAGGAGATTCTCCAAGAGCAGAGAGACTTTTTGATGTGGCAGGGAAGAGGTCATCGAGATGCAGGCACAAGAGCTGGGGGAAAGCAACAGAGAAAAATGCAAATTGAGAATGTGGAAGGTTTGGGGAAATTTCTCGGGCTCTTTTAATTTTTATGAATGGGAAAATGATTGAGTCCTGTTGTTACTGAGATGAAAGGACATTTTTGCTTCAAAATATAAAAAACAAAAGGAATGAGGAAAGGAGTAAATACTATGATGAACAGTTAAAAATGTAAAGTTAATAACAACATTAGCTGAGGGAATATCAAGTCAATATACCAGCTAATGTTATGAATAATGTTTTAGAGAATTCTATTCTACTTTTTTTCCGTTTGCATATGGTGAGCCTCAGTAATGCTGAAATTTATGCTTATTTGGCAGTGACCCATTACAAGCCATGTTCTATCCCTGCTTTTGGAAAATCAAGTGCTAGCCACTGCTGACAATAAGGTCGATAGCAATCAGATAGTTGGTTTGATGCAGCATTGAAAGTTTTGCGTTCTCTATGCCAGCGTTTGGTTTACAGTCAGGCTCAGAGTTTTGCCTAGAAGGGTAGTGTCTGATTCCCCAGAATACGAATACCACATTGCTACACTCCCAAATACTGAGCTTTATGGTAAACATATTGCTCTACAACTACTACCTATTCTGATACTATTTCTTGATACTATGAAAGTATTTGGGAGTCCGTCCAGTTCCCTTCTGTATATATAGGTGTAAATATATTATAATGAGAGCTCCTGTCCTAAGTAAATTATAATCTGAGGAGCCCAAGACTAATGTCCTCGCACAGTTGAATTGCAGCATTCCAAGTTAAGACTACACATTGTAACCTACAGGGTTAAAAAATACATAAGTCATTTGTAATTAAAGAAATTTAATATAAGAGACTTGTATTAAAAAATGGAAAAAATCTATGCTAGGAATCCATTCTTGACACTCCTTCCAGGGTTTGGACAGTAAGCAGTCACTGGATGATCTCAGTGACAAGTAGCATGGCTAAACTGTAAAGCACTTTTATTTTAACCATCTTTGTTGGAATTTATGATCAAAATTTGAGTGCTACTCTAAATCCCAACCCTGTGCTTTGGGCARATACCTTGTTATCAAAGCATTTAAGGACGTGTAGGCACAAACCAACCCACCCTTATTTAGAAACAAGTTACTCTAACCTGGCAGTACCTACACTTTGCCTCTTTCTTCCTCTGAGCCAAGCTGCCAGGTGCCTGACAGATAAAACTTTCTTCGCCGTCCCTTGGAGATCAGCAGGTTATCGCTGCTGCTCAGTGCCGTGCGTGGGAGAACGCTCTGCCTCCTCTCCCAGTCGCTCCGTCCGTCCGGCGCAACGGCCCTCCCCGCTGCTTGCGGGAAGGGAAGAGGATCTTTGCGCTTGCCAAGCTCTGCTGGGAGGGCAGTGTGTGACATTGCCGCCTCGCTCTCAATAAAGATCACCCACTCCGCTGCACTCAATTTGATTCCCATCAGCTGTAACAAACGTCACTTTATTTTTCTTGTGATTTCTCTTCTCTAGGGAAGAAAATAACAACCCTAACTAAATTGGGACTGCTCGTAGGAAGCCATGAAGTCCAAACAACAGAGAGACTCAATGATCTTTCTTTTTAACCTTATTCCCTCCTGTAGCCCTTCCACAAAGCCTGGTGATCTGAAAGTAAAAGCTGTAAACCGCAGCTCTCTGCCCTACGCAGCTGACAGCTCTCCCTTAAAGCCCTTCTGTACTCGCCCACTCCTTCCATCACAGCCTCGTCTGCTCTGAATGGCAGTGGATTAAAGCGAAAGGCTCCACGGCATTCAAAACTGCAGTCTTCTGCGTTAGCTAGGAGTAGCGCGAGGCGATAGCTGGAGTCTGCTCACCCGTTCTTCAGCTAGCTGAATCCCCCTTGGAGAGCACCCGCGCCGGCCCGGCGAGCGGCTCCGCTGCCGGGTCCCCGGGCCCGGCCGCTCGGCCTTCTCGCAGGCATCGAGACTGCCCACGTGCTGCCAGGTGATTTGAAGGATGGCAGCCACAGGGCACCCAGCTTATTTTCCTACGGAAATTCTCAGCTTTGTCAGGGGCTACGAACTCACCCACACAAGCAGATAGGCCCTCTTTCATGGCACTACCTGAGCCTAATTTAACACACCATCTTAATTATTGCTCAAATCAAACAAGCAGCACACTATTTCTGTCTCCTGGGAGAGACAGCAATTTACATTTCCAAAAACAATCTAATTCACAGCAAAATTAAAGTCCCAATGCATATAATAATTTTCTAAAATATACCCACCACTGTCAGTCAACCAAAGCCTATCTAAACCATTCTCTAATGCAGCAGATAATTTAAACACTAAAATATCCTTTAAAATCCCATAGAATAAATACAATACCTCATCCAAGACAAAGTGATTATCATTTTCATTTCGCTTCTTAGACAGTTCCTAACAGGGTCTATTCTTCTAATATATGTGTGCAACATCCATTAAGGATAATGAGAACGATGCACATGAATCAAACGGGTGTCTGCAATTCCCGTTTACTGTTACAGACCAGACTCATCTTCATTACAGCACAAGCCCAGAATAATCCAGCTGAGCAGAGTTACTCCAGATTTTGGCAAGTGAAAGATAAGAATCTTGCCCCAGTCTTGCCCTCGTATTTACACAGGCTAAGTTCATGTACCTCAAATATCTAATGAAATAGCTTGAAAGGAACCTCAAAATCTGTGTGTAACACAGAGAAGTAAACGGAAATGTTGCTACCAGCTGAAGACAAGAGAATATAAATCTACTGTAAGTTTTTATCATAACAGACAGGTATATTTTCAGATAATCTATGGAGCAAGTATGAATTATTCTTGTTGTTTTTGTCATATGACTATTTACTATCATTACATGTAAATATTTTTAAATATTTATTTTGCATCACATCTTTTTCCACTAATAGCAAAGGACCAACACTGACTTTGATCAATGTTATTCTCTATTGAACAAAGAAGCTACTCAGTGCCTTAGAAAAGGAACATGACACCAGTACCTGACACCAATATCACAGCTGCAGGGGAACATTACTCTAGGTTTCTGAAAAGGTCCACAAAAAAAAAAAAAATCACACTCTCTGAATTAAAGCAATGATCCTGTTCATTAGCATTCAATGACAGGCTTTGTTTTGTTATTTTTAACAATAGTTTTTACAAAGCCCCACGTCTGTTGGCGGTATCATTCTCCCCAGTGTTTGAATTACAATATCTGCTTCGATAACCCTAGTGTCCAGTTCTAAATGCTGGTGCACAAGTTATTACATACAGTTTCCCCTCTCAACACTATAAAAATGCTACTCTTAAGCAGCAGGCTTAAGAGTATAGGTCTGCTTATTTTCCTACCCTATATAACCCAACACTATACCATTATTACAGTCCATCCACATGCCACAGATGCCAAACAGCCAAGAAAGAACCAGTAACATATCCGACAAGCTGGTCTCTCTACCATGGAGAAGGCTTGTACGGTGTCCCCTTGCATTCAGTGCAGTGACATGCTATGAGGAGCAAGACACCCTGAGGTGGCATGCAGGAAATTATTCCTTTTCACAGGCTAARCTCAGCACCAAATCTATTCATATCATCTCTTTTATTTACTTAACCAAGAAAAAGAGAAAAAACAGATGCCAGAACTAGCAGGCTGTGATACAACATTTTATTTACGGAGTCATTGTGCTAGCAATGGTTCATTGACACTATTTCTCATAAACCCTCACTACGCTTTGCAGTTACATTGAACTATTAAGCATAAATTAAGTTACCAAAAATGGCATTGGGCAAAAATATTTCCATGACCCCCCATGACTTTACACCAGGGAAGAATTTGGAGCTAACAAAAAAAAATATTATTTGATGGGCAACTTAGAGCTAAGCAGAAAAAAACATATATATGAATATTTCAATCCTATTTAATTTTAAAACATTTATTAAAGGCATTCATCGTAATCCAGACCCTTCTTAATTATTCATTGAATATCAAAATATCCTGAATTGGAAATGTCTAGATCCACTGATATAGAAACTAAATGAATACTTGGAATCATTTCTCTGTCTTCTTCATCTACATTTCCCACTTTCAGAAGTGGTAGGTGCCACAAACCTGAAATGCAGACATAGCATTTAAGAAACAAAGAATAAGTATTTTCAAAGTTAGTATAAATTACATATTTTAAATAGTTTTTGAAGTTTAGTGAAAAAATATCGTAGTTAAAGTAAAGCATTACCCTGAAGAACAGGAAGGGAGACTCTTCAGAGAACAAAACCAAAACTCCATTTTGTTTGAGGGAAAAACAGCACAAGATAAACAATACACAAGAGAAAAAGTGAAAAGCAAAATTATTTCTAACAACCTGAATATCATAAGCTTTGGAGAAAAAGGGAAAGTATCTTTTTGCCTAAAATTGGTGGATTAGGCCCAGAAAACGTCTCCCTAGGTCAATGGAAATCACAGTCAGATTAGACTAAACCTACAGTCTTTAAAGTCTCTGAAGCAAGAGAAATACTTATCATCAGTCACCAACGTTTTATTTAAACCAACAAGTGAATCAGGTGCTTTGGTACATTTGAAAGCATTTGTCAAGAAATTAATATAATCACCAATATCTTTTTAACAAATTGTATCTTATCAACTAGGAAGCCATTCCACTTCTTCTGTAGAAGTAGCTACATGTGCAGTATCAAGTTAAGAGAATCGCAAGGTAAAGTGCTCAGCACATCTTACTCATCAAGTGAATGATCTGCACAAACCTAACTTTCATTACTATGTTTCATGGAACTATTTCTTGTCTGAAACATGAAACCCTCCAGACCCCCTATTATTCCCATTTTAATTACAGACTGCCAATAGATCTGTGTATTAAATGTACCTGTCCTTGAGTATCATCAGAGGAAAACAGTAGTATGAAGTTGCTTTGTTCAACAAATGTTTGATGCAGGCAACTGTGACTTGCCCTTAGACAGGGCCTTATCTTGTTGAGATGATTCTGTGCATTTTACAAGAGCTGGGTAATCCTTCAGTAAGAATGCCAGTTTGATGATTGACAAGAAAGAATAGTGTGTATTCAGAATCAAATAACATCACTGTAGACTTCCCAAACTGCACGTAGAGTAATTTGGGACACACATCATGATTTCTTCAGCTATTTTCTGCATACTCCAAAAAGACCAGGATTGACATGTGAACATTTAACACACTTCAGTTTCCTTATGACCTCTGCTACGGCCACCCCTAGTTCTTTATTATTCTAGTATGTGCAGAAACTGAGCACTGACTCGAAAACATTTGTGTTGACTTAATTCATGAATGGATTCTATTCCAGTCTGTTCCAATCTGTGCTACATCCTCAAATGGCCGAGGACATTAAACACCTTATAGCTCTCACTGTTTTACCTCCAAGGAGAAGCTACTCAGTGAGGTATTCAGGAACTGCCAATACGAGGCTCTAGCTTTTCTCTGAATATTCACTTGCTATCAAGGCATATCAAGTTTCCAAACACTCAAACAGAGAAGTTCCAATAACACTGAGAAAACAAATTCCATCTTTGACCTTTCTAAACTGCTCTCATAGCATCATTCTGTAAGACCAAATTTATTTTCTATTCAATATATTCCATTCAATGGCTGTAAGGCATTAACATAGCTAGGATTAAAATCAGGCCAACAGTACTAAGAATAAACAGTACTTTAACCTGAAGAACACAAAGGCACCAAAACTCCCCAAAATGGCCATAACTGATCCATTTACTCTAAGATTCAACATTC
The DNA here is from genome assembly GCF_003343035.1 of Apteryx rowi. Lineage (NCBI taxonomy): Eukaryota > Metazoa > Chordata > Aves > Apterygiformes > Apterygidae > Apteryx > Apteryx rowi. The sequence goes on from NW_020451282.1 coordinate 1,202,987, forward strand.
TCAGTGGCAAGGCAGTGTTCTTTCTGCTTTCTTTATGAGTAGTAACAGTGAACTCCATTTAAAAGATAGATATTTCATAGAAGAGTATGCTGAGGTCATCACACACATTAAAGGTGGAAAGGACATTACTGTTATTCACCCCAGGATAATGTCCAGGTGCTCCAGTCACAACCAGGGCACCACTGTGCCAGCCGCTTTACAAAGAACAGGACATGAGCAGAAGCACCATGCAAAAATACATGAAATAAACAGAGAGCAGAGAATGGGCCAGGGCCTCAGGGCCACAGTGTCTTAGATGAGAATCTGGGTCCATACAGCAGAACGATGAATTTACTGACCTGCACACAACACCAAACTGCCCCTTTCAGATCAATTCCTCCTTTGCAGGTGTTATGCCTGTATGTTAGATGTACATGACACCAGGTAAACAAGTAGGGATATCACAGCTAATAGCTGTGCCTAACAAACCGAATCAAAGAGGACAGAAGTATAATATCTCTAGTTCGGTCCACTTCCAGTCAGGGTGGCTAAACTATATACTGCAAGAACACTTTCCCCTCTTCCCCACCTAATCTCTAATTATCCTCATGAGCATCCCAATGCATTCACTGCAAATATCATTTGCTCTTTCAATAGAAAATTCTCTGTCACAGCAACTATCATTCTGGTTGTCTCTGGAGTTAGATTAAGACCTCCTCACCTAAAGCATGAGGTCTACAGCATGGGCTGAAGAACAAGATCCGCTTGCTGGAGCTCAAGCGGACCTGTTATATCTTTGGTGGGTAAAGCACTTTGGAGAGAACCATGTCATAGTCTTGCCAGCAGGTCACACCAAGCTACATGGGTTTATCTGGGTACTTGTGGAATTTGAATGCACAGTTCTATATCATACAGATATGTACCAGTGCCCTCTACTGGATGGCATCATTAAAAAAATAAACAGCAATTAATAAAGAGGTTATGTCAGATCCCTTCCCATATATATTAGTTTACGCTGATTTGTCAGGTAGAAGTCTGTCATTTTAGTATTGAAGAATTTAAATATTATTGTTCACGGGGAATATCTGTGGTTATCTAGTGACAGACATATTAGCCTGTGATTGACCATAGAAGATGACATGCTTTTGGGGAGTGAGATATGCATGTACTATGCTTCTAAATACAACACTATCATGCTGGCCCTGCATTTCAGCAAATGCATGGTTGCTTCTTTGTGGCATTTTCACTGGAAATCAATATAAGGTCAATAATGAAAAACAACAATAGGGAGGCAGTATGGTCTAGTGGTCAGGAAAAACCGCCCTGGAGCCTGGGTTCTGTTCCCCTCTGCCTCACCAGGTGACTTGCTGTTATGCTGTTATTGCACATTATTTATATTACAGTAGCATTTAGCAGCCCCAGGAATTGGGCAAGGTGGGGTCACTTCTAGATGGTACAAACACAGTGAAAAGGACAAGCTTTACTTCAACCAGCTTAGTCTTCCTACATAACACGATATAAAGGAAAGATGAAATATATCGTAAAAGAGAGACAGAAATACCAAGTCATTAATCTGTGTCCCAGTTTCCCTATCTGAAAAGCACTTTGGGATGTTCACATGAAAGGTGAACATGGATTTTTAAACACTGGTATTACATTATGTTTTTATTTTTGATGCATTTTCCCACATTAAGATTTTCCATCAGAACAGATATGATGGAAACTTTCTGTTGACAGTGTTTCCATGATGATAAGGATACAGGACTATGCAGTACATGCATTAAATGTTGCTTTATGACTAGCAGGAAAAAAAATCTGATACTTTTTTCCTTGGTACTTTGCTTACCTATAGCTTCAAATGATGATTACTTAGAACCGGAAAACAGAGATTCAGAGACAGGAATTCCATACAGGGGGGCTGCTACTTAAAAGATACACATTGAGTTGACAGGAGAGCAAAAACCTCAGAAGTTAAAAAAAAAGGGGGGGGGGCACAGCAGGTTTTCTTTCTTTCGATTTACCCCCCCTGTCGAGGCTGCTTTCTATACGTGCATGTCCATAGGTCTCTTCTCTTGCCTGCACACACAGAGCACTGGCTTTAATGCAAACTTAATCCTCAGTATCAGGCTGTCATCACACTAAAATTAAACTGCTCATTTTTAACCAAAGGAAGCTTTTTTATTACTTGTTCCCCCAAGAAAGCCATCATCCTATGCTAATGAGGTGTCCTAAGATAGCTCACATTGTCACCCAGAAGGCACTCTGCAGGCTGAGCACCAAGACTGACAATTCAGCTCAACCTGTCCCATCATGTGCTCACTCACACATAGGAAGAAGGGACCTTCTCCTGACCCTGTGTAATCTCTTCTACTCCAGTGTTTTTTGAGCAAAATTAAGAGGCTTTCCAGTGGAAAGTAGTGCCATAGGCAAATATGCCCTAAGAAAATAAGAAGAGCTCTTCAAATGAGCAAAGCTTTGCAGGATGAGGCCCTGTCTGTTCCTTTCCCTGATATTCTTATTTCCAGTTCTCAAAAGTTGGCAGCTTTCCTGTATTGCTGCCAAACCTCAAAATTGCAGCTAACACATCATTTACTTTCAAATGAAGGGGTTTGTGGGTTTTTTTTTAATTAACTAAAATGAATACACTTTTCAAGCTAAATTTTAATTTGCCACTTATTTGCAGTCTGTTACATTTTCCTAAATACAGGTTGGAAAAAGGTCTGCTGCAGTTTAATTTTTTTTTTTTAATCCTCTCAACAAGATTAGAAAGGGTAACTAGGTCTGAAAAGGGTAAAATCCTACACTTACCAAAGTACAAAGAAGAGCAGATGATTACAGATACTGCTCGGTTAGGGAGCGGCAGCTCTATTGTTTTTAGCTGGTGGGGTGCTCTACAGAAGTCTTGGAGGTGTGTTGGGGGGCAGGGGGGTGTGTATGTATGTATATGCACACAGACATCATGCAATGGAGGTTTAAGAGAACGGTATCATACAAAACAAGGACAGTTTTCATTACCTGTTATCAAGACCAGAATATTTACATGTAGCATGCTGGAAAACAGAAAACACAGCCATGATCTTTTAAAAGACCCTAAAACATTTTCCTATGTGCTACTTGGCCACTTGGCCCAAGTCGCCTCACCCCCCTGTGTCTGTGAGCTTGGGGACAGCCAGCAAAATCCCCACCAAGGGCTAGCACTGTGGTAGCACACGTGCCAGCCATGCTTAGCACAGCAGGGAAATAAGATTCAAAGATTTTACCAAGGGTCTAGTGGGAGAGACCCAACTCTTTCCAAGAAAAAAGCCAATCCATCAAGCTTGATGGACTCTATCTTGTAATCATCCACAGGAAACACAAGTGCCCTGTCCCCCATTCTGTTGCAGAGCTTGAGCTTGGTGGTTCCACTAGTCACAAAGGGAAGAGGACAGCAATGAAATGCTGTAAGTTGGGACAGAAGGGCTGCTGCGGTAAAGCCAAGTCCCCTTTAAATGCCCTCTGCCCATCCCTGACCTCTTGTAGAGCTGAGTCCATAACACAGTACAGTTCTAAAATACTGTTTGGACAGCTAATGTGCCCTAGAGAAGTCTTCTCTCAAATAGGCACGCTGAACTCCTTAAACCTGAACCCCATGTAGCTGCAAAAATACACTTGAGAACTACTGATTTGTAAAGTTAACTGTAGGACTATTTTACTTCTAACACTCTAGGGAATCACAGCTCTAGACCTGTGTGTTCTGAGAAAAACCATTCTCAAACAAGTATCTCTCACACACCTTCTCCAATCCAGCCAACATACAAGAGTTCATGGTCCCCACTGCTCCTTATTTTACTTGGGATCCAAAACTGCAACAGGTACATTTATAACTTTATGCTTACGGGTTGTCCCACTCAATTTAACAAGAAACACCAAATTCAGTCAGATGACTTGCAAATATTGTGTTATGCACGTGTTTAAAAACCTGCAAGATTAGGGTCTGGCAATTCATACTACAGCCTAGGACAATGAATCACCTTCTGCGGAGTAATGAAGGTCAACAGACTCGGGTTCTGTAGGACTGAGGGTGGCAGCAAGTTTTTACACATAGATATTTGTGTGATGTCTAATACAGAGCCTATGCTATGCGCCTGTTAATAAATGTGTCCTTGCAGTATCCCTGTGAAGTAGAAAAGTAGTGTTATCCTGATTTTTCACAGATGGAAAATGGAGACAGAGAAATTAAAGGAGAGAGTCCGTCTCTAGGGTAAACATGACGCAAACCAGTCAAATCTTTATAGGTCAAAACTGCCACTTTGAATTGCACCTAGCAACAGATGGGAAGTCAGATTCATTCCATTATGTGTCCTTTTCAGTAAGGAGAGAGAAAATAACCAGCGTAAAAAATAGTCCTTATTTTTGCTGTTATTGTTTGTTTGGTGCTGTTAGTACAGAATGGCACAGAAAGTATCATGGTGGGAATGGAAGGGAAACAGCAATTAATGGAAAGTTAGTATTTACCTACAGATCTTGTAATCAAGGAGTTGCTTTTTGCACCAGTTTATTCTCAGCAGCTCTGACATCTCCTAGATGACTAAAGACCTTTGGTCTCTAGCCCAGCGTTCACTCAAAGACAGTATAAACAGAAAGCAGGCAAAAAGGGAAAAGCCAACCTTATCAGACTGTTGCTACTCTATCTCTTGCTCCCTTCCACCGTTTGTGGGGCACATGAAAAGTAAAATGAAAASCCAGTTATATTTTGCTTATCTGACACGTTTCACAAAAAAAGGCATCCACTGAAGGTTTGTGGGTTGTTTTTTTTTTAATTCTGTCTGATGTTGACAGAAGAGGTGCTTAGAACTAGACCAAGAAGACACAATGGTTTTCAAATGTATATATTTAAGAGGTTATCTCAAAGGAAAAAATACTTTTGTAATGTGCTTGGCTACTATAATAGCCCTGCTTCAAATGATGAAGTCATGTTCCTCAAGAGAGACAGTTCATGAAACCTCAAGTTCTTATGGCTAATAAATAATTAAATACTCAAAACTCTGGACTTTTAACAGTAAGAGTCTGAATCGTAATGCCTAGTTAAAAAGTGCCACACCACCATTCCTAGGATAATTCACCCTCGAGAATCAGAGGGCAAGATGGGGTTTTGCCCAGCCACCTCAACTCAGTAGTCATGTATCATTTCAACCAGTCCCTGTAAAAATTATACCTGTGGATTCGCTATGGAGTCACACCGATAACCAGGATAAAAGGCATTAACACAGCAGAAATTACAGTAAGATGAATTAAGGACATCAGCTTTTGTTTGGGACTACCTGGTTTTACAGACTTTTGGAAGAGAGTCAGCTTTTTGAAAACTACTTCTCATTTGAAATACCACAGTTTGAGACTGTTTTTAAAGCTGTGAAGGTGAATCCCATTTCAGACAGCAGTGCTAATGCTCTAAGCATTGTGAGAAGAGTATTTACGAATATTTATAGTTTTTTGGCATCCAGGTCTCTAACAGCATTTAAGAGACATTCACAAGTGGAACTTCTAGAAACTGTGTATCATACAGGTGATGGCAAATGCAGACACAGAGGTACAGAGAAGTTAAATGATTTCCCAGAGGCTGGTTGAACATCTGAAAGTTTAAGTCAAGACCTTTATACTTCACTTTAATGTGTTTTTGTTTCATAGTAATTTAAAAGTCCTCCACAGTTCATTCTGTGTACCATAATGTCAAACACAAGGTGCTGGGAACTGCTCCAGTTGTTTCACTGGCATTTTTATTTCAGCATTTTTGTATGGCATAACATGCCAAAATGCAGGGGAGGCAGGAATGTACCCTGTACTTCATAAGAGGAATTGCAAATAATTAAATTATTTCAACATGTATCCAAAAGTAGGAGTGAAAATTACTTTACAAATAATTTTATTAGATTAATTCAGTCTGGAACAAGCCACTTAATGGGAGGAATAATATGAATTGTCGTCACTTTACAAACATTCTCAACAATGAGCTAAGGATATAAATATTATCAGTCTGTCCCTGTCGGCGTAAAAAGTGGTGGCTGGTATAACAGCCCCGCTAGTGGAAACAGCTCTATTCTAACCCACAAGGAAACTCAACCTTGCTGAGGTCAGCCAGCTTCAATGACCTGTGAGGACACAAATCTGGATACATGCTGTCTTCAGAGTGAAAAATTATTGCATTTCTTCGGCTCTGACGGATCCTGTTTTCACCATGACAGAAGGTTAGAAAAATCTGCTAGCTGATCTGAGCAATATACACAAGCTCAGGTATCCTTCAGAAACTGGTGGGAGGAGGGGAAGATCTTGAATTTAATGAAAAATGAATTTAATTAAAAGTAACCTGTTTGCGTGCAACTGATAGAGGTGACCAATAATAAACCCCATGAGAATTAAAAAGGTTTAAAGTCAAGCATAACAGTTTATCTGTCATGGCAGAACACCTGCCTGCTTTAGAAAGAGCTTGGCCAAATCCTCTGTACACCCAGTTCCATTTCCAAACAGGGACCACAGAGAACCTTGCAAATTAATTCCAAGATGATAAAAATTTTAGGTCCATGAAAAAGGAGATGCCTTGCACCCAGCATCCCAACACATCAGTCAACAGAGCAGCTGAGAAAGGATCCGCGGGAAAATGAAAAAGAGAAAATAGGAGGAACTTCCCATAGCATCTGGAGCTTTAAAATGAAGAGCCCAAGCGCACTCCCTGTTCCTGGAGATGACCTAGAACCTGTCCCAGACTACCCTCCTCCTTGCTCCCCAAGGGCGGCAGCAGTAGCAATCTGGGGGACAGGGAAAAGAGCCAGCAGTGCCTATGAAGTCAACAGAAGGACAAGAGAGGGCAACACAAGCTCCAAACATCACAAGGAAGCGGTCCCTGTGCAGTAAGAGGTACCACCCCGCAGGAAAAGGAGGGAAGCTATGTTCTGCAATTGAGACATGCCAATAGCTCGCTGCCAACCTGAAGCCCAGCACCTGTTCAGCAGCAAGCGTGACTTTTCTTCTTATGTTCATATCCAAGCTGCACTTGAAACAAGATTGTGAGGAACTCCTCCTTGCTGCAGTATGTCCATTGCCACAGATCTAAGACGTGGCAGAGCACCAGAGCGGAGGTTGCCAGCGCTGCTGCTAAGGGTCTGACTGCTCCTGCAGCCCAGCCACGGCAGGGTGGCTCCGCACGGCTCCTCTCCTCCCTGGGAGGAGCTGGAGGAGCAGCGGGCCAAGCTGGGCAATGGGCAAAGCAGGCCTGCCTCGGCCTTTCTTCCCCAAAAGCCTCCCCACTAGGAGAGAATCGCAAGAGCAGCAGCAATATAAGAGCACTGCACAGCGTGGAGCCGGAGCTACAGGGAGTTGTGGATTTCTGCAGGTCTGGAAATGGCTCATGTTTGGAGCATAGCTCCACGAGGGCAATTCTCAATATGCCAAGGCTATCACCGTGTTTGTCCTCTATCCAACTGCAGTTTGAATACAGCTTACTTATCAAGAATTAACTTGAAAACTGTGCCTCTAGGTTTATTTGACCAGTTTTGACCTATCTTTAGTGCCTGACAGACATTCAAAGTAATATACTGTTTATCTTGAAGCTCTTAGGTATTACAATTTAATATAAAAGTTTTATAGCCCACTTTAATACAGTGTAACATCCCAAACAAATTGCAATTATTCTTCCCTTGTATGAGTCGTCCTTACTTGTACCTAATTAAAAAAAAATGTCATCCCAGATTGCCTGACACTGTAATACCATCTCAGGGAAAAAATGAATGATGTAACTGCTTAACACTTACATCTCCAAATGTTGCCCTTGAGTGCAAATATGGACAAAACAGAAATAAAGCAAAGTCGTAACAGACGAGCCAGGTCACTGGGAAATAACTTTTCTACTTATGTTACTATGTAAACATATAGTGCAGGGAGTCTAATAGGCGGAGATCACAGTGAAAGCTGAATAGGGGTGGAGAATAGTCAATGATTTCCGGAATCTGTGTCAAAGAAAGAATGCAACATTTGTTTCCATTCCAAGTGAACAGGTGCTTGACTTGTCCCTACTTCGGTCCTTAAAAAACTTGTAATAAAAGTGTATTTTAGACTACTAAAATAGCTTAACAAATCTACGCAAAAGTGGAACTTTTCCATGTTTTCTCATATTTAATCATTTTACTGAAGCTCATTTTGTATGATTTCATCAGTGCACAGCAGTAGCAAGTAGGTTAAATACAGGTGTTCCACAGATCTCAATCTTTACCRTCTGGTTTTTAAGTTTGCCACTTTCCCATTTTGAGAGTCCTAACAACAGAGCGCATTCATTCAGCCCTTTCCCAACCAAGCAAAACACTCGCTGGGATTTCCTTTTCAAGCCTGCTAATTGAAAACATTCTGCAGCTTATTAGTCACTATACAGATTATCTGCTGACATGCAAACTCTCACTCATTCCAGACTTGTTAATTAACACGTAATTACTGATCCCGCAGAGACCAGCCTGCAGGTGTGATGCGCTGTGTCCTGCACTAATAATCGCTCCACGCGGAGCCCGGCACAGATGGACTACACAGCACATGACTTTTCCCAGGACACCCTCCGACCCTCCCCAAAAGTGCTCACACTCTTTTTACTTCTAATACAAGACTTTATTTTTTTTTTTGGTCTGGGTTCATTATGTCCAACATCCACCCACAACCTATTACAAAAAAGCAACAAAAATCTGCCCTTTCGGATCAGCATGGCTCAGCAGGAGCTGGCTAAGGGCAGCGGTTCTGCATGGTGAATTTAAATGGGAAGACCTACAGGAAAAGAAAGGGAAGGAAGGGGAGAGACAGACACGGCCAGCCATTTCTGTGACTTCCTAAGCGATGATCTCACCTACTGGTTTATTCAATGCAAGATGATACTCAGCCAAGTCTTTGATCTGGCATAAATCTTGCCATTAAAATACCACCTTCTATTCAATTACTCTCATGTGACGCCTCATGTTACCACAACTATTCCCTCTACGCATTCTTTGGTTAATAGGATGCTTGAAAAGAATTTTTTTTCCCCCCCCAATATTCTCTTAATGCTGAGTTTCCTTTAAGACTTGAAATGTTTTAAAACAGTATTTGCTCAAGTAAGGGAAAATGTTAATAAATAGTAGCACTGTGGGTATAATGGCATTGCCATGGAAAGTTAGCTCAGATTTAAATACTTTAGTATTCCTTACTGGCAAGGATTTACCTATCGGTCATGGGATATGGTCAAGAACAAAGTCCACAGGGAACTGTATTAAGCCAAGTACCTTTGTCAGGGAACTGCGTATCCAGATTTAAAATAATCTAGTGCATTACAGGACTGGAATGTTAGAAGCACAGAGTCTGCACAGAAGTCTATTCCCACTGAAGTCAGGGGTAAAAATACCTTTGATGCCCCAATGGGAGCAGACAATACTACACATTTTTGAAAAACCTATTCCACATATACAAGGATTAACAAACAATTTCCATATTCCTACTGAGACAGAATCTTTGATATAATAATGGCCAGCAGTCAGGAAAATTACCACCGCAGTTTGAATCCTAAACTGTGTTGCGCTGCAGGTCATTATGAACATGATGCAGGAGCTTTCTGCACTGTTTCCACTATCATATTAGGGGAAGCAAAGAATTAAATTATTCTAGGCAGAAGCCACATTTAGTTCGAAAGCTCCAGTTTCGTTTACTGGGTTTCAGCAACAACAAAACCTTTGTAACTAGAGCACTCTGCCACTACTGTGAACTCCGAGTGCACTGCAACGGCATCAGCTCCTCTGTGTATACATCCACCATCAACACCAACTACGCTGTTGGTTTATGAGCTTTTTAGGAGGAAATGGATAAGAAAGATCGTGCCAGTACAAAATGGTAAAGAGAGTCACTAATTAAATTTGGAAAGGAACTTCTGGAATTCATAAATCTTTTTATGGGATAGAGATACTATCTGGGAAGTGGCTGTACATCTGCACCAGATGAGCGAGCAACTCCATCTGGAGCAGAGGTGCCGAACCTGCCAACAGGAGGAGATGGGAAACTCCTGCGAGACAGATGATGCTCAAATTGCCAGAACCAGGTCAAGACATTAAACTGGAATAGAAGAAGTCATTTTTTCGTTAAACATGGCACATTAACAGCATTAGAGTTTGACAATGCTGCTGCTCTTTTTATACCAATTCCATGGCTATTAAGGCAACGCCAGCTTTTCTATATCAGAGCAGCTGTACGTCTCAACCTAGTCTTGAATGTGAACATTACAGGACACATCTCTAAGTCATTGGTTTCAAAATACTGCCTGTAACTTGGCAGGCAAACACTAAGCAATAATATAGGTCACTGCTCAGGTACCATACGGCAGCAACCTTTCGAAGCTTTGAAGATTCTCCGCAAACAGGGTTTGGCCAAGCAGTCAGCAATGGGAGGCTCCACACTCCCTACCTGACCCTCACCTTGCCAGCTGCTCTCACTACTCTGTATTTACACCTTTTGTTGCAATATCAGAAAATGAAAAAGGCCTGTTGACAAACTTGTCTGAAAAGCTCTTAGAATAGATTTCATGCCATATACTTCACATAGTTGAATTACCTGAAACTAGCTCTGCCTGGACATGTGATATACTGTAGGACAGCCCTGCACTGGAATTTTATGATAAATCCTCCTTTCGCTAATAGAAAGTCTCTTTATGCAACTCAGTAACTAAAGCAAACTGAAAAGAAAATTAAAATTCCGAAGATGGGAAATGTAAGATAGTTATTCACGCAGTGATGATAGGTGGCGGAAAAAAAAGATTTATATAATCAGCAATTAATTTTTTTTTTAAAGGATTTTGATCAGCTTGCCAGCAGTCAGTTCCTGTGCACTGCTGCATGACAGTCAGCTGAAAATACTGCCTACAGAGCAGAACTTGAGTAAAATTCAGCTCTTCAAGATTTAAGATAATTTTATGAGAATGAAGCAAATTCTGTTTCTGACCCTGTCTGTGATACATCAATCTTCATCRTCCTTAAGTGGCCTGACCTCTCTCTCTTCTAACAGAATGATGAAAGACAGCTACGAAAGCTACTCAATTTCAAACTTTAGATTCTGGAAAAAAGGCTGTTGTCACCCTTTCTGACTAAGAAAACATGGAAAGAATTACCAGAAAGCGTCACTCCCAGCCATATCTAATAAATGGTTCAAAGGTTTTCCCATACGTGGATGACCAGGAACAGGGGTGCCAAGCTGGCCCCAGCACAGGCCGGCACCACCGAGAGGCTTCCAGCCTCCAGCTTGCTGCTGAGAACGCAGGACAAGAACGGTGAAAGGAAAAGTAGCGAGGTGCAGCCCCTCTTCTCCTCACCTTGCTGTCACAGTATTCACAGATGCTGGCCTGAAAGTGCTCCTCTACACCTCCAATTCCAACACCCCTGTTTCCCATTTTATCTTTAATTTGGCTTCAAAGAGCACCAAAATACGTCCATCTGCTTTTTGGAAAGAACACAAAGAGTTTGTCCCCACCAAACAGAATCATATAATGACATTTGCAGCACACACTCGTAAAACCGTGCATTTGGAGAATATCTCACATCCTTTCTCCTCTAGACTGTAATGCTAATATAAAAAGTATCCCTTGCAAGAAGAAAACAGATGAAGCCAAAATAAAAATGAATGCACATTGTCTTACAAAATATGGCCAGAGAAGACCCCAAGCGAAATACATAAGGAGGCTTTTCAAGTTAAAGTGTAGAGAGAAAAACTGAGTAAAGGATTGATTAGAAACTACATGTTCTTTACCTTTTTATCTCTTCATTATTTGTTAACCTTTCAGGAAGAATGTGTTAGATTGGTTATGTATTTTTTTCCTGAGATGGGATTCACTCCTGAAGTTGTAACAAAGCTTGGTCCCTCAGGTATTTCTGCTTAAGAATTAGTGGAAGTAAATGAAATCTTGAGATAAAGAGCATTCAGAGAAAAAAGAAAACTCTCCTTTACACAAGCTGGGGCTGTTATCTAAACTATTGACTATTGTTCAGAAGACAGAGAGGATTGTTTTAATTCACTTCTGTTTCAGTCTTAATATCTTCAGATCACTACAGTAGCACAGGAATCTTTCAATATTAAATACGTATTCTGGCACATTTCAAGACATCTGCTGACTCTACTGGCTCCTTTAATGCATCCCAAGGCAGAGCAGCTCTTTGAACCAGTGTGGCACGCAGACGGTGTTAGAGAGCCTACGAACACAGCGCCGGTAAGAATGAATTGAAATCTACATCAAAAGCAGTCTCATTGATTGTGTGATCGTATCTTAGTTTGACAATTGGAATGTATTAATAAAAAATATTCTATTACATGACACTAAAGATCCTGTTGTGGTTAATTTTCCAAACAACGTAGTTCCAGCTCACTTCTTAATTTTGATTTTATATAATCTTAATTTTAAACACATGGTACTTTGATTCGGAAAGAAGTTTAACATTAGAAGTGGAAAATCTGAACATTGCCCTAAATTGCTGGCGTCTCAAAAGCATGCTCTAGATCTGTACTTACTTGCTTCCCCATACACATCAATAGGCAGAAAAACAGTGAACCAGATAGAGATATGACAGAGGTGTGAAGTCTGACATCCTCCGGTTATCAAGAGAGAGAGTCCARCATGCCCAAGTGCTGCACTGAACGTGCACGGACACGAGACTGAGCTCACCGTCAGGGCGCTCCTCAACAGGCTAAAGGTAAGCTAAGAGCATGAAGAGTTATACTGAGGTCTTAACGCTTACTTCACGCTGCCTAGACAACCGGGCAAGTAACAACACTCTATAAGCAAGCTGGGCTGTATTGAACCAAAACGGYTGGACTAAAGTTGGTGGGAATATGTCTGTAGTCCTGAATTCCTGCTTTCTTCTTTTTCAACCCAAGCACTAGGCGAATGTATTTTAGACTACTTTGAGACGTTGCTCAAATCAACGTTGAGACGTTGTATTTTGAGACGTTGCTGTGAAACAACGTGAGCTGAGAGCATCTCTAAGAGATGAACCTGAGTCAAAATACTGAACACCTCTATCTTTTTGAAGAATTCGGATGGGACACTGTATCTGTAAATAACAGAAATGCTACCAATTATACAGAGTTCAAATTTCCACCTTTCAACCTGTATCATAAGCTTCATTCTCTGAACAACCCTTTCTAATTTGCTTCAATGCTTTGTTTCGTACATGTACACATAGTTGACCATTGTACTTTAATATCCTTCTAGAAGCCCTTTCATGCCAGTATCAGGTGTCTGAAAATATACATTTTTATTGATTTGCAGCTACTGCTGCAAATCAATTATGGACTGAATTAATACCTTTAAGACAAATGGAGAGTATACTATTAATACAATAGATTTTGGAGCATATCCTGAGGGCGCAAAACTAGGCCCACTATTTTTCATTGAGAGCCTAAACACATGATTTGCTTTTAAGAAATGCAACTTTTAGCAACTTCCAATGATTTGAATACAATGATTTGGACTCCCAGAACGTTCAACATTTTTGAAAAAAATATCAAGGCACATAATTTCAACTCCTAGATATAGACTTAATGATGAAATTTGCAAAGAAAATTCAATATTTAATTAATTTATGGTCTTTAGAAAATACCACAGGAAGAATTCTACTATAGATTCTTCATTTACAAAAATCATATCTTTAATCCATCAGATTTTTTAATGCACTGGGAAAAATGCAGAGACACTTACCCCCACACACTATTCATTAGAGTCCCAAGTTCACATTTCCACATCTCAGCTATCCTTACACATGCTCTTAGCCCACAGCCAGGTAATCCCATGTAATGCAAACCTGCTGCTAGTGATTTCCTATAAGGTGGCTATATAATGCTCTGTTCCACTATTTCTATAATACAAGTAGCAAACCTACAATTTTAAATCAGTGTACCTGCAAATAAACCATGAAAGCTACATTTTTTGTAAGATCCTGTGTACTTCTGGTCCACAAATACAGACAGCTCAGTAGAAAGTGATTTGGTATCAGACCTGCTTCTCTTTGAATTTTCCTTCTGGAACAACAACAAATGTAAAGACTAAAAGCAGAGAAACTGTAGACAAATCTGTCACTCTCACAAGAGACGGGAACATCTGTTCTTTTCTCTACTGCTTTTATCAGCTGCAGAACTGAAAATGTGGCGAGATTTTGGAAGCAAGAACTCTGCAACATTTTCAGGTAAACTATCAAAATACTGTGCCAGTGGTACCTGGCAGCATTGGTCAACTTTACGTTGCCATCAAGACTGGTAGGAAAAGTTCCATAAGGGAAACGCTGGAAAAAGAAACATCTGCTATTTATTTAGCACTCGTGTAAACAGCAATTGATGCTCTATCAATAAAAATGTCCCCAGTCAAAGTTGAATTTATCTAGTAGCATCCAAATGCTGCATAAGGATAAAAATCTGATTGTCTTACATTTTTTACCAACTATTATGAACCAACAAATCATTGTCATCTGCAAACATCTGTCATTGTTGGATTTGGCTAACTTCCTCAGTTTGAAAGGAAGAATGACAGAGATTTGCACACAGTACAATTAAAATATAAGTCTTTTCAGAAGATTTAAACAAATTTTGAGCTGTTAATCTGTTGCACCTAATTTTGTCTCTCTGTAACTCAAGGACCACAACATGAACTGAAATTGGTCTTAGCACTTGGAACTTACTATAAATGTTATCCAATTGCTGAAGATTATCATAGAGCAGCACATATTTCATAATGCTATTCTGGATGACAGGATACCAAGCAAAGACTGACTGCTGCACCATTTGTACCTTTATCAGAAAAAGCTGGAAACTATCTTCTGGATTTTGGTAGAAGATCAGTCCAGAGCTCTTGGAATATAAAACTATTTGCAAAGGATCTGCAAGAATCCTACAGACTGCAAATGAAAAAGCCTGACTTTCTCAGCTCTCCAGAATCCAGTACAAAATTGCATGCTACTAAAACAGACACCAAAATGTGTATATTATCTGAACCACTTTTCTCTCTTCCCAAGCTCTGTGGACATTTGACTCCATAGTTTGGGTCAAAACTTCATCACTCTCCTAAATCAGAACCCAAAATTTAACTCTCCAAATTCTGAGGAATTCTGGAGTCCAGGCTGAATCATGGAGGAATCCTTAAGACACAAAAATGGGTTTGTAAAAATGTACTTGACTGCAATAATCCAGTGTGATTGGTGTTGCCCCATTCCAAAGRGGCTTAGAGGTATATACCAAGAAACACAGCACGGAGAGTCAAGAGAGCGTATCAGGTTTCTGCTATGAGAAGTGAGAGCATTAGTGTCACACTTGGGAGCACACAGACAATGGGAAAGAYGGCATGGGCCAGGAGACGAAGAACAGGTGAAAGGAAAAACAATGAAAATCCTCCATCTATCGTGAAAATGGTACGGCGCATGCAAAAAGCAACAGGGCAGGGGTTGACGCTTTGAACACAGCTGCTGTGGGGAGGAAACTGCCCGGGGGTGACACAGAGCACATGGAAAAGCAGCATTTCTCTTTGCACCTGTCACACCAGTGTCTGCAGCCCTGCAAAAAATGTCAACTTTAAAAATTATTCAAGAGCTTTTCTTCTTAACTGTGAGAGTTTGTGAAGTAGATATCCCAAATTACTGAACTCTTAAAAGTGATTATATGGCATCAAAAATAAAATCTGAACAGAGTCAGTATGGAGACTGCAATGGCACTGGCAGCAGGGAGCTATTACGCACCTCATCTGCTGCAGAAGAAGTCAGGTAGTCAAGGCACAAGAAAATGAGTATTGATGAATCTATGTAACACTTCCTTGAAATGATGGCAAGTTAACACACAGGTCCAATCAAGGCTTTCAGTATGCAAAAATAAAATCAAAGCAGGGCCCTCGGGGTACTAAATATAGCTCCAACTCCAAGCCTTCTCAGAAGTGTTACTGTATAACAAAATTGATTTATCCTAATACAGAGTCTGGACCTACATGTGATGTTTGGGCATCTGCCTGTCAAGTCAAACTTTTAAACCTGTGTCTCCAGTGTTTTAGTTCAGTCTTTCATTTCTCCTTAAAAGGGATATTACAACAACCCTATCAATCTGAAACTGGCAAACAATCCACACTGTCTGGTACTATTAAAAAATATATTACACAGTATTTCTATTAGATCAGGCTACATACTCTGAAAGCCTTTGCTGAGAATCTATGACATTATAGCTTTGAAAACACTGTAGCGAAAGATTTATGTGCATTTTCACACACATATACATTCATGAGCTCACACGCACGCACACACTTTGCAACGGCTCATGTATATACAAATGTACTAGTGTTTGCACTGCAAGAGAAAAGGACAGCACGAAACAGGGTTTGATCTGCGAGCCTGTCAAATAAAAAGTGGTGGTACTGGTAATTTTTTTTAACAGCAGATCAAGCCAAGGAAAAGTGATTGAAAAAAAGAACAATTAGATAAAACCTGCAATACAGACACAGTGACTTTCTCTTGGAAAGCACTAGATTAGGCAGCAACTTCATTTCTCAAAAAGATTAGGAGTAGGTAGAACGGCCCAGCAGGCTGGTGGCATAAACCGCCCCGTTGCCCAAGCTCTCGCTTTAGCGTAGAGCTGTGGCTTGTTACTCTCAGGTGAATGCATTTCCTCTCTTYGTTTCACAACCCGTACCTCCCGGACTATGCGCCTGCTGGCTTGTGATGTATTTGATTTGGCATTTCATCTGCCAATCTTGCTTTATTCTGATAGGCACTGAACTCTTGCTAGAGCTAAAGTTAAAGTCGCCGGACAATCTGCACATATGAGATGGATGATTACAGCTGGAAGAGGAAGGAGGGGAAGGAAGAGAATGGAAATCAATGACTTACTGTACCAAGAAAGAACCAATTATTCAGCAAATCTGCTTTTGCTAATTCTGTCACACAACCTCATCTATTAAAGTTCCATCATTATTTGAATTAATTGTTGCTGTCGCAGCAATAATATTCACAATCAGCCACTCGCGTTCTGCAACTACCTAGCTCAGATTAGAACCAATCTAGTAATACCGCTTGCATCTAATGAACTGGTTTGTAGTTTAATTACAGTGCTTACCAGCTAATTTATTAGACAGCAATAAAGTTTAGATTTACTTCTCATGCAATATTCCTGCATTATTAGAAGATGTATACATGAAGGTACATTTTGCCCTCAATTACACAAGTATGAATCTTGAGCCACTCTACTGAAGTCGACGGTTATTTTAAATTGACATGTAGCTACTTTGTATTTAGGAATATGTAATAAAGAGCAGAGTTTTGTTCCATGTGTGTACATTACTTACAGCACTCCCAGTGGTTACTTTGATAATGACACAGAATATTTTTTACTGTTGAAATAAACGGCAATACTGTTACAAAAAGTGTCTCATTACAAGAAAGGACATGAACTACAGTTCAGAGTTTGCAGAAGCATTCAGACAATTCCTGTTATACATTCAAAGACGATTAACTGAAAAGGAAAATTGCTCTCAAAAAGGTAGATTTCATTCACTTTAAAACCAGCTCAGTGGAATTTTAACATGCAGAAGCTGTTGTATTAAAATCTGACTTTGAGATTAATTAAAGTATTAACAAATGATGATGTCACCATTTATAAAGGATTGCATTCTGTGTACAGATAGAAATAAATACAAACAGAATTAAATAGAAAAAGAAATTAGAATAGGAAAATATAAAATTACCCAGACTACAATACCATACAGTTTAGTTCTAAGGTTATGCAGGACTCAAACTCCACTGCTTTCAATCTGAACCTGGACAAACTCAACAAATATAAAGAAAACTTCATTTCTATTTAGAATAGTGGCGACATTTTACAGCTGCTTCGATTATGTGTAAGCCTATTGCAGCTTGCAGTCTTTCACATACCTGCCTTCTGACTAAGCAGTGGCATTTAACGTTGCGGGCAGTGATCCTGATCTTACCTCCGCAGTGAAGGCTGAGAAAAGAATTCCTGAGAAAGCAAGAGAACCCTACGTTAGCCTTATAACCACTCTTTGGGCTGTCAGGTTTGGGAATGACCCAGAGAGCATGATTCACTTTGGTGTTTCAGCTCTCCTTTCAGTACAATGTGCGTTAGAATACTTATCATTAACTTACACTCCACGCACTTTGTGAGACTGCACTGGGCATCATTTTTAAATAATTCTGACCTGTTCAAATGGCAGACCCAATCAGATGGAACAGATTCATGTTTTGAGAGATTTTGCAAGATGGGGGCTCTATTCCTGGGAAGCCAGGCTTCGAGCAGACCCAGAATGAGGAAGTTCAAATCGCTGAATTTCTCCATGCCCGTATCCCCCATTTGCAAAAGGGAGATAGTAGTATCTCCTTTATCCACTTCTAATTGTCTTGTCTTGTTAGGTTGCAAACCTATGGGATCAGGATGGATTCTTATTTCATTTTTAGAACAGAACTGGGTACTAATCTCCAGTGGGACACGTAGGTGCTACCATCATAAAAATAACTAAATACAAAAATAGTAAAATAGGTTCTTCTGGATGTCACAGGTAATTTTTTAACATAATAAAAACACAATGAAATGCACTAATTTAAAAAATTTAGTAAGTATGAAATGGTTAGATTTAAAAAAAAATACACATTTTCTCTGCTGGCTTGCTTTTAACTCTCCACTTCAATTTTTAATTAACAAGAGCCTTTTGGCTAGAATACGCTACAAGATCTCAAAGTCCCCAGCAGCTTGCATCACACCAGCAACTTCAGCACAAGCTGTGAAACTTTTGCAGGCAGAATGACTTTGAAGCAGCTGGGTTTCTGGGAGAAACATGGTTTTGACCTAAAATTTGGAATTTTAGAAAGATAAGCTAAAAAAAAATCCAATGGTGTCCAACCTCTGCCCCAATCATTAAAACCTTGAGCTCTCTTTCTCAAACGCTGCCCTTCCCCTGAAGCTAGCTTCCTCCTCAAACCAGAGCAGCTTCAGACGGTGTGCCTGCCTGCCTGCCTGSCTGCCCACGCGGCAGGTACGGAACAGACTGCTGCCGTAACGTGCTTAACTCCACGTTGGCTTTAACTCCGTGATATCTTGTACTCATCTGAAATGGCAGAAAGGCCTCAGATGAAAAAGGAGGAAAGAAGAATTACAGAAAACAGAATTTTACAATACTTGGTTGGGGTAGAGCGGGAAGCAAGTATGCATGTATGTGTACATTCACACATACACACATAAGATCAGTAATAAC
Organism: Apteryx rowi; assembly: GCF_003343035.1. Classification (NCBI taxonomy): domain Eukaryota; kingdom Metazoa; phylum Chordata; class Aves; order Apterygiformes; family Apterygidae; genus Apteryx; species Apteryx rowi. Next base: position 1,222,212 of record NW_020451282.1, read on the forward strand.
CCATTCACATTTCAAACCTGTAGCTGATAGGAAAGGTTTTTGAATCTAGATCTATATCCCAAGCAAGTGAAAAGCAGAAAGCTTTCTGTCCTGAGGTTTTGAGTCAGACTACTCCAGAGTTAGGGGCTCTTTGCAAAGTCAGAGCCGAGTTTGGATTTCTGGTACATACAAAAGCTCAGGAACTAGGCTCACCAGCAAAAGGTAAAATGTGTGGCAAAAAAAGGTATTCTGTGTACATATTCATCATGTCAGACTCTCTGCCTCTTTATCCAAACTCCTGAAAGCCTTCAGTGTAAATGCCATTCTCTGGCATCAAATAACAATGAATGGAGAACTGATAAAAGCAAAATAGATGAATTAATAAAAGCAAAATAGATTAAAAATAAAAGAGAGGTAGAAGTAAGTGCATGTGTGGGGAAGAAGTTCATCTCTCAGCGCCACTCAACCATATATACATACAGGACAAATGGCAAGGAGGGCATTCACAGATCATTAAATGCAACAGAAACCTAATGGGGAGGGTCGAAAAGCACTGACAACAATGAATTAAATCTATTCTCCTAACTCTCACCACTGATGAGATAAAAGTATATTCAGCCCTGGTGATACAACAGTTGCTACTTGAGAGTAAAGCTAACCTTGATACCGTGCATAGACCTGCACTGGAGAAAAATGATTAGACTGGATTTTATCATTGTAGCTTAAGCTCTCACATATGAGACCACAAAAATTATATTCATCCATCAGCCCATAAAAGCTACCTATATACTGCACTTGGCACAAAGCAGCCAAGAGTAAGAGTGATTTTTGCCTTTCTTGTCTGTCTTGGATTTATCTATTGATCTTCCGTGGGAAGCGACAACATGGCTTTAGCATGCCCGAGTCACCAATGATCTGTGTCAAGCCACTTACAAAAATGGCATGATCAAAGGTACTATTGATCTTCTTCTCCACGCTGAAGGCAAACTCTTGTCTCTTCTTTACCTATCTCCCCCATCGCTTGTTAACTCTCTCTTTAGGTTGACAACTCTTGCTGTTCATAATGGAAAGACAGTATACATTTAATAATAAAATGAAATGCCTAGAGAGAGCAGAACAATGTCTTATTTAAAATGCTGAAAAGTATTCCCTGATCATATCAAATGCAAAATACATGTAACCTTATATTCATACTATTAATGAAGTGGGACAAATTAACATGCATACAAAGAAAGCACAATATTCCCCAAACTGCCTCACTGATAAATCCTTTTTCAAGTCAATCCCTGCGTTAATCTCTGGGCTCTTTCAATCCCATCCTATGTGTGTGATGCAGATTTTGACGATAATGTCTTTCACCCCCCCTGATGCTGCACTGAGCCCAGTTTTCCAGCAGACCTCAGAAATGCTACTCCCCTCTGGCCTAGCCTGGCTAAACCAGTCCAAGCATCTGATGGTTTGAGTTTCATATTCCATGAATAGCCCCAGGAGCCAGGACTGTCAACTCACTTCCAGCTACCCATATGCAAAGTCAATATTAATGGCAAGTTAATACCTATTCATTGATTTTCACCCTATCTGCGGTTTTGATTTAAAAGGACACATGCTTCACCCAAAGTGGCAAAGCCAAGAAATACACATGGTSAAGTTCCAAAAATCAAGCTAGGACCTATCATCTGAAATATTTTGGTACTACAGGGATATTAATGACAAAAATATGTCAACCTTCAAGAAAAAAAGGGGGGGGGAGAACCCTCAAGTAAGAAACTAAGATAAGTCTTGTGCAGCTTTGCTTTCTTTGGCACCAATCTGTTCCATATGCATACAAGCTGTATTTTTGTTACTTAAATACAAGATGTTGGCCACTTTTATTATGTCATATCCACAAAGTTTGTGTAATTACTTTTAGAAGCCTTTTTGGTCAGATTTGTTGCATTTGTTGTCATCTAAAATATAAAGCTATGAAATAGTAAATACCTATACCAGCAGCAGGTACCCTCTGTGTCACTTTTGCATAGAAACTTTTTAGCTTGTTTTGAGGCTTATTGAAATTAGCTATTTTAATGATAACCACTCTCATCAGAAAGTCACATGTTGATATTTTTAGATCTGTAGGGACTGAGAAGTTGTAGCTGAATTGAAACAACAGCACCAATACAATCTTCTGCATCTCTGCTTCATACTTTGAGGCAGGATCTTCTCTCATACAGTTTACCTGTTAAACATCATGCTAAGATGCTGCTCGTTGTAATGCAAAAAGCATATGGGATAGGGCAGGCCTACACAACACGTTTTCTGATTTTGCCATTAGTTACTAAAGGGCTCTTCAGGGATTTGATTGTTTTAATTTAACCACAAACTGTTCACTACCTCATAAAACAGAATGAGCCAAAAGCAAAGCTGATATTTGGTAGCCCGAGGTTTGGGTGCATGATTACCTGCAAATCCAGTAAGTTTGACAAAAGGACTGCCAATCAAACCTACCTCTGCAAATCTGCAAGAACACCACTGAAGTCAGCACCCCTTTTTTCTACACCACTGCACCAGTTTTGTAGACTAATGAAATTTCATTGATTCAGTAGATTTGCATGAGCTTGAGAGAGACACGATGCAAGGGCTAAAGCAATACAAGCAAGATGAACATTGGGTTTGTAGTCTCAGTCTACACAGATTTTGAGTTTCTTATTTGGACAAGTATCTCATCTTGCCAATACAGCAAGATCTCCACTGATATAAAAATCAAGTCTACTTTTGCAATTATTCTGTGTACTATGAGGTAACAAATAAAAACAAATAAATAAATCCCAGCATACTACTTACTGCCAAACTAACCATGAGCAAACACATAAACAATGAGAGTAGATATGTAATAATTATTGTTATTTTCTGTTAAGGCCCTTCACACTGGACTTCTATCAAAAAGTATGTGAATTTTCAAAGCTTAAAATTCTTAAAAAGCCAGAAGCACGTTGTTTGGATAGTCTTCCTACTTCTTTGAATATTGTGAATAAGCTATGTGTATGCAGCTGACCCTGATGGCAGCAAACAGAATATTACTTATGCTTGAGTAAGACAGAAAGGACACAGAGTAAGCATTTATGACAAGATTAGGACTATTCCTGAATAAACCTACCACGGAATTGGAGTGGAAAGGGAGAACTCATCTTGAGGTGTTGTACAGAGGCTAGTAACAATTCCTGAACCTTTTCAGAGCAGAGGAAAGCATGAGGCCTGGAAAGACCTGGAGTGAAATGCTGGCCCCAGATGGTTTCAAGTGAGCCAGCATTTCATCTATCTGACACTGAATATGCAAAATTTATTTTGTAAAATAAACATAAGGAAGGAAGAGCACACAGCAAGTAAAGAAATGCAGATTCAGAATGTGATTAGTGATAATCAGCCTCCTGCGTCTGCAGGACTCTCCAGAGTCTGAAGTTGTTTTATTAGCCTTGATCATCCAGCACCTCGTACAAGGGGTCCCAAACTACCTTGCCTGCACCACTAGTGTAACATGGGCCACTTCTCAGGGATACATGGCCCAGGAAAAGCAGCAGGAGCACTAATGGGAATATACACTGCTACAACCCACCAGCAGTTACAGCCAGCTAAAAGGGATCTCAGCTGGGCATCATCAGATTGTTACCAAGAGGTTAAGAAGGAAAGAAGGTGAAAATCCTTATTCCTAGTGGGCAGCAGCTACACTGCTGAAACTCCCCAGGCAGTGGACAAACAGAGACATTGGCTTCAGCACAACTGCACTCACATTACAGGCTGGCTCCAGTTCTCTATACGGCAAGTTTTTGTTTCTTCAACCCTCATTAATGCTATTCTCATTTTAAACCCCTCTGGGAAACACAGGGAGACATCCCATTTCTTCTCTAATTTCTATATTTTTAATGGATGCATATGCAAAGCTTTACCTACACTTTTAATCTCACATGGTCATGCATTGCCACTTGGACGTTAGTCTTAGTAAAAGATACTGTGCAATCTGCATCAATGTACCAAGGCTCTGCTTATCTCAACACATCACAGATCCCTCCTGGACTTATTAAGTCAAAACAGTGCATGCAGCAATTTATTTTGCTGAGAAATTATTAAACACATCTGTGACATCTACTGCAACTATGTATCAGCCTGACCACTACAACATGTTAAGTGACCATGTTTATTTGCTTATCTTCAGCACCTTTACCTGTGTCTTACCCATGCCTGGTGAATTAATCTCGTACTGACTAACCGTATACCCGGTTCTTTGGACGTGCGTGGAACTACACATGCAAGACAGGGTTTCTAGGCTGGGTCCTGGACAGTTGATTTAATTTCCTTAATGTACACACTTTGCATACCTAGATTTGAAAAGAGGAATGACACGGCACAAATAAGGTCAATCATGGATCGAATTCCCCCTTGCATTAGCAAGAGTCAGAAATTATTCCAAATGAGGATATCTGGAGTTAAATGCAAGTATAAAGTTCAGCCAGAAGCTCCCAGGTCAACGCTTTGCCTCACTATTCCTTAGTGCAGCCAATGGCTTAAATGAATTGCAAGTAAGAGGGGACAGAGCTGTGAAAATCTGCTCCCTCCGGGCATACAGTGGTTACAGCAGTAAATATCTGGAATACATTAGAGGTGCCTGATGTACTCATAAGAAACGAGCTCTCCCATCATTTGACTTGAGACACTATTCAACACAACTGAAGATAGTCGAGTTCAGATTTTACCAAGCAAGGAACACATTTGACTTGAAGAGTATTATTCAGCATGGCATGGCAGTCGTTAAGTGTAAATCTAGAGTAATTCTATTCAAAACACTGGAATAACACCAGTTTTTAAAAGGTGAGAATTAGAAGAGAATTAAGCAAAAAAAAATTGCTTGCATGGAGTAATTAACAATAACTGTGAACTGTACTAATGATTTAGACTTTCTCCAAGCATAAGGAGCAAAGAACAATCTCCAGAACAATTCCCTGTCTGAACATTGTTCTTCCTCAAACTTAAAAATGCATTCCTTACCAATTTATTTTAATTACCCATAAGCACCAGGGGGGAAAAACACTCACATCTAAGTCATTTAAACCCAGATTTCACTAGTATACAGCTGAGTTATAAAGACCTCCACAGCACAGCTTAGAATGAAAATGCTGACAAGCTGGCGATTGTAATGATGCAATACGGGGATTACATTTACCTCACAAACCATTCTGATTTGGACACAGACAGTTGGAGAGAGTCTATCGGCTGTCTGCATTTTGGAGGGAAAAAGGGAAATAGTGAAAACACAATTACAAACTCAATTTAGGAAACATAAAATCTGCTAAGGTCTGAATCCTTTCATCAACAGAGGTTTCAAACGCAACTGCTGAAGGACCTATGCTACAATTTAATTGTGCAGATATTCTGAATATGTATATCACAAATAATAGATGTTTCTATCCAGATGCTCCATACACCGTAAAAAGAGAGCCTAGCCTCATTGTCCAACCACAGGACCTGGCTTTAAATTCTGGCTTCAAATCTTGGCTCTGATTCCACTTCTTTCTGAGACTCTGGAAAAATAATTTAACTCCTAATGGCCCAGAGTTAGTGCTGACTAACCCTGCACAAAACCTCTGCTACATCAGGATTTAACTGAGGAACGATTTTGGAGCATGGAATTAAACACGCTGCCACTTTCCCCCTGCCCAATGGGACAGCAAAAATTCAGTCACTAAAAGCTCTGCTGTAAGAGGGAGTCTTGAGCTGGTGCAAAGGTGCCATCTCAGCTCTGCACAGGTCCCCTTCCCCTGGCCTTGGGGAGGCTTGGACGGTGACAGACCCGGTGTTCCCTGGCTGCTCCATTGCTCAGGCACAAGTTCAGGCAAACCAGAGAGTACTGTATCCTGAACCAGGAGCCAAACTAACCCACAGCTGACCCTGGAAAAGAGAGGCTCCCCTCTCTGTCAAATAATGTAGGGAGCAAAACTCAGCTAAATTTTGTTTGTTTCTGTCTCCCCCCTCTGCAGTGTGAGGCTAATCTTACTTCTCTTCACTTGATCAGTACAAAGTTGTTACTTAATGGATAGAAACTTCATCTCCTAGTCCTCAAATCTGTAGTATTACCATGATTCCTGTTCCTGCATTGAAAGTGATAAAGAAAACAAAACAAACAAACAAAAAGGTGAGCAAAATTCTTCTCCCATTTGCATTTCTTCTGCTACTGTGAATATTAGCCCTGCATATCCCCAAAAAGCATTTTCAGCTCTTCAGTCATCTTCATATAATAAAAGTAAAACTTTCTTGTTCATATACAACAGCCTCTTTCACTGAAAAGGTATTTACCCTCTACTCAATATCTTTATTTTCATGCTCCTAGTAATCAGTAATTAATGGTGGCAGCCAAGTCTGAATCTTCCATCAATCTTCTGTCTGAAATTGCAGGATGTGACCTGCATAACACAGTGCTGTAGGGACAGAAGTGCTAGCAACACCTCATCTAACTTCACACAACACAAAACTASGTGAAAAACACACCTCCTGCTCCACCGCACCTCAGCTCTCAGCAGGATACCTTTTACTCATCCGTAAAGACCTGCCCACCTCACAGAAATTACCTTCCTCCTCCCCACTTCATCTTAGCACTCGGCATCCTTCTTAAAAAGTACAAAAGAGAGCAGGTACAGTTGGGCTCAGAAAATCATCTTCCCAAATGAAGGTTTCTTCAAGAAGCGGACTGCAGCAATATGACAGAGGGGACATTGGAGACCTCAGAGTTAGCAGAACTGGCCCTGAAGAACCCTTGTGTGCAGATGTCCTTCTTGAATACACTGCCAGAGAGRGGCCACCATCAGCTCACTGCTGTGTGTTTACCAGTTGGTTATGGATGAGGTGGGAATTAGACTAGAGAGGAGAGAAGCACATCAGAGAACTGATGGGGGTGTTCCAGTTATGTGGCTGTAATAGCTAATAAGTGGTTCACAGAAGATTATGTGGCAGTCCTGACCATACCACATCCCACACTGGATCATGCAGGTGGTCTGAAATGTCCCCTTGAAATGATCAGATAATCCTTTCTCCACAATGCTTTCTGGTTGCTCAGGCTCAGCATGTAGCAATCACACAGCCATAGTGGAGAATCTTACAAACCTTCCCAAAAATGAGTTTCACAGATTCTCACTTTAAGACCAGAAGGACTGCTGTGATATCTCATCTGTCTTCTCATCTGACAGAATGAAGCACATAAATCCCAGAAATGTTTCGATTCYTTCCAACACATCTTTTAGAAAGCCCTCCTACCAACATAAGACATCAAGTGATGGCGCATCCCTCATCTGCATCCCTTGATGAGGAGTTCCTAGGGATAATTTCTTTTTCTCTGTTAAAAAAGTGCAGTTTTACTTCCAATTTGAATTCATCTAGCTTCAATTTCCAGACACTTGCTATGTCTTTGACACCTGGATTGAAGAGCCATCCACCCTCAAAAATTATTCCTTGTGTGGGTAATTATAGTTGTCACACCATTCAAGAACATGCTAGGTGTTCTCAGTTCTACCATAATAATTTAAAAAGCACAACCAGTCAACTTTTTTCAAACTAGAAATGTGTAGACAAAGCCAGACATTTCCATAATTAAAAACATGGAAAAAAMCAACATTTTGGAAGAGAGGAGATTTTGTTCAATTATTTCAACAAAATGCACAGAACTCATTTTTTCCACTGTTTTTTCCCTTTTTCCCAAATCTTTCCACATACTCTCATTTTTCAGTAGTGAAATGGAAAAGAGGGAGTCAGCTAGATGGAATAAACATCTCAAAAATTCAGACACACTCAATTAAAAACCCACAAAAATTTAAAACTGTGTTTGGAAAATTCAACATAGAAAAGTAAAAAATGATAATGCAAAAGGTTTCTGTTCTTCTTCTCTTTGTTTAGGCAACTCTGATGTAACTGTATCTTGGCAGGTTGTATTCTCCCAATTTTCTCTCTCTTAAAATTATATTCTTGAAGGAGCATTTTCCTCTGTTATCCATCCTCTGCAATGCTCTTTGCCTCCTCTGTCTTTTCTTGGACTTTCCTTCTTTCTATTTGATTGTTTCTGAACCTTTACAGTAAGTTCTTTTATTGTTTTAGATACAAAGGAAAAAATTCAAATGTCACAGAAGGATAAATGGATATACAAAAACAACCATGAACAGTACAAATTTATTACTTCTAGATGTACAATGAGATGACCTTATTTGCAATGTATTCTATTAGTTGGCTGTTATACACTGCATTTTTGAAATCTGTTAATTCTGCAATAATGTCTTAAAAACATTAAATTGTGTGTATTGCATATCATATATATTATCCCATGTATCACAAAAACTTYTCAGTACTGGATTTTTTAACTCCTATGTCCCCATTTCAAAAACATTGGAACAATTTTTACCTCATATTTTAAAGTATGGTTGACATGCAAAGATGAATACATGCAAGAAAATAAAATAATAATGGATATACATTTTATCTGTGACATTACATTTTTCTGTTTTCACTGTTCACAGTGCTAATATAGCGCACAGAAGACAGCGCTGCTTCAAATGCAGACAGAGACAGGAGAAAATCACTATCTAGTAATGGCACCTTCTTCATCCAAGTATCTGCTCCCTTAAATTTGAATACTTTTTAAACTAAATTATGCTTTTAATATGGGCAATACAGGAAAGCCAACCAAGAAAATAAAGGTAGGCTTTATTTTTGCTCTTTCCTCGGCCACCAAAACTGTGATTTAGTTTCTGTCAGAAAAATTCTTCTTCCTGYTAACAGTAACAGGAAGAAAAAAGCTTGATTTTCTGATCCAGAAATAAATTTTAAGACCAGAAAGTAGAGGAGGGAACAAATAAGAAGCCCCACAAGTCATTTTTGCAGTCACCTTCGTGCCCACACACCCATTTTTCTGACAACAAACCCAGTTTAATCTTGAGCAGAGGTTGACAATGATGTTAATGTGGTCACAACACCCCATTACACCAATCGAATGAGTGTTTCTTTTATTCATAACGTCCTTGTGTTTTGCTGTCCAAAGTCACTCAGGTGAATTCACTGAATATATTTTCACAATGGTATATCATTTGGAAAGGCTTAGGAATGCATAATTATTCCATATCATTGCATTTTACTGCTGTGATGGGGCAAAGTTATCCAACAGGAAAAAAAAGATCCATTCCGGAGCAGAGAGAGTTTATTTCTTTCTATTTCTCTCACTCTCTCTCTGTTGTTTTTTTTAATGTCCCTAGTTCTTATACTTTCATAGACAAAATGATTCAGTGCAGGAAATGAAGCATTAATGCAGCTTCACGACATTTTGAAGCTACAGCTGTTTCAATAGACAAGATTTTAGCCTTGAATGTACTAGTAGTACTCGGAGCTGAAAGCATCTATTGAGTGAAGGAGRGCTTGACCCTTTGCTCAGTGACTTCAAAGTTGTGAGTCATATGGCCCGGAAAGAATCTTTGAAGTCTTTATAAATAGAAGTGCAACACAACCATTGGGCTTCAAAAGGCTTCCACAAAAAAGTCATATTTGCTCCTAGTTTATCATCAGGCACCAAACCACATAAATGAGTCTGAAAATTTAAATTGCACCTTTCAAAGGATAAATGAGAAGAAATACAGTCACAGTCCTCAACAGCTAGTTCGCATGGATGGGAGAGAAGTTGGTTGGGTTCCCACTGCCACCTGCAGTGGAAGCGCCTCCCGCACGGTGCAGCCACTGGCTTTGGGCTGGGACCTCCTCACACCCCAGAGGCCAACCCGGGCCAGCGGCAGCCAACACTTCGATGGCAGAACTCCACAACTCCGAGATCCGAGAAAGCTAGTGTACCTGGAACGCCATTTAATAGCATCTGCATAAATTGCTTTGACAAAGAAGAGTGAATAGGAATCAAAACTGCAGCAACGGTATTGTCTTCCATCTTCTTCAGCAAAGGTAGCTTTTTTTTGTTTTGTTTGTTGCAGAATGCTTTTTTTTTTTTTTTTTTTTTGCTCCGAAATAACCTTTTATTAACAGCTTCAAGGAGAGATCCCATCTCTCACAACCTCAGCCAGAGCCAATGGTCTGTCACCGTTCAATGATGCTAATAGTTTGCAACCTTCATGTCTCACCTTGGGGAAAAACAAATAGGGACACCCCTGTTCTTTGCACAACATTATTTGGATGGGACTCTGGAAAGAACGGGAAAACTACTAAAACTGAGCAAAAAAAAAAGTATTTCAGCAATATAATAAAGGAAAGCCACTGTAAAAAATGCACTTTGGAAAGAGCAAATTCATTCAAAATTAAAGTTAACTCCTCAGGAAAAGAGACAGCTTTCTGTGGTCATATGGGTAGCTCACTAAAATCTTCTACTCAGTATTATGGGAAAGACACACTTGGATCTCTCAACCAACATCCTTTCCAGGGAAGAACTATTGTTTAACTGTCTCCCAAAGTACTTTAGTCCTAACAGCACTCAAGTACTTCACAATTCTGCTAAGATATGCAAGAAGAATAAACACAAAGGGACAGAAGAAAAACTCTTTGTCTTTCTTAAAACGGGTCTTTTAATTCAACACACCCACACAAAAAGTAACAAACAAATCTGAATCTGACCTACAAAAAACTATTCTGCATATGGACCAAGAATAATTAAACTTTTTTTCTCCTGTTCAAAACTCGGTGCAACCTATTTCCTTACCCAGATCATCCCAAGTATTGTACTAGCGCACAATGAAACTCTTCAGAAATTCTTATGATTCAATCTTTTTCTGCCCTTGGTTTTAAGCTACTGGCTAGAGATACGTTACTGTGGAATAACACAAGTGTTCCTCTTAAAATTACTTGAGATTTTTCATTCAACTCTTCTGGATTTACAGTGGCACAAATGAAGCAGAATGTGGCCCCTTCTATCTCTCATGTCCTCAAAATAAATTTATGAAATGTGGCTTCACTACTCTTATCCTCAGATATAGGAACAATACTGGGCTAGATCATCAATGTCATAGGGTCACTGAAGTCCAAAGCTATACAGTGGGTTTGACCAGCTGAGGGAGCAAGTCTATTTTTCTGAAAAAAATTCAGTAGGTGATAAAGCTTTTCATTATGGAAGGATGATGCTATCAAATGTGCATAAGGATTTAAACATCTATTATTTGCATCTGAAGAGACACCCTTCCTGAATTACATGTGTGCTCCAAGTGTAACATTTCACAACAATCAAATAATACAGCTGAGTATGACATGGACATTTGAATGCTACACATTAGTGCTTATACCTAGTGATATCACAAGTTTAACACATATGTAATTAAAAGCTGTAAAATAACTCTGCATGCAAACCTATGCCTGCAGAAAGGTGCACAGAATAAGTTAATATAACAGAATGCACAGGGCGGGATCTCACAGAAAGGCTATTCGCCACTCTGTCTAGGCTAAGCCTCTAAACATGACCTATACAGTCTTGTTACTGGGTCAGGTATCCCAGCTAATGAATAATCTGAACTCTGAAGATCTGGATTTATTTATTCAGAATATGACAGAAAAAGAAACACTTTATGAAAACAAAACTACAGAGGGTGGAGTTAATTTTTTCCAGGTTTGCATCCAGGCAGATCTGACAAGTCTAGCCTTGTCCCACATCTGTTGGAAAGATGGAAAACTTGCTTACATTTGCCCTCGTGAAGGCAGAATTTGGTAGCAAAACATTAGCGGCTGAGTAAAATAAGAGACCCAATTCTTTCAGAAGGCAGAAATTTTGCATAAGATCTTTAAAAGCTATGTGGGCACCTTCTTACCGTTCTGTCCTTCTTTGCTATACTTAGCTATCACTCACGCTTGTATTTCCTGGAAGAAATAATCCAGTTTCCAAATGGATTCATTCAACTTGCTTCTCACACTCCAAAAGCCAAAACTCTAAAAGATTCTGGTATCTCCTTGCTGGAAGAGAAAAATAATGTTCTTCCACTAAATATGCTATATCACAGAGGATTTGCTGACATGTACACACATCCTTCCAATTTTCGTGAAAGTCTCTTTAATAAAATTAACAAAACTGTCTCTTTCTCTGGCAGATCATTTTTCATCATAGCCAAATTTCTGAACAAGTAGCAGTCACCAAGCCACATTGCCTGTAAGTGCACCCAACAGCCACAGCCTACAGGATGGCATATTATATCCATGAATACTTCACAACTGAAATACATTTTCCCTACGGGACTACATCACTGCTTGATTTAATTTTTCCTGACATTTGGCCTGGAGCTTCTTTAAAGAAATGAACTTAGGATGGCTTTGCTGACAGCAAAGGACAAACCATGGCTATGTACTAAAATCCTACTTAAATCATGCACACTACCCTTCTAAAATACTAATCCTGCATAAATTGCAGGATAGCAACTGAGATCTATTAGTAAGAGCTCATCTTCTACTGTTTGAGGATGAGCTATGAGTCCATGTATGCAGTACAAAAGGTCAAGCACAAATCATACAACTGTGATGGAAAAAACTTTCACCAGTGACAAGTTTATAGATGTGGAAGGAGATATGCCAACTCGTCAGAATCCTTACCAGTGGTGTTTTTTTTGTTTTGTTTTGTTTTAACAACCTCAGTAGTTCTTACTATGAATCACTCATATTCTGTTTTGGGTTGGTTTCTTTATCCTTTTCCTCCATAACGTTCTCTAAAAACGAGTACATAAAAAAAGATCCCATTTCAAGAGTACTCCTTAGAGAGAAAGGCAAACGGAGTAACTTGCTGTAAACTGGGGGAAAGGAGATGGATTAGGAATTAGGAATACTATAGTGCTTCTAATAAATCTCCTGCCTGAACAGTAGCCAAAAAAGTCTACATTCATTCTCCAATTATGTTATATCTGTCTCTTTAACATTATGAAGCTGCTATTAATATTATGAAGTTGTATGCCTCTCCAAATATTAAATTTAATGCTTATTATAACAGACACATTGACAAATTCAGAGAAGGAAGTCGTCTGGCTGTGACAGAGGCATAGTAAGAACACCACCTATGCAGCATTGCTGAGAGTTTTCCTGAGAGCATATCYCAGTCCTGTGCCAGAGGACCACCCTGAGGCTGTATGATCTCCACTTCTATTTTAATCCTGGGTTTCAGCRTTGAGGGGAGCTGAATATATTGTAAGGAGAACTATACAGTTTCAACTGTGTTAAGCTCTAAGGAATTACTGATAATTCAATTATCTTATTTTCACAAAAACAGATAGAAATGATTCCTGGGGGCTTTAAAAAAGGCAAATTACAGAAAAATAAAAATTGGGGCAGAATCCATTTTAAGAGGTCTGGCCCCAGTCTCATTCCTCAGAGGACAATTCTCCTACAGTCCTGCATCTCCAAATCACCGTGGTCTGACAGTAAATCCTCCTCAACACAAACAGACCTGGGGCCAGCACTCAGTCAAGGCAGCAAGTGAATATGTAGTTCCTGACAGTACTGGAACGCACTCTATCCGCATGCAGATCCGTCATCCAGGAACCAGAAAAACACTGCGGCAAGTCAAAACAGGACAAACATCAGCTGTTTGCAGTTATCGTTACACAGGTTGTGCCCTCGATTTTGTGACCCTCCTTCTAAATTATGAAGCACCACATCCAAACATACGAGTTTTCAGGCTTTGTATAATCTTGTCCATACAAATACCTCTAAATTCAATTATTTCTCATGCTCATTTATTGTCCTCCCAATTCTCTTTTCTTCCTGCCCTCTAAAGAACCTCTACCACCCTCAGAAGCTATGGTAACATGCATGGATTAACCCATTTCTGGGTTAAAAGTGGTCAGTTCAGGGTTAAAATTAGTCTCTTTGATCAATCTTAGAATACATGAATCTCTGAATAAATGGCAAAATACCTAAAACCAGCTAGCTCTATCATATTTTCTAATTTTCAAATGCCCACCATTTACACCCTTCCCATTTCTCACTCTTTCAAATGCAGAGCCTGCTTGTTTGTGGAAAACACAGGATAATACGCTTCACGTTTATGTCTTAAGAATTTTTATGCCTTTTTCCTTCTTCATGTATCTACAGCAATACCTTTGTACCTGTTATCAGGGTATCCAGTATGCCCTGAGCAATCTTTGCAAACGCGGAGAGGCAATCCGTTGAGTTCCTATTCATCACATGAACCTCAGTCAGTAAGTGACCAAATGTTCTCATTGAAAATCTGAAGTAAACTGCACTTAAACTACCACAAAGTGAAGAAATAGAAAGATTTCTTAGACCGGACATGTTTCACAGAGTGAAATTCTTCCCCCCACCTTCTAAACAAGTCAAAATGTCTCAATTCAAACTTTTAAAATAGTTCATTTCAGAAATGCCAAAAATGCTTTTTAAGCCTTTAAGTTTGCATAAAGACTAATCTGCATGATATCTCTCAAGAACAAACAACAACTCATTTCAGTTCAAATGAACTGAATTCTTTTTCCAAAAAAATCAGTTCTTTCTGCTGAGCTCTTACTCTTTGTCCTATCCCCCTAGCACACCTCATCCAAGTCTGCCTTTGTGCATTTTACTCTCACTAATAACGCTTTTCACTCTCCAGTATGGTAATCCACTAGACCTTGTCTAGTCCTAGGTTTCTTTGGCTTGAGGCAGTCAGGACCAAAAGACAGATCACCTGTCTTAAGACCTGCTTTTTTTCCTAGTCATACAGCAGATTGCTTGGTGAGACCAAAGCAAGTTATTTAGCTCTCTGCTTCTGTCTCATGTATTTAGGGAGGAACATCTTCAGGCAGAGAAAATCCCTGTGCCATAGCCCTTCGCACTCGGTGGAACAATGACTTCATTAAAGGAACCAAACTGCACCTTTTCTGGGTCAGATTTTAAATGCAAACATGTCTTGGTTTGCAAAAATGGTAAGCAAATTTGTTTCTTAACAACATAGTAAACCTTTTAAATCATGCATAAGCAGCAGAACAAAAACTCTACATCACTACGGCAGAAAAAGATATTTTAATGCCAACTCTGGTCCACTGGATTTTAATTGGCTCCAGCTGGCAGTCCCATAAACTATAACATTTTTTACCTGAAGCTGAGCAGCTGTCCACACAAAGAGAAAAAAAAATCCTACCCAGGAAAAAGTATTTTGCCTTTAACTTCTTCCTCATAGTTTAAACCAGAACCAACCACAGTCAGTGTAGCCACAGCAAACACCTCTTTCTGAGCACCTTTTCATCCAAAAGCCAAATAACCTCAAAAACTTGAACTCTGCAATGTATTTACACGAAGAGAATCAGCCATTCAAACACCCTTCTCCAGTGAATCTGTATAATGCTTTACTAGTGAGAGAGTTAAGTTTAAATGGCATAAATAATGGCATAAACTAAGAAATTATAAAGATCAGGTCTCTACCTCTGCTTTACCTGCCTGGCTGGATGGACCAGGGGGAAGAATATTTCCAGTACAGCAGTTGTTCCCGTTGGCAACCTTGACAGGCACTCCAACAGCACAGACCAGTCCTTACAGCTTTCTCATGCAGGGAAAAAGAATTTTGTTGTGCAAACTGGGAGACTCAATTAGTTCTGCCTCTAAAGCAATGAAGTTTAATTTTAGTCTGTGTAATTTGCATGCACATGTCTACATATCATGTGTGCACACACACACACACACMCCCCAACTAAATGCAGGTCACAAAAACTATAGCAGCTTGATTAGATTCCGATTTCATCACAGTAAATGTARAGTAACCAGCAAACTAAAGAGATATTTCAGACTTTTACTGGAAGACAAAGACTTGGTCTGCAGGATTTAAATTGTAATATTACACTTCTGTTTATTTCCCTTTGAGAATGAAAGGTGAGAAGCAAAGGAATTCCGCTCTGATCTGCAGATCACACTCCTCATCTAAATAGTCTCAACTATGTTACTATTAATAAAGGCAGTAATAGGTATGAGATTGACTCCTGCAACAGCACAGAAAAAAAATCTTCCGACCCTCTTCCTCGGAGGAGCTAGACAAGCCTTTCTGAAACACGCCCCCAGGATCATTTTGTGAAAACACACTACCAGATCCTCCAATGCTACTGCTCTGCTTATTCTCAATGACGAACAAYGCTAAGATGATCCTACTGAATTCTGCAGGCACTGCCAAATGATCAAGGCACAAAAATTGCCTTTCACTAACCGCTCTGCACAACACGTGTAAGAAGAGGCATTGGAACAGACTCCCCTCTCGGCTCGYGAAACGGGGTATCCCGTTCTCGCCCTGCCGAACGCACAGGCACCGTTCCTCCACCTCCTCCCGCCCGCTCTTGTCCTGCCATCACAAAGGTCTTTTGAAGAACTAGAAAAACCGTGCTAAAAAATGTACACTGGCAGCGGTGCACAGGCACGCGGCTTGAGCACTTGAAGCTTTTCTCGTCYGCTCAGGGACCACCGCAGAGGACACGAGGCTCAGCTTTCCCGGACTCGAAGAAATTAACAGCTTGCGCTCTAGCATCCCTCCTCCCAGCGCTCACTCAAGCAATAAAGAAAACAGACAAGGCTATTTAAAAAGTGACCCTAATGATGTAAATTAGACAAACATTAATAAACTCAGCAGGTTATTTCCCTACTGGAAAAAACACCATAGACAGAACAGCTCTCATGCCGGTGATTCATATTGTTATACAAGGCCTGTGTCTGAAAACAGAGGTTCCACATGAGACTTGCATTGAAAACACCTTATCCACCAGGATCACCTTTATTATTTCTGAACTACAAAGAGGCCAATAAAAGAGCTGTATTAAAACAGGCCCCCTGTTACCAGAATGCTGTGATTAAATGTTTGACTTACAGTTTGCTTTATTAAGCAAAGCAAACACCGGCAGCTTTCCAGATTTCTGAACTTTGAGTCATTTTGTAGCATTAGAGCTGACCCGAACCTGTGCACATGCTACAAGCCTGGAAACTGCACATAAGATAAAGCTGAGGGTAATATTTTATCCGGCTGTAAAGTGTTAGATGCCTGATGACAGAAGGGTTAATTTCCAGTTATGAGGATCTCGTAAAGCTACACAACATACAGAATAAAGAATCACTGTCTTTGCTCTTGACAGCAAAAGGTTCAAGCCAGATGGTTACAACTTTTAATTTCAAAAGAAATATATGTTATATTAAAATCTAGTCTAAGAATACTCATGTTCCTGATATTTTTGGATAATAATGTCATTTCCATATGTGAAATAATACATGATACTGCAAAGAAAAATGTTAAGGGGCAACAGATAATCAGCCAAAAGACTGGAAACACCAAAGTGAACGTAAGCATTCTTTTACCACCTTCATACTGAAGAAAAACATATGCATGAACAGATTCTCCCTAACGCCCTGTAACAGAATGCAGATCAGTGGGACGATCAGCAGGACACAGGTGAGGGAGGCCATCAAGCACCTGCCAGTCAAGCTCCATCTTTCCAAGGCCTTCTCCAAAGGTACTGGTACAGCTGATCCTGACTGTGGGGACGGGATGGCCATGTCAGCACTTGAGCTCTCTCCTAGCACTGTCTTCTGTAATATTCTGTATGGACAGTTAATATTTGTACAACACAACTATTTAATTGTAGGCTAACAAGACAAATACAGAAATGGACCAAACTACCTCTCCATAGGCTGTTTTAAATATGATGTCAATAACCACATGCACAATTCCAAGACCCAAATTCTCAAAGATATTTAGACACCAACCTATCTGTTTCACTACCTATATTTATTGCTGAGGTTCTATAATCTCCTCAAAATCCTACAGCTCAGCTGCTCCTTCAGCCCCTCAGGTGGACAGGTATTGAAGTTTGCACAAGTCTGAAAACAACTCAGCTTTGACCCTGGGCTGGTAAGATGCTCAAAGTCCTATCGCAACAAGCCAGACCTTTCTCATCTGTTGTGCTAGAATAGTCCAGTTCACTCTACGGATCATGAGATGGCATAAGCATCTTGCTGCAAATTGCACAGAGAAGCTGGGATTCGGCTTACAGCTGGACATCCAAATGCAGTTGTCACACACAGGTGTTCACGTGTGAAGAAGGCATCTGGGCATTCATTACAGTCAATGGAGTCTAAAAGAACTGCTCTGCTCATCCTAAATTAGGCTTATATTTGGTTAGCTGAATAGCTCTAGACTCCATTGATCATACTAATGAGATCTTTACTGGCTCTATAATAGAAGCTTAGACTCCTGCTTCACAAGTAGACAACTCTATTTAGATATTTAAATTTACAAACTGAATCTTAACCCCCAGTCCAAAGAGAGGATGCAGGCACAGGTTTTACTRAATATGTTTGCCATTCTGTCTTTTCCACCCCAAGGGAATGAGGGCATTCATGAGGAATGAGAAAGCTTATACCAGAGACAGATTTTATAATACATCTGGTTTGTTAGGTACAAATGAAAATATTGCTTGCTATTTGTTCTGCCTGCAACTAATAAGTATAAACTGAGTTTCAGATACACAAGTTAGCCTTTGCGCCTCACTTAAGATATAGCTCTTCTGTTCTACTGCATCATTCAGTACCATTGAATTGTGAAGCCACAAAGGATTTAAGCATGTCATTTAATCATTCTCCAAAATGCAAGCTGAACAATGTCACATCTTTATCATTGCATATGGCATCACTTACCCTGATAGCTGTAAAAGCAAGAATCACTGTTAAGCATTTAATCCTGTCAGACAGGGATATTAACCTGCTATTTTAGAAGCCATTGCCATCTGATCTGTGCAATGCTGACAATGATGGCTTCCAAAGGAACAATTCTTTCTGCCAAAAGAAAGAACTGTACGAATAGCTTTGATGGAGATGGAACTCTAGACCTGGAGGGGAAAACTTTTGATGAAAGTTATTTCAGTAAAGGCAGTGGAAAAAATTGATGATATTTTTAAATATTCACTAACTTCCTGTAATACATAACAAATTAATCTCTTTCCCTCATTTGTAGGCACACATGCGTATATTACCCATCTATCTGTGCCCACAAAGATAAAGTCGAACAATGGCCTCATGCCACAGTTAACGTCCTAGAAAGGAACTCAATCCTGAAGTATGCTTAAAGGGGGAGAAAAAGTGAATAAATAGAAGATTTCAAATCACAAACTAGACATTTGCTTGAACACGTACTGCACTGAGACTAAGCACAATGACTGAAGGAAGCAACTGGACTCTGGATGCCAAGCACAATGCAGCCATACCAGCTGGATTCAGTTGACAATGACTCTTTCAGACATGAGATGTTTCATTCATATTTCATACAATGACTACATGAGYAACGAACAGATGGTTTTGCTATTCGCACCACTTAGTGGAGCATGAAATGATGCACTGACAGGTAGGAGAGGGAAGAATTCGAAGCAGGTGTTGTAGTATGCTATGGCAGTGTACAGTATGTCAAAATCCAGGGTGCCAAATACTTAACAAAAATGCATTCAGAGATACCGACCCTAGAGCTGTTAGTAGTTGAATCTATTATTTATTTTTAGCTGGAAGGACAAAAACAATAACAGACAAAGGGCATTTTAGGGTAAATTATATAACTAACCCTTTCAGACCTATACGTTCTTCTGTTCTAATGGGAGAAAGACAATGGTCATCCACATGCATATGACCTCCAAGGTTGACTACAGTAATGCACCATGCAAGGGACTGAAAGCTGGAGGTCTGAGCAAACTCCAGCTGGTGTAACATGCAGCTGCCCAATTATTAATAAATACATGCTCTCACAAACCCATCAATGTTCTGGTCACTGTACTGGCTGCCAAGAATATGCTAGGAAAAAAATTTAAAGTTCTGATCTTCAAATCTAGCCTACTATTTGGCAGTTGCCCTCAACTGGAAACTGCAGTATTGAGCTTCTGCCTCCACATGATGTCTGGGGCTGGAAGTTGACTTACGTCCTCAAGTTAGCATGCAAACAATCAAAAGCCACATTTACGAGCAGGTACTGCTGATTTCTCTTGGAGCAAATCAAACCAAAAAGAACCTCCCTCAGAAGGCAAAAAAAAAAAATCGAAAAACAGGGTTCTTTTTAAGTCTCATGATTGATTTTTAAGCCTGATTCATGAATTTAAGACTGAAAATGTTCAATACGGTAACGCAAAATCTAGCAGTACAAAAAAAATTAATTTCTTCCTAAAATATTTTAATAGAATATTAAACATTAAATTTTATATTAATTAGTAACAAAACACAAAGTTAATTATTTTTATTATTATAGTAAACAAAATACAGGGTTTTGCTGCAGTTATTGCTATGCAAATGACTAATAAAAAGTGAACTTCTATTCCGCAAGGAACTCAGTTTCTGTGTGAGAAGCTGCACTCAGGAGCAGCATACCTATTCATTTCATTTGGCCTTATGGGTTTTACCCATATTACTTACCTTCCTGAACCTTTTCCTATATTTTGGACAAATACCCTACTAAAGTTAAAATGTTGAGATTGATCCCCATTCCACTTCCATATGTGGATGAAGAGTAACTCCACTGATCAACAGTAATGTAAAGCTTGCTTAAGCAAGACAAGACTTGGATCTCTTGTATTGTTTCCTGCAACTTTACTGTATAATAAAAATAGCAACTGTTAACATGGAAAAATGGCATGTAATTATGAGAGTTAGAGCCTACTCAGGCGGAACACATCTACTTTCATGAAATCTGTTCAGCAGTCCTGACCGACCCCAGCTGACTATGGTGTGGGCTTTATATCTTCTCCAAAAGAGGGCATCTGCAGAACCGCCTTGCGGCTCCGGCTCACTGCCTCCCTACGCTGACTCAGAGGAAAGAGAGTGCCATCTACTGAGTTATCCCCTCTATTAGCAAAAAAAGGAGCTAAAAAATGAAGAGGAGGTTCATGGTTAAGGAAAGGAGGTTAGAGAGTTACCACAGATATCAGCTGTTTGCACAAAGATTCAAAGGGAAACCAGGAGAACAATAGTTTTCAGTAAACCTTTTTCTTCTCTGCCCTTCCTCCCCAGCTACTTTCCCTTAGTCAACAAACTGATTTTCTAATGGGAATTATTCATTCAATATATACTTTTACACGATCTGACCCCTGTAATCCTTTTGCTCTGAAGGACACAGATTGCTGCGTTTGCTATTTTGCCACACTGAAGCAGCAAAGGGAAAAGGTGAAACATCAGAAAAAGAAAAYAGAGAGAGGGATAGTGAAAATTTGCAAAAGGAAGGGAGGATTTTGAACACTCAGTGACCAGAATATTCTCTTTAAAGACAATAGGAGTTCATCAAAATATTTATATGAAGCAGTCAATGGAAAAAAACAGAGAAAACCCAGTAAAATGTATCATGAATAAAAGAACATTGCCACAAACAGCTAGTTGCCACTGACAGTGCAGTGGGTTGCTAACATTAAGATAGAGYTTAATAAGCCTTAGCAATTTAATAGCATCTCAAAGCAAAGTTCTCAAAGCAATCACAAATATTAAGATCCCTGCTTGCACCAGGTGCTCTGGGTGCTCCTCTATTAATATCCATCAGAGCTGACAATGTTCAATATCTTGCAGTACCAAACTCTAATTGATTAAAAGACTCAAAACAACTTGATGAGATATGAATTACTACCTCCAGTTTAACCAGGGATAAACCAAGAAATAAATTATTTCAAAAGAGCCTGAGTGCCTCTAGTTTCCACTAATTTTCCTTGCAACCCAGAGAGTTCAGTCCAGCAAAATTAAAGCTGAAATGTTCAGTCCCAAGTGCATATATCAGTATATTGTTACCCAGATAGAAAGTGTTGGTAGAAAGCTGGGTATCCAGCACAAATTACAGAGTTGCGAGTCTACCTCAAGAAAGGAGTTGGCTTATATAAACATCTGATTGTAGTACAAGTAAACTCAAAATTTTGTCCAAGGGACTCGTCAAAGGTCATATGGCGAGCTGATATCAAGACTGGGATTAGAATAGATGTCTTTTTATTCCCAGCCCAAAATGCCATTCTGTTTCTCTCACAATGGAAAATGAACCAAAACCAAAAGGGTAATTATTTTATCTCAGGATATCTCAGTTAGGCTTATTCAACTCTGCCCTGAAGGAAATCAAACCTTTCTGCTTTACTTCTTCCCACTAGTGTTACAACAAGTGTTACCACATAATTTCAGCTGGCTGCACCTGTTCTTGACAATGTCACTGCCCAAATGTGCAGAAATTTGGAAATGGTTATTAAACACTCATCAATGAATAAAACCAAAATTGAATGTAAAGGGACTGTGCTACCCTCCAAGGAAGAGAGACAGCTGGTGACAGGACTGCACTGAGGCATCCTACTAGGCTCCCCACAGAGTGCTCCACTGGTGGCTTGGTGGCTTTTCGTGTCAGACTCCCACATGGCAGGCTATCCTTATCCAGGTGAGGACCAGTCTTATTACCGCTGAAAGGCTAGTCAGCAATCTTTGAGAAAGAATCCTTCTCACACCAGTCCTACTCTTAGAAGACGCAGTAACTTTTGCATGCAGATTTTCTTACTATCACAACCACGGCATATTAACATTGAGAATGAGATAGGAATATGCTGCCCCAATATATTTATTTAAATTACAATGTTTTAATCTTCTGCCGTGGTTGATAGTTCCCAATACAGTGTTACATACTAAGCTCTTTTATTCAAGACAATTTTTACTGGTTTCTCCACTGTTCTGCTTCATATAAAAGGTCTGATGAACTCATATCAAACCACAGAGGGAAGGGAGTGGAAAGGAATACAAATAAAAAAGTAGCTTGAACTTTTAGGCTACAGAAGGATTTTTTTTCATACAATGATATTGTGGAACTCACTCCCACATGCCATTATAGATGTCACATGTATAAATGGATTAGAGAAATTAGAGAAATGGATTATATAAGGTCTGATTTAATGGGGACTGGAACAGGTCTATAGTGACTTAGAACTTGTCCTAATTCCAACCGAAGTCAAACCGAGCAGCTCYGCCTACTGTAATGGGATGTGGACCGATCTTTTAGATACAATTTAGTGAGGTTGGTGGAATAACACGGGTTGCCTCCAAATATCTGGATGCAGATATTTAGAATCATGCAGTAAAATGCAAAGGGCCTTTGGCGGTCATCTGGTCCAACACCCTTCTCAAAGCATGATCAGCTATGCAAATTCTGACTRTCTCCTAGGGCAGGGATTCTGCAGCTTGTCTGGGTGCCTGTTCTAGTGTTTAATCACCAATGTTTTTCACAGTGAAAAAGTTTTTACTGATATCTAATTGGATTTTCCTTTGTTGCAACTTGTGTCCAAATGAAGCCCAAAGAGTTGGTCTAGCATACCTTTCAACTTTGTTGGCAAAGATCCCTCCTGCCTTTCCAGAAGAAGCAAAAAAGTCTAGGACTCTTTAATTTGGCAAGGAGAAGGCAGAAGGGAGATATGATTGTCAATGTAAAAGCAGCATATAAGGTGAATGTTACTCACCAGCTCCTGCTAGTTCTGAGGGGGACACCCAAAGAAATCAGTAGAAGATGGGTTTAAAACAAATGGTAGGAAGTACTTCTTTGCAGAGCAAGGAGGTTGTGAAGGCAGATAGTATCAGGAAGTTCAAAAAGGATTTAGCAATAACAGAAGGAAAAGGCAGGAATGAATCCTCTACCACCCTTAATTTAATGATTGTAGATGTTGGAGGAGTACAAGGTAATGAGAGTGAAGAAAGTAGGTAGTGCTCTCCCTAAATAATGTCTCCTGTTGCCATTGCCTGAGACTTGACAAACCATTGACATGACCTTGAAGGGCATTTTTGATATTCTTATTTGCAGCAAAGGATCAAAAATGTCCCTGAACTGTTGCTATTCCCATCTAGATAGCACAGAGATTTCTCGATCAGATCTAATGACAACCTGTATTTTCTCTTTTTTTCTCTCCTCTTTCCTCTTTAATGGAAAAAAACACAGGTGGAAAAGGGAAAGAAATCTGTTTACTCGGCATCTCAGAACGCATTAAATTAATTGCTGTGATTCTTCCTGGCACCTGAAAGCAAAGTCTGTGTAAGCAGTCAACAATACCAGCATCAGCTTTACAAATGGAGAAGCTATCTCTAAGTATCCTCTTCTCAGAAGCATGATATCTACATCTAATCCCATTAACATCTATCCTATGTATGCCTGTGTTTTCAGAAACTTTCATTCTGAAGTTCCACTCCTGTTATACAAGAAACCAGAGAAATTATGCCTGCAGAGGTTATTTTCTCAATGGCAGCATGGTTTTTGTGACTACATAGTTTGCCTCAGGTGATATTACAAGACATAAATCTCTGCTATATTGCAGAATATTATTACTCATCACAGTAGTCCCCTGGGATACTTTATTGGAATGTGTTCTTACTGTAATACTCAATTTTTAAAATAAAAATGACCAGAGCTGAATTTAGTCCTCTGTTCTAGCGGGCAGCTTAAGATGCTATTAGAACTGTGCCTCTGATGTCTTCAGGAATTCGGTAATTAGCAATAACACACAACAGACCATGCGGTTTTGGACTATGACAAAATACAGTTCTCACAAAGCATCAGACGGAATAAAGGGTAGAATCATTTTTCCCTATGAATTCTGCTGTAGGCTCTGTTACCATATTTAAAGATTTTGATATTCAAAAGCTTTAGATTAACTCTCAGGCAACGTAGTACAACATGTTAATATTTATAAATATATGAATACATTAAAATAATAGCAACAATAATTCTTTCCTAATTGATTCTTTTCCAATAGAGACTTAACTAAGAGAACTACAGTTCATGCTATCTGTCCTGCTCTGATTCTTTTCTGACCCTGAACAGAAAGATGCACATATTCTCAGGCAAATTCAGGATATTTCTATGAAGGTTTTTTTGTTTGGTTGGTTGKTTTTTTGCCTAAAAGGGAGCCTTTTTTTTAATGCATTAAAGTTCAAATGGACAATTATTCTTATACTAGAAATTTACTGCTGAACCAAACCTGTCCAGATTTTATTTTCTGCTGAAAGCTTAAATGTTTACAAAATAGCTGGCAATTTCAAAAGCCTAATTTAACATAAGACATTGGAAGGACTTGATTTTTGCAAAGGGTGGAGGTTCTGCTTTCTCAGAACTGGACCTTTCTATTTTTCAAAAGATAAATCAGAGACCAACTCCTAGAATCCCAAGCCCAGGAGACTGGGCAACTAATATTATGTAAAAATTGGTAAGACTTGAACACAATACCAAATGCAGCTGAAACCGGTGACAGAATTCAGGTAGACAGAATATAATTACCCAAGCTGGAATCATGCCAAGACCCCCAAGTTAACAACCTAGAACATACGTACCAGGGATCTTTAATTACCACAAGCGTTCATGATCTAAGTTTCATGCTTCATCCAAAGTCTGGGAAGTGCCCTGGGAAATCAAGCAAAATATCCAGCATATAATACCGAGTACGAAACAGTAAGGGCCTTGGCAACTCCTAGGGAAAGGAGAAAAGTGCTAGCTCATGTCTGCAAAGCTTTCTGSAGGAAGGTGGTAAGGGTGCAGAATCCGATTTTAGTCAGGAATGATTTGCAACTAGTCAGATCTCTCAGAGAAGAGGGACTGGGCTCAGACAGCTGTCCCTTTTCTTTCATCAGTCAAAGCAAGTCTGACAACGCTGGCTCTTGATTTGATGTTGCTCTGCTCTGCTATGAAAGTAAATTTCAAAGCACTATTTAAAGAAACGCTTACTGCCTTACAGCTTTTTAGAGAATATATTGATTGCAYGACCAAGAAACAAGAAAGCGTGGCTTCTAAAGAACTCTTCTGTTGTTACCATCTTCATCTAACTGTGATTTTCTTCTATTTTTTACTCTCCTGTGTGTTGCGGTACTTAGGAACAGTGAAGTGTTAGAAGCACTTCCTGTTGTTTAAAACAGTTTTATTTGTTCACCTCTCTTAAAAAAAGGTGCTGAGGCACTGTTTTTAACACAACTTAAATTGTTTGATGTCACAGGCTGTTTAGAAAAGAGCCCTACCAAAGAGATTATGAAAGGCAGAATAAAAACGTGTGTGTGTGCGTGTGTGTGTGTGTGTACTGTGATGCTTCCATGAGCTGGTTAGTTTTTAATCAGACGCGACTATCTTGTGTCAATCCATTCATACAGTGCCGCTGCAACAGTACCTGAACAGGACCTAGCACTGAATTCACCCTCACGAGAGACTGGGGACCAAGGGGCAGAAAAAAATAAACGGCTTTAACCTGGTTTAAAACATTTTATTTGACCCCCAGTTTTTTAATACATTTTAGTGAAGAAATTGGAAAAATCATTATTATTCATTCAGATTTACTCATAAGACCTAGACTAGGTCTTTGGCCACAAGGCCACCTTTCTTCTGCATGTTGGAGTTAAGCAGGTGGCAAACCAGGCACCAGTCCTACCACATGCGACCGTGTTCAAGTCCAGCTCCATTCTCTGGCACTGTGCTGAATTACATAGGCTCCAAGGTAAAACGATGTGTTCATTTCCTTATATTTTCCTTGTTAGCATGTGTCATTCTCCAGTTATTTTTCTCCATATTTGGCTACAGCACAAATGACTCATTGTAGTTTTTCTCCAAAGCCTTGCTTTGAAGGTCTCCGAAGTTTGGTTTTACTCAGAAGTGTGACTGCATAAAGATTTCGCATTTTTACTGCTCTTTTTTCTTTTTACTCTACTGTCCATGGACAGTCTGAGTCAAATCTGTTCAGTGGAATAACACAAGCTACTTTTCTCCTGCTAGTCCTGCAAATTTAACACAGCTAACAGAGAAGGAGCTGGATTTATTCTAGTTCGCACATCATCAACAGGGCTGTTAATGAAGTCCAAGCATTTTCACCTGCACCACCACATGAACAGGATCTTGCTCAGCACTGCAGCCACAAAGAGCAGAAGTGCAGCAGAAACCTGCCGTGCTTCCCTGGCACTCACTTTATCCTTCTGTTCTCTTTGAAGGAAGGATTAAAACCCCAGCTGAAATAAACATCTCTCTTGCAAAAAAAAAGAAAAAAAAAAAAAGCCTACAGAATCCCTCTTAACTATCCCTGTTAAATCCAGTTTTTCAATAGCATTACTCTCTGCTGTAAAATCACATAGGATCTGCAAATCGCAGTAATTCCTCAAAAAAAGAGATTTGTGGTCTGTTAGTTGTTTGTGATTTGTGTTACTATCCACAAATATCCCATCCAAACAAGAAGTTGACAATTTTGAAACTGCAAAGGTTTTTTTAGTTTCTGGGTTTGCAAACAAATAGCAAATCACAGGGTGGCAAACACAGTGACCTTCATACACCAGACATTGCAGCAGTGCCTTTTTTTTTTTTTTTTTTTTTTTAAGATTTCCCACGGTAAGCCACGATATCAGTAATAGAGCTATTTTGTTACTTGGGAAAAAAAAACAGGTCAAATTTTGATCTTAAGATGCAAAAACACCACTAAGGTCAGAGAAGATAATCAGGATTTAATAGCAGAATTTAGGTCTAACAGCTATCGGGTTGCCAAACTTCTCTTACAGCATTACCAACAGTCAAAAATTCTGAGAACTATAAAGTTAAGTCCCCTATCACAAACACATTTAAGTGCTTGTATAGGCAATTAGAGATCTAGCAAACAACCTATAGCAACTGAATTAGTACAGTAGTTCCAATACCCTGTTTGGCTTTTAGGTACATATTAGAAGCTTAAAGTTTTTGTGAGGGTTTTTCCTACAATAAGCCTTAACATCTGCAAGCTGTGTTCAAAATCCTATTCATTGCCAATGCCAAGAATATGAAAGGACATTACCCAGCACACACAGGCAGGAGCCAATTCATCTAAACTCAGCATGAAAATGTGCTGTTACTATTCAAACCAGAGGGCACAACAGGCAATGAGGCACTGGCTGACCTTTGTCGCTGCAGCATTGATCAAATTATCAAGTAATATACATTCTGATATTTTCTGAAAACAGAGCCAATAAACGGATTCTTGAGAGATGAACAAAAGACAAGCTTTCTCCAGGACTAGCAACTGACTTAAAATTTCAAGCATATTTCTGACTTTGTAGTCCTAATAAATCATTGAAAAACAAAGGGAGCAGATCGCAAGTTAATATAGTCCGTTAAATCGCTGAGATCTGGCCGAGATCTCTGTGAAGCAATTAGCACATACTTGAGGCCTGAGACTCCTGATCAAGTAGACACRCACTCACCACGGCTCAGCTGATTTACAATAACCGAGCGAGCAATGCTACCTACGATACCTACGCTGACTGCAAGTAGTCTGCAGAACTATGGTGCCAGAGAAACGAGACTCACTTCCCAGGAAGCCCAGATCCAGTTAGGCATCAGCTAAACATCAGCAAAAGAGCCTGACTAGCTAGAGCAGGTATCCATCCCTGCCACACTTTCAGAAAGGAGACTCCTGGGGAGATTTCACAAGGCAAATTGTAGCCTTGAGAGAAAAGTTAACTCTGAAAGCATCTATGGATGATGGAGAAATGAAGTCTCCAGCTAGTAATTCAGAACCAGACCCTATTTCTTTCCAAAAGAGGTCAATGACTATGAAATCTGGCCTCCTTGGGATCAAGTTAGCTCATGAACACCCCTTTAAAGCCATTTGATGCCTGCTATCTAAACGCAGGGCCATTGACGGCAAAGTGCAAGACTTCTGCTTGAAAAAGATGTCACAGTATCACCAGTGTCACTCACAGTCAGGAGCCCAGAGAGTTGCATCTTCAGACAACCTACACTTCAGATAGGTGCTGGAATCATTTAAAAAGAAAACACTGAAAAAAATATTCAGCAGTAAGAAGATTATTTTCAACTTCAATTGACCAGACCATTGCATGTGATCATTTTATCTTGATAAACGTTGTGTGTATGAACCCTCTGTTCCCAGCTCTGTTACTTAATGCAGCACGATCCCACAGTCCTGTTCCTCGAGGTTACTGAAAGTCATTGCTGGCTGTGAAACTGGCCCGGCAGCATGTCACTGAACCTCCCTGTGATTCAGATTACCATCTATGCAATGTTTATAATAAAAAATATATATCTTGCATATACTGTTTAATTAATATTTCTAAAGCACTTTTATCTCTTTAGATGTAGGAGAAATTGTCATCATATAATTTACATTTACATCACACTTACATTCATCACTTATATGCCTGTCCTTGAGCTTTCACTAGATAATCCCAGTATAAACCTACAGCATAGCTGGGCTGTCATTTTAACCTCTCCTTTCAGTATTCCATTTCCTCCTATATTAATCTTTTACTCTAGAGTTTGTTGTGGAGGGAGGTATTTCTCTTTCTTTTTTTTTTTTTCTTCACTCCCCAATGCCTTGGCAGCCCAAGGGAAGTCAGGTTTGGATTAACTTTCAGAGCCACAGTGGAGGAAGTACAAAATATCCAAACTCATCTAGCCCGATACCTATTTCATTTAACATTCACTGGAATATTTATGGGTCACAGGATTTTGTTAAACATGAGACTGTACGCAAAGGCACTTCATCTTAAAAATAAATCTGCTCAGAATAAGGACATGCATTTGGATACACTGTATTTATAGATTTTTCCTCAACATTAATATATTTGTCTCCTACCACCGATTACTCCAATGGCCAAAAATTACAGGAAAGTAGAGACAGCGTTTATAAAAGCAAATCTAATTTTGTTTTGCAAGCCATCATTAAAAAGTCACTCTTGAAAAATAAAAGAAAGGGCAGGAAAGAGGTCAGATGTAATGTAACCTAACTGCTCAGRAGGAAAATTCCCTTGTTGAGTGCAATGTTAAATCAATGAAGCTTAGCAAATTTTGAAGAGGAACATTTACAGTTATTTCTTCATAAAGTAATTGAAACATAGTTTTGCAGCACACTCTTCCTTTGCCTTCACTTTCCTCTTTGTTCCTCTCAGAGAGATCTATGGAAGATGATTCGGTATAAACATGGGATTAGCTTCTTCTCTCATTGCTCACTCCCTATTTGCTCTGTTTTGACAGCACAGCCTATTGCTAAAGCAGGAACACAAACACAGTTTTGTTTGCCTCACAGTACACAGGGGCCACGGGTGCTTTTACTTACAGATGCTGTTGTAGAAAGGGATGCTCAACAAGCCTGGTCATACCCAACTCCTGCTCGGACCCTCGAAAGTAAGAAGAGGGTGTGAAGATCATGAATCTCTTTATATACTGCCCCATTGCGTCATTCCACTTCTCTGCACAGGGGGGCTGGGCCAGGTCAGTACTGCCCCAATGCTAAATGTCCCAGGGGCAGTATGGAAAGGAAAGGAAAGGACGGCTGCACTGCTGTCTCTTCTGTGGACCTACGCACAGGGAATGCAGCAACCTTGTGCCTGTTTTTGGAGTCACTGTGCCTATTGTTAATGCTGTCTTTGAAATTTTCTAACTCCACATTATAGCTCCGGCTGGGCAGTAATGCCACTGCTAAGTCCTAGGAATTAGAAAATTATTACGTTTTCATTAATCATGTCAGTCTTTGAAATTCTCCTCCACTCAGCCCAGTCTGGAAAAGAATGATCAGCTCCGTTTTCTGGGTTCGGTACCGTGCTTTGTGGACAGCTACAGAAACCTGGAAGATGTCCACGTCCCTCTGCATTCACACTGCTATCAGCCAGGGCAGAAGTCAAGCCTCCAGGTTCACTCTTTCGAGCTTTCTGCATGTTTCATTTTGCTGAATTGGTTTTGATTTTGGATTTCCAGTGCCACAAGGACACAGTTAAACAAATGAAAAACACCAGAAAAAGCCTTTATCGAAATTAAAATCAAAACAAAATTTCAAATTATCTTGGGTTTTGTTTCACCTTCTTTTCCTTTCACCCCTACTGGTTTAACAAAGCCTACATTTAGGGCACAGGCTTGCATGGCCTGAAGATACAAGCAAAGAATCCTACTGATATCAAAACCTATTTTTATATGAGGAAGGTGAACAAGATTTGGCCCAGAATCCCTGGTGGGGGGAGAGGCTGAAGGCGATGAAACTGAAAATGAGAAACTGAATTCCCCGAGGCTCAGTGTCACCATGTCAGCACCAATGTGTGCACTGCTCCATTTTATTTTACACAGAGACATGAACTTTAGCTACATTAAAAGCCAGCTCTATCTACAGCTGTTCTTTGATGTTTAAGGCCAGATGGCTTCCAAAAAAGACTTTTTCAAGCCATTGTAATCCATACCAAAATGGAAGCCAGGAATGCTAATACTAGGATAATGYGAGAGATCCTTCAGTGAGAGAAACGAGAAAGATAAAGCAGAGCTGATCAGAAGCAGTTGCTCTGCTCCATCTATTTGATGTGCGGCTGCTGCTCACCCACCACAAGCTTCATTATAACATACTCCCTTAGTCTAATTCCAATGCTTTTTTTCTTTATAATCATTTAGGCTGTGAAGGCCTAACTTAATTATTTCTCTGCAGTAAGTACCATTTTGTCTGATTATCACTGATGTTGTTCTGACAACAACAACAACAACAAAATGACAGACACTAAGTCCTGACACCACCGCACTTGGCTTCAATATTTGTTTTCAGCTTCCCTCCTGTCCCTTCAGTTTCAGTTTTTATTCTCTTGCATATTCAATAACATGCTTTACAATGTCCCCCTACTTTCTAACCAAGCCTTGACAGTGCTCATTGCTAATCCAACAGTTTGCACAAGTCCGTAGCACAAGGTCAAGTCTAATTATCCTCTCCACTTTCCCCCCACTCCCTCAAGGCGATAATAGCTTCAGGGAATTAAATACAGGATCAAAAATGAGAACTCTGCTCCTACTAATTGACCTGCATCCTCAGCAGGGCTCGAAGGGGAATGTCAGGGTCTCAGGTGCAGCAGAATGGAGATATTAGCACCCCCTGTCACATGTTAGACCTCTTCACTCCATTTGTAATGTTCGGAGCTCAAACACTTTGCCCAGACCATATTTTACTGCAGTCTTGTAGCACAGACTGCAAGAAGCTCAGGTCACACACCAGATGCGGCATGTTCTCTATGTTCTTCAGGACACTCACCTAAGCGAGCTTTCATTTGATACAAATTTTTCACACTATCATCAACTTTGTTCCATCTTCTCCATTCCACCTTTCTTCACACACAGGCATTCCCCATCATTCTTGCCCATACCCTTCTCCTTATGCAGTCAATTACAAGGCACCCAAAGTTTGCAGAGTACCTTAAAGGAGGCAGAAACACAAAGCTATCATTCAAGTTTCAAGATTATGAGTTTCCTTGTTTGTTCTGGAGGCAAGTCACGTTCTGCCAGAAGCGTGCTATAATTTATTTCACAGGGTTAGGATTAGAATTCATGTTTAAAAAGCAGTAGCATGTATTAAGACCACACATGGTTCTTTCTATTAGAAATAAAGAGAGACAACCTCCTGTAAAACCAGCTAGCAAGTTGTGAGYTAGAAAAATATCTCCCATCTTGTCTAGAATCATGAAGCTACATCTCCAGAACATCTCTCCATAGATGTCATCCAATTAGTTAAACATAATAAATTTTCTCCAGATCTTCTTTTGTCATATTCTGTACAGAYTGTGTCATCCCCCTCATCGTACTACCCAGCATCCCTACTTGTCATTTTCGTAACACCCAGCTCATCTTCCTGAGGACCATCATAAACCCTGACTCACCATTCTGATCCTCAAAAGTATCTCCACTGGCTCTCATTCAAAGACATTCTCCTGCTCCTCAGCATTAAGCATCTGCACAACCTGTTTTCACTACTGGTCTCACTCCTGTATGCTCCAACATACCAGGATTGGTAACCTTAAATGGCCTTTTGCTGTTCAGCACCTCAAACAGCCTTCCTGGCATGTCTAAACCTTGTAATGCCATCTAAGGACCAGATGAAAATATTCTTCCTTAAAATCTAGTTTTCTCAGAGGTTAGCAGTTAACTATGGCCAGAAACCAACTACTGCTTACTTTTGTAAAGACTGATATTTACCTACCCACCCATGGGCCATATCATGGTTACCCTCACCACTTCCTCCTCCCTTCGTACCCTTTCAAACACCTTATCTTCATCAAGACCACACACTTTCTGAACATAATTTCTCATTTATTATGTATTTGCACAGTTCTCAGAACACCATGGACCAGATTTGACTGAGACTGCTCAGTGCCACTAAAATACAATGACGAGAGCAACAACAGTTTGCAATCCCTGTTTATGTTAGGAGTACAAGAGAAGCACAAATGCCATAGAGAGTCTTCTTTTTAATCTGCAAATGAACGTGTGTTTTCTGTTACCCTAACTCGCCCTGTAACCATTCTGCATGACTCAGCCCATGCTGATGACCGAATCAGTGCTATCTTAGTCCTTCCTGCATTGGGAGGTTTGCTCTCTGGGCTCGTCRAGGACATGCAGCACTCCCTTCTTTGTTCCATAAGCACAAAGGACACCCCACTGCCCTCTCTGACCTCCCACAAGGATTGATATAGCTCCCACCCAGGCGTCAGGGGAGGAAGGAGACAACACTAAAATCTCAGTTGTTAAGAGCAGACACAAATAGCCGCAGGAGGAGGAATGGCACCATGGCAGGGCTGGGCTATGGCAGGGGGAGGGAGGTCAGTGCCCTTCTCCCACTAGCACCAACAGAACCTGGACTGAACAGAAGAGACTTTTGTTCCGGGGACACAGGCTCAGYTGATGCCTCCATCCCCAAACTACACATCTGCAGGAGAGAAACTGCTGCGAAAAGCCTGCCATAGCCGGGACAGGCAGGAGCTCAGAGCAGCMGCTGCAGAGGGAAGTCTGGGCATCAGCGTTGTCATCAGCATCTGCTCTGCACAGCTTTCACTCGCGACGCGCTTTGCCGGAGGTGGGCGGTTACCCCCTTGCCTCTGCCATCCCCAGAGAAGAGCCAGGGCACTGGTGTGCAAGGAGTTAAGATAAGGAAAGCCATCAAAGCTACAGGGGACTCCTTCAAATTGCTTCTTGTGGGGCAAAACACAAATGTTAAAGTACACATTAATTTTCCTCCCCATAGCAGGAGCTTTGCAGATACTGACAACTCTCTCAGGATGAAGCTTACGGCAGCCGCATTAATTTATACTATTGAGCTATAATGCTTTTAATTTATTTTCTAATTTGCTTCACATCCCCAAATTCCCTAAACTGCTTCTGTCTGTTTAATATGAAGGTTAGCCAAGGCTCCACCAGATAAATCCACCTTAAGGCTATCAGAAACCTTTTGTGAAGCAAGAGCATTCTCCTTCCAAAGAGGCCTTTCTTCTGTTCATGAAAAGACTATTAATAACACAATTATTTCTGTTGAAAGAAAGGGCCATAATTAATAGACTCAAGAGCAAAACATCCATCCTACAGGAAAACAGACTTTCTGCTCCTGGAGGCAACATTTTAAATCCAGAGTATTGGTTTGGATTTAGAAACAGCTAAATTCAGAGAATAATGGAAAATAATAGAGACACAGAAGAAAAAAAAGTTGCAAATTCCATGAATAGCTCAGCACTGAAAGCAGAAAATGAGAGGCTACACTTCCTATTTCCCAGCAGTCAACTAGAATTACCTTTCACACCACAGCTTGAACTAAATGATCTGCAAATATATCTTACACGTGTTATACMAATTTAAGTATATACCATTTTAAGGATACAGGTATATATATTTAAGAATACAGCTACTTAAGGAGAAGTATTTCCATTATTTGCAACCTTATTTTGTTAGCTGGTAGCTGAAGAAAATACTAACGAGATTTCTAAAAAAGGCCAGAGGAAAAAGAGCATGAAAAAGGAGGGTGAGACAAAWGACGAGCAGAAAACAGAGAAAAGGAGATAGCAGAATTTTTTTGAAAGCTAGAGCTCAAGACCAGCRCTCAGCAAACTTTCGTACCAATGAGCTGATCAGCATCTCATCCGCACCAGGGAGAACCTCCCCAATCTCAGCTGTGCTCGGAGAGGACAGCGACTCTGCTATACAAAACAGAGCCTAGCAGGAACTGAGCCCCACTTCGATTTAAAGTGAACCTAATTAACTGGGACGCATGCACAGAGACAGAGAAACTCACTGACTAGGTAAAGAGTGGGAGCCTGGAGCAGCAGTGATAAAAGTGAGGTACCGGGGTGGCACCTCGGCAGCGGCAGGTTCCTTGCAGCGCCGCGGCGTTTCGTTGGCGTGACAGCTGCTCGTCCGGGCTGCTGCTCGCCGGCCGCGAAAGGCTGGCGGGTGTCGCAGGTCATTTGTCATCGCCGCCTCCCCCCGATTCGCAGCCGGGACGGATCGCATCTCCGCTGCTTTGCCGTGCGAATCACAGTGCTCCCCTCTTCGCTTTGGATTAAAACGGCRGTTTTTTCTTTATGCTCCCCTGGAGTTTTGGCAATGGAGGAGAAAGTCTCTCTGTTTCTCTCTCTCCTGTCGTGGTTTACAACTATTCTCTTACTCGATGTGGTGTCTCGGCTATCCTGCTTTCCACCGTTACTCTATGCTTACGGTCGCAGACACCAGAAAAATTGGGCCGTTGAGAAGTCACCGTCTTTTAAAGCAGTACTTACTGTGCTGCATAACCTCTGGAGGGAGCTTCCTCGGGGCAGACAGTGATTCAGCATCTTGCTTCACCAGGACCACGGCAGGGCATTCGTGCCGCGGCCCGCGGCACCGCTTGCCGCAGCGTGTGCCAGCGGGGCTGGCTGAACTCAAACGCGGCACGGCCGCCTCGCGAGCACCCAACTCCCTGCTCCGACTGAAACCCAGAAACCAGGCCAAAACCTTTGCTCGCACTGCGAAAATAAAGCTGCTGGTACCAACAAACACGACCTTTAAGTATTCAATGTACAGAGCAGCAAAAGCATATTTGGCCACCACCTTCACAATAAAAAAATCTCCTACTATGTTCTGTAGAGGGAGTCCAATACCATACGGCTTCCATGGGTGAAGCTGCTATGTCAGTATTATTAATTATACAGGGAAAGACACACACACACATATAGACATATACACACATATATATTAAAAAAATAAGATGTAGCATGTATTCTTTTAAATAAATTAGGTAGTTAATAAAATACCTATTTCATACCCATCCTAAAATTTCATCAGGTCCTTTACTACCAAAACCAAATCAGCATGGAGAACTGCATGAATTACTTTAGGATGACAGAAACTGAGAAATACTCTGAAAAGTGAGGAGAGGTACAAGGACAGGTTTGGTTTTGAGTGTGTATTTCGTGAGGATTAATTATCTAAAATTGGTAAAGTGTTTTGCAGACAAAAATATGTAATTATAGATACCATTTTTCTACAGCAAAAAGTGAAAAGCAATGACAGTACTGTTGGGTCTGTTTTGCTGTGTTTTAATCAAAAATGCATGCTTCACTTGCAATATCTCATAAGGCTACAACTGTCATTAAAATCTGCTTATTCTTCATCATAAAGTGTTGTTTCCATGCATATCCTCCGTATATTGTTTAGTGCATATCCTCCAAAGTGACAGACTACASAGACACCCTTCAGGGAAAAATCTGCAAAGTATTATTACATTCGGGTAGCCAGGCTTAAGGAGAAAACACTCATCAGTACAAGCTCGTTAGCTTATAAATCTGCTGCTGTTTGCTATGAGGCTAAACCAAGTCCTTAGAGGAGTTCAAAAGACATCGGCTGAACTCCAGGGGCAGAACGCACAAGTCACATGCAGCTTCTCGTGCAGCGATCTGGAGCTGGCAGCGACAGAGGTGTAAAAGGCAGCAGTGTCCTGTTTAGGACAGTACTTAGCTTCCAAAGTCCTTTTTAAAGCCTTTCGAGAGTTAAAAACAGAGCAAGACAGCTCTATTTGCAAATTAGTAAAAGATTTTCACCTCACAGTTCTCAAATCATTTAGTCATTCAGATATATGTGCATATAAAAAATGCAGCATTACCTGCATTGTACCTGGATTCAAAGTAGCTTAGATATCTCATTTTTAATGCATTTACTATTTTTATTTGAGGACAAGACGACTCCACCAGAACTACATAGGAAATTTAGGTTGAGATATTACTCAAACTGGATTTTGGCCAGGATGCTAAAGGTATGATATGACTGCAAAAGCACAAAGTGATATTAAAAAAAAATTATAATATGGGATATCTTCCTACATGACATTCACACATCTTTGGCACTTTGTTCTAATGGCTTATACATCTATTTGTCAACCAGAAACCCAAAGCACCTCCCTCTGCTGCCAACAGAAAATTAGGCATCTTTTCAGATACTTTAATGTCCTTAAACTGTTAAGTAAAAATTCCATTCTCCTAGACAGATACCATGTTCAATGCTAGAGGTGGGTAACTAACTGGCCCTTCTCCCTGTAACTCCTCGGTGTCTTCTGAAGGACACAAAATGCACTTTTTCTACACACATGTACACACCAACCAATTTTTTATACCTCATGAGCTTTCTTTCACAGGTCTTTTCAGAATTTAGACTATGTTTTACTAGAAGCCTGTGAAATACTTTGTTTGCCTCCAGGAAGAAAAGGAGAAAAGAACCCTTATCTATCCCTGTTAGTCTAACTCCTGCAGATTCCCCCTTTCAAGGACCTTTAGTGAATTTATATATGTATAAATCAAGAGACCGCTGCTGTTAACCCTCTATAAAAGAATGACACTCTTCTATCTTTCACCCATGGATTGGCAAGACATTCAGATGTCTCTAGTTTTCCCACTTCCAGTGCAATTGCAACCAATTGCATTGAGGTCAGAGCTTAGCTCACCTCAGCTACATCTAAGACAAGAGCGCTCCTTGGACTGGCAAAAAAAGATGGAAAGAGGCACCAAGGAGAACTAAAAATCTCTCATTTTGTAATCTAATTTTTGGACATTGGAAGCTGCTTCTCTATGGTGATGTTAATTTGTTTTTCAAAAATGAGACTCCCCCCTGGGATGAAAATCTCCTCAGAGGGCTATGGCCTTTTGTTTCAAATTCCTTGTGAAGTCCTTAGGGTTGAAAATGTGGCTGCTGCTTAATACATTCAATTTTCCATGCATTATGGTCAGTAATCCAGTCCTGTGCCAAGCAGGATCTCCCAGTTGGCTCTGAGCTTCCATGACGACAGTAAACAGGGAGATAAACGTGACCGAGATGCACAGAGCCCCCACAAACAGCACCTCCTGAAAGCACTACCCAGACTGCCTTTTCTTCTTTTTTTTAAACATAAATCATCAGCAATTATCTGGTTTGTGATTATGTTCCTATGAGAAGCCATCTCACAAATCATAATTAAAAACCGTATGAAAATCATTCATGGCATTTTGAAGCACCCACTTGTAAATCCCCTTTTAGACTTCCCTACCTATTTTGGGTGCAGAGTGCATGCGAGACTCGGAGTGCTAAGGGAGCAGCGTTCATCTCGCACCACTTTATCTCTGAAGTGCTGATAAGAGAACCTAAAAATGCTAATACATTTGGAAACTCCCCACAGAGCCATAATGAAAAGACTTATGCAAASTGCAGTACCTACTAGTGTCTCGGGTGTGAGCATTCTCCACTAAACGCAGTTTGCTTCCTCATCCGTGTTGCAAGCTCCGGCTGAGTAAGCAGAAGAGCAAAGCTTTTCAAAAGCTACAGGCACGCTCCCTTTCCGCGTGCAGGTATTAAGAGGCCGCACAGTTAAATCCCTGCAATCTTGAACTGTCCGGCTGCCATACTACCGGGAGGGGGAGGAAAAAAGATAAAACCAACTTTGGCTCAGCACGGTACAGTGCTGTGCTACAAACAAGTACAAATGTGAGAGCAAGTGGATGAGCCTAACCTGAGGGCAGCGTACAATTACCCAGCAACGGCCGGCAGCAGATGGCTTTTTCATCAGTCCCGCTCTTACAGAGGGTAGCAAAGTTGTCTAGCGATTAAAGCTACTGGGAGACAGGAGCCTGGACCATCGCCTAAGATGTATAACCTTCGAGAAGGATCTTACTCTTTACAGAGTCTCAGTTGCTGCATCTGTAAAATAGAGATAATGTTATCACTGATCTTTATAAAATGCTAGAAGGTTCCTGGATGTAAGGTAAATACATTGGGGGGGCAGGGGGGGGACAGAGAAAGGATTTGAGAAGGGCTTTGTGCTCCTCAAGAAAACCATATACAAAAGGCTCTACTTCTTGGGTAATTACAAATACTTGGAAATGGCAAAGCATTTTTCATCAAGAAATGTCAACRTATCATGCAATGGATCTCTGCCTCCTTATCTTTATTTTACAAATGAGGACAACAAGAGACAGAAAAGATTTGCCAAGGTCGCCCAGTAAGTCAAAACCAGGACTAGAAYGCCAGAGCATCATCCTCGCTACCAGCCAGTCTCGGAAAAACAACTTTGTCTACGATAACAAACCCGGACTTASATGTATTTAATTGCCTTCCTAGAACTTTTTGTACCCTGCTGCGTCTAAGGCACTGTTTGAGAGGGAAGTGAAAGCTGAAACTTCTAGAAGCACTCTATTTAGTAGAGTAAAATAATTTTAAATGCACGTCTTTTTATCCCAAAGAATCTCCTGGCTTTTTACATACCTTATGTGCAACGGAAAGAAAACTAGGTGACACAGGGATAAAGCAAAATTGTAACTACAGCAAAAAACTTTCGAAAAAGAAGAAAAAGATTTGGCCAAGAATCCTAAAACAAACTTACACCATTACAGGACCATGTGATCTTAATAATGGTACAGAAAGCACAGGAACCAGGAATTGGTATTTGCGTTATAATCAATTCATCTCCCGCCCTTCTTCCCTCCTACACCCACTAGCAATACATACACATGCACAGTGCATATGCCACCAGAGATGCTCTGTTGATTCTATACGGGGTCCTGGAACCACAAGGCCTTTAAACCTGACAGCCCCTAACCTATTAAATAAATTTTCCTTGTTGTATTTAATGGATGTTTCTCTGTCTACTTGGTATTGTTTTACCATGCTCTGTGCCTAAAAACTTCTGCTCAACTGAATTTCATTTACCTTTTGGAGCTTTATTTTTTTTTTTTTAAGTGAAGGGATTCGAGAAATCAGTATTAAACGTAAGATCCACCACATTTAAAGGAGACTACTTTCCATGAACACTGCAGCACAGACACACTGAAAAAGGGATTCCCAGTTCCAACCGCTGAACTAGGCA
The DNA here is from genome assembly GCF_003343035.1 of Apteryx rowi. Lineage (NCBI taxonomy): Eukaryota > Metazoa > Chordata > Aves > Apterygiformes > Apterygidae > Apteryx > Apteryx rowi. Next base: position 1,262,243 of record NW_020451282.1, read on the forward strand.
TCACCTCTGTAGTCAGCATGGAAGTTCACCAGCCTTTCCTGCAGAAGTGCTTGGATCCGTGTTACCCAAACTCCACTCTATCTGGGGACGCAGAACAGGGTGAAAGGAGAAGACACTCAAATTTAAATGCTACAGCTGAAGTGCTGACTATTCACACAATGTTGCCTAACTCTTACCCGGGGATGTTCAAAAGCACACAGCACTGACCACTTCTACTGAAGCCAGATACAAAATTTCAATAACTGAAGATCAGGGGCATGCTTGCCACTTCTGAATATCTTCAGTCCTAAATTCTTATCCCTCTGGGGTGAGTTTAAGGCCAAAATAGCCTCTGTCACTTCCCCCAAGGTCCTGGTCAGGTAATGGATAGATACAGCAMGGATCTCTGTAGAAGTCATTTGGGTACATAAAAGAATATAATATTTCAGGAGTCTCCTAAAAAGCAGGATAAACAAGTCCATTTGTTAAACATTCTGTTAAATCATTTTAGGGTTATTCTCAGATGATATAGTTATAAACRCCTGAGCAAGGAGATAGATGCATGGGCTCTCTGCTGATTCAGGCTCCAGAAGAGTAAAACTGCATTATCTCTACTGCATTAGGACCTTACACAACTGTCTAAATGGCCTTGAGATTAGGTCCCATGGGAAGCAAAAACAAAAGTAAAATACTTGACTGCAAAACTAAATCAATAATCCTGAAGCTTTTTATTCCTCTCAGTCAAGAGTCAAATGAAAGACAATCAATACAATTATTGTAACTTCTTCCTTAAAAAGCAACAGATAATCTATTCTGTGGACTCTGAGGAATCCAAAGCCCCGTGCCCACCGTCAGTCCTCTTCCTCAGGAGGAGAGCAAAGGATGTTCAACGCTTTGCTAGCCTGGCCTGCCAAACTTGCAAGAAATCGAAACAAATTCCAGGTTAGCATCATTATCATCAGTGGCTGCTTTCTGAAAGAGACTGCACTTCCGTACGTCATTTATATCTGCATGCTGAATGGAAAAGTTGGTGTGCGCCAAGTTCAAAACAGATCTTCCGCAGAGTAAAACTTTCATCAATAATTATTTTATGCTGCAGGACTAGAAATGTTCAACAGTCCAATTTCTCCACTCACATTCACGACATCTTTGATTTCTTCATCATCTCCCCATTTTTTTTAATTCACAGATACAGCCACCCATGCAGAATTTCCTTCATTCCCACAGATGTCAACAGCAGTAACAATAACTGAACATCTCATGTTATTAGACTTTTTTTCTGCTCCTTTATGGAGACTAAATATCCTACAAGCAATATACAGCGATGAAATGTAAACGACCTTGGCAGAGAAGGGCAAAACCACAAAGCACCTGAAAGGGAACAGAAGAGGAAATTTGGGGGTTTTGAGCAGAGTCTTTAAAACTGGTGGCAAGGGTAGCTTTGTAGTAGGCATGCCCGTTTTCTGAGGGTAATTTGATAGCAATAGTCTCCCAAGTACAAAATACACATATTTCCTCAACAAAGACCTGTCCTACCCGTTCCCAACCCAGCTCTTGGACAGCTCTGCGCAGCTCAGAACTGAGGAGCCCAACAGGCATGGGTGCACGCATGCACCTGCTAGTCGGGAACACCACTCCAAGCTGCGCCACAACTGCCTCTGGGACTAACCTAACATCCAGGACTCTGGGTAATAGGAAAGTTTTCCAGGTCCTTTCCACCCAAAGACATCTCTGCTCTGTCACTACGCAGCACCTTAAGACCAATCACCTATATACCGAGCTTCCCCTCACCTTACATTCCTACAATATTGCTTTAGCATCCAAATTTAGAAATATCAGGTATGATGTCTTTGTGAGATTTATGCCATCGTGTCTTTATCACAGGTCAGTTAGTTTTAGTCTTTCATCTCTTTGTCTGGTATATATGATTACTATGGTAGTATGAGAACAATTCTTCTGACAGGCTGTCCGGGTACCTCGCACGTCAGTCCTCCTGCATTACCTTCCCACAATCTCCTTCTGTTTGCTCCTGCCATTCCTGCTGCCATTGGGATCCCTCTACGGTTTCTGTTTGTCTCTCTCATTAGACAGATTCCCCGAAAGAAAAGTCCCAAGCGCTCTAGGAAGAACCTTCCACCACGCTTGCAAAGGCTCAGATTCCAACCCGCTTCTCTTCATCTTTTCACTAGAAGTCGTATGGAGCAAGTTTCACCTGGAAATTTAAGTAACTGAAAGCAACAAGGAAAACACAAAGCTTCCTAGCAGAGGAGTTAATTCTGCATTCAGTTAAGTATTTATAGTCACTGTTCTCAACTTTTCTACTGCTATTACTAGACTCACCTATTCACAGTTCTCTGCATTAATATAAAGGTGAAAACATTTATCCAGTAAACAGCGGCCTATGGTCAAACCTGTATCTCTCACTTTTGCAGAGGGTTTTCTAACCATCAGGTCAGTAAGAAGATTCAAACAGGGATACTCTCCAATGCTTCCAGTGCCTATGCAAGGGACTACTTAAGCATTTTACAGTAAAAATCATTACAGGAGAAAACAGAATAAACAAACAACACAGGAAGCAAGGACTAGGACCCAAATCCTTTTACGAGCCTGAAAGACTTGCCTACAGCTGCACAGTTAACCTATGGAAGAGAAAGAAACTCCCAATCTCTCAAGTTTCATGCCAGTGCTATAAGCATATGGTAGTCTTTCCCTTCTATGAACAGCAGGGATTACGTATTTTCAGCAACAAACAACACTTGCGATTGATATTCTGTGTTAATACATTATGCTATCACGTCTAAAAACAGCCTGGAGATCTACACTGGGTTGAACAACAAGAAGCATACTTCTCTGGATTAAAAAAGTATAATTAGAAACTAATGTATGATGTTGGATAGGAGTTAAAACACAGTGGTGTAGCCCCAGATCTACCAAAACAAAGAGTATGCACAAAAGTATTCAGCAAGACTTCACTGCCCTTGTGGTATACAGGCATTTTCCAGTTGTTCACTATTTTAACACCAAGATCAGAAGCTCATAGTATCTCTGATGCTCCAGGGTATTATCATATGAGATAAGCATTAGCCAGGATTTCTCTTCATCCCTGTACTATTTTTAAAAGAACATCAGTAATGAGGAACAACATGCAATTTTGTGCTTAGAAGCAGAAAAAAACAGAAGTACCTCCTCCTGTGCTTTAATGTGCAATTGAAACGGACCCCTGAGTTAGGCGCGTATAATGCAGCATCAGCTGTTACATCTATTGTCGGAGTCTTTCTCCCAGGAGTTTAACTGGGTATTTGATTATGTATATGTAACTAAAAGGGATTTTATCATCGGCAAAAATCTTGATTTTGAGAACCCACGTCTCAAAGCCTCCTCTTCTCCAAAGCCAGAAGGTTTACTTCTGACATACTGACACCTTAAAAAGAAGAGTTAATCCCAGGAGACTTACTTTGTAGAAACACTGTAGTAATAATGAACAAAACAAGAAAAAATAGGCTGGAACATCATTAAGCATAGGGAAAGAAGAGTGTCTGGAATTCTATCCTGGATTCAGAGTCAAATTCCACAGTTCTTCCTTGCTCTACAGTTTCATGGACTAAACCAAAACATCAAAACATCYAAACTTCCCTGAAAGACAAGAGGAAATACAAGGAGAGTGTAGATATCACTCTCAAATTCACATATCAGACTCAAATATTTTACTTTATTTTAAACCAGAACTGAGTTATGCCATATACTATATTGCTTAATTAACAAAAATACATTTTAAGACAATTAAAAGACCCCAAATATCACTTTCTATTAAAAATTATTGTAATTAAGTAATTAATTAATGCAGTTATAATGCTCATCAGAAATCAGTGTCATTATCATTTCCCATAAAACTTGACTATCTGTGAAGGTTTCAGTGTTAGGACAGTGTATCTTTATCATCTGACTCACTCACTACATTCAAATCAGTTCTTTCAGTAACACTACCAGAAAGAGAGAGAAGAATCATCTATTTGCATAGTACTATCTCAGGACTTTAAAGTGAGCCTGCTATTTTTTAAAAAATTCATTTCACAGTGATCATGCCAACAAAACTTAAGAAATGATTGCCAAAGCACCTTTTATCCACTTTACTGCTTGTTGATGAAATGATGAAGTAGCACGTATTTCTATGAAGTACCTCAGTAAGAGGAGCACACAGCAATTATATATTTGTAATGACCTTATTCCACCCAAGACAATGGCAAAATTTCCAACAGTTTAAAAGATGCAGGATTGGGCCCTCTCTACAAAAAAGTCCTCACATGCTTTTCTGAAATGGACTTAAAAATTCATCCGGAATGGCAGAAGTAAATAGCAATCACGTAAAGACACAGGAAGAGAATATACAAAAGGCTGTGTAATACAGAAATGTATTTCCCAATATACTACTACTAAAGTTCAATCTGTATAAACATACTAATACAACTGAAAACACTTAAATCACTTTTCTTGGCCGTATTAACAYAGATCTAGGTGGCTAATCCCCTGTGTATGCCATTATTTGAAAGAGGCAGATACACTGGAGAGCGCTCAAAGAGAGTAACAAGACACGATCAGGGTCAGAGTGACTTGCCTACAATGAAATAATAAAGACAGCTACATCTCTGATGGTTAAGCTGAAGGAAGGAGGAAACACGAATATAGTTGATGATTAACTAGGTGAAAAGTCGGAATGAAAGAAGGGAAGGATTTAACACACCTGAAATCAACTGCAAAAGGAGAAACCGAATAGCTAGAAAGCGTAGAGTGATCTTCCTATATAAATGCCGGCAGACATGACTTTTTAGACACTCAAAACTATTTCTCTGTTCTGAAGCACTTCAGTATAAACTGATACCTTCTCTTCCATGGCATGTGCTCATTACAGAGACGTACCTGAAGAAAACGAAGCATTACCGCTTTCACTGCTCAGAGCTCTGCTCTCACTGCACGTTCCCATTCCCACCAGCGGGTTAGCTCACTGAAGCCGTAATGTGAAAAAAAGTGGAGGATTTTTTCTGAAGATGGTCAATGAGCCTTTCTCCTGAAGAAACTTACCTCTTTTTGGAGATAAACTTATGCAAAAAAAAAAGCAAGAAGGCAGCTTAATTATCACATTTCAAATTGAGTTTATGGGGCTAGGGGGAAAAAAAGCCATAGTTTTTCACTAGCAAATTTGATACTTGAAACATTGAGAAGTTACAAATGCAGAATGCCAAGACATATTTACAAAGATATTATTTCACAGAGGACTTCAGAACTAAACAAAACATCAAAAGCAATACACCACGTTAGAGCAACCATTCACAATCAATCACATTGCTCTGGTGATATCAACAGTATAAAAGTAGTTACAGTACGGAGCATATGATAAACTGAAAAAAAATCCTCATTCTTGACCCAAGTTACTCTCAAGTTGTATTAAAAAAACTGAAACTATGGAGGCTTTATGCTCAGCGCAGTAACAACAATTCACAGGCATGCTGTAACTACACATAGGCAAGACGAGTGTTACGATACRCATTCTTTAAAAACCATTCCAAAACCATTTGCTTAGGTAGTGTTAAGATACAAGCTTGTGCCTGAGACCACAAATCCCAAGGTATTAAATAATTTTTTGGAATAATATTTTAAATGGAATTAGATTTTAGAAAACAGATTTATGGCCTGTGGCAGATAATCACAGAAGAACCATTTCTTCTCACAGAGTAAGGCAACAGCAGAGTTTGGAATAAGAGTTTTTTCTGATGTAACTTTATAAGGTAGGGAATATGAGTAAAATCTGAATTTCTTCTCCTTGGATAGAAATCCCAGTTAAGATTATTAATATCAATTAAATATTCTGGATTTATATCAAGTAAGATATCAGAACACAATCCACAATTAATGCTCGGTTTCCAGTTAAAGACGTATTTTCTGAATTGCAGAGAGTCTCCCTTTTGAGTACCATAAATGCCAATTAAAAACCAATCAAAAAAGACCCAACAGAAATGTTGGACCTAACACCAATGCTAACACCTTGCAGTATTGATTCTCTTGCCACATTTTAAAAGAAATTAAGTGGGAGATGCTGATAATGATGTTGAGACACGGCGAAAATCTAGTCTCAATGACAATAATAGCAAAACCGTCAATATAAACCAAAGTGTGTATTTTTATTAAGTTAATATAAAGTGGAGTCAGGGCTTACCCAAAGATTCTGCAGATATTTTAGTCATGCTAGTGGAATATGGGAATTCATAAACAAAGCATAAAGTTATTGCTATTTGGTTTTGAAACCAGAACTAAGGGGAGATCATTTATATGCATTTTTTCTCTTATTCTTGCTGCTTGTGCTTATTGCTACTGATTATTTGATTCCAAAAGACGAAGCCTGTAGAGAGCAGAATGAAAAGAAATGAATGGGCAGACAATTATACTCCATCGGATGTACTTGAAATCAATCATGATGCAGTTTACTCAGGTTGTTTTCTTGAGCTTGCTGTCTATATGAACTGTTCATGGGAAAACCTCCGAATGATCTGGCTTTCTGCATATTGATTTTTAGCAGTGTTGTCATTTCAGCCAATAGAGCAGGTAAAGACTAAGTGGAAATGTTTTCTTTTATTGGGGAACTAATAAATGCATGTAGGAATTTCCCCAGAAAATACAATGGAGAAAGAAAACAAAAGGGGAGCTTACTCTCAAAATTCTTGGGCAGGGCTGGAACATAGAAATAAGATTAGGGAATAAACAGAGTGGAGGGAAAAGCAATTAGTGAAAAGGAAAAGGAGTATTTCTTGCTTTTATTAATAAGATTTTAGTGATTTTTCCTTGCCTTTTTTGCATATATAAAGCATTTTCCTGATAGTAACTAAAAAACTCAACAGTCAAAATATTTTCATGTTTGTTCACCTATCTGCAAATTGTTTATCCATTAGGTTCCAATGGGACATTGTAGTATGGTTCAGTTTATGGCTGGCCTGTATGTTAAAATTCAGTGACATTGGGGAAGCTTTACTAAATTTATGAAGAGGAGAAAAAGAGTTTAATACTTATTTATTCAAGAAAAACACACTTTTTATAAAAATCTCAAAGGACATTTGCAACTCACTAGCCTTGGGACACCAGAATCACAGTGAGGGGTGAACAGTGAGCAACACTTGACCCACCTTTTGCTGTCAATATAAAAGAAATTCCAGTATGAAGTATGAGAAGTAAAAGGTAAACTGAATTTTTTAAAACACTTTCTAGCTTAGTAGCGGAATTTACAGATTTTAAATCCAAATAAAATGTTATTTCTAACCCCCAGTATCCATTTAACACTCAAGCAATCACTCCTGGTAAAATGGGAGGCTAGGAAAGGGAGAGGAGGATGTTCCTTTCAGCAGCTGATTTGTTTTTGCCATTTTAGTTATCAGTAAACTCAAATTACCTTAACATGCCAATCCAGCAAGAAAAACTATGGTGCTGTCCAGCTGCACACTGCAGTGAGAGTTTTGCCAGTGTAATGGGTCATATTCTCTCAGTTTTCCGAGTTTGCAATTCCACTAATTTCAAAACAAGCTCTATACCCTGAAGGCTTCAGGATCAGAACTTTATTTCTAAGGGGGAACATTCAGAAACTCTGCACATTTTAATTTACTTGCGAAGATTAYTGAGCACAACAGTAATCTGATTGCTGAAGAACTTGTTATATTCAGTAGTGCAGGAAACCGACCCTACATTTGAAGGGTCAAATACCAGAATGATGAATGTAATCCATCTAATCTAAATCCTACACTTATTTTGTTAGAATGAACACATGAAATTAATTTTGTTTTCACACAGCACTACGAGGGAGTAGGAACTTCAAGTTTTAAGCCAGTGATTCTTCTTCCATCTCAGTTTCAGCACGTGTAACGCAGGGATAAAACTCGCCTTCGCCACGCAGCGGGCGCGGGGCTTAGCTCGCACGGCTGAACTCCCTCTGCAGATGAGAAGCRCTCATCGTTATTATCCAGCGCCAGCAGCCCAGTTACAGCCCCTCGTCCTTCTTCCTTTAGAAACCGTCAAACGCAATATACTGCTCCATGCGTCACAAAGATTAACTATGTCTAATATGACAGGTTTAAGATGGACAGGATATTATCTTAACAAGGTTACATGCAAATATAATTACTTGTTTGCTAACTCATTTCATTTAACCTACAAACCCTGTCAGTTTGCTTCCTGCAAAGGATCCCAGAGCTCTGCCAGCAAAGGGGATGTTACTCCTTTAGAGGGTGCAGGGAGCAACCAATTCTGCATCACACCTCCACCACATTAGCTCTACATATTTCACACTGGTGTTGTAAAAGCATTACGAGAATTGCACAGCTCTTGGATTCGGAACAGAAGATACTTTTTATCCTCAGGGCACTGTCCAACTGCCACACATTTTCCATTAGTGAATTAATCCTGATTATCTTTTCATTTTACAGAAGGAAAATTGAGAGTAGAGAAGCCACAGGGCAGATTTGAAAGGCATTTAGGTATCTAAAGATACAGATAGGAACTGCAGGCTAAGAAAAGGTTCATTTTAAAAATCTCACAAGGTCTCTATCTGAATATTTAAGTGTCTACACAACCTTTAAAAATCTTCTTTTCTTGGAGCCAGAGAAAAAGCATCTAAATGCGAACTAGAACTCGTGTTCTGGTGTCAGCATGACAGGTCTTCTGAAGAGTTGTGGGAACGTCCAAGGCAACAGACGTAACTTCATGACAGCAAAAAATATATTGTCAAAGTTTGCATACTCCTAAAGACGCCTTCTGCGGAAAGGTGCTCCTTTCAGGCAGGACAGTTCTTCTGCCGTAACAGMCATTTTCCATCCTGTTTCCATACAACCCCGGGCAAAGGCACTGTCCTCAGGGCTCTGCTCCCCGATGTTAACCTTGCTTCTGACCTTGCCGCTTATGCTGCCGTCCTTGCTACCAGCAGGCTCCTGCTCTGCTGGACGCACATGCTGAACAAAACGCGGGCAATGCACCGGCAGCCCCGGTCTCAGCGCACTGTAGTCAATACCCTCATTAACAGCAGAGAGAGGCCACATGGCCAGGTGTCTCGCGCTACTGAATCACAGATAGTCAAGCTCTATTTTGCAAGGTAATGAAGGAAGGGAAGTAAATGAGAAGAGCTCAAAAGGCATGTGAAGAGGATAAAGAGAACACAACATTTTTCTGTGATTTTTCTCATGTCAAAACTAACTCACAAGCTGGTAAGCTCAGTTAACCTGCAGGAGGTCGACTTTTTCAGGTTAAATTCAGCGAGTACTTCCRAACTCCACCACACTCCTTATGGCAGTCCAACTTGCTAAGGCGATTCCAAACATGTCATAGGCTGGAAAAAAAAAGGTGACGGCAACTCTAGCTTCCTACCTAGGTACTTGTCTTCAACAAAATGGATTTACAAAAACCTCCACAAAATATGCTGGTCTTCTCATCAGTTTAATAAATAACGAACAGGATTTTTAGGGCTCACTTTGTTGTGAAACCACAACCATGCCCAGTTGCAGGGCACTGTAGGTCAATCCAACAGCAACTGCAGCCAGGAGCCCCATTCACTGCAGCAAGAGCAGCCCTACGTGCAGATACTCAGGGAATTGCAGGGGCCCGCTGCCCTTTCACAAAGCGCAAGTGGTACGGTGCTGCAGCATAACCTTGATGCCGTCTGGACACACCTGCTGTATTGTCGAGTGAATCATTTACAAGGATTTTCTTCTGACTGATAGGGGTGGCTTGCTAGGGAAACCCTGGTAATGAAGAGGTTAATGCGGACAGGGTGTTTTTGGTTTTTTTCTTTCCCAGAGATGCTCATTTTACAGCCATCCTTTTCTATTGACAAATGCTAATTTTTAAAACCATGTTTAAATCTTGTTCATGACTTTATAACTGAGTGCTAAGGGTGAAGGAGCATGCTCGCTAGAATTATAATTTGCAAGTCATTGGAAACCTGTTTTTGCAGAGCGCGTGCGCACGCACACACACACGCAAGTATTTGATATACACACCTACAATTAATTTGCTATCATCTCATGTCAGAACAGAAAAGGACTGAGGAATGATTGATAGAGTACACGTTAGAGAAACGGAGGGATGTCTGTTTGAGCAACTTACTGTCTTGTCAGTCACTTTGCAAGAGACTGACCTTTTTAATTCCCATGTGAACCTGAAGCCTACTTCTAGAGAAAAGGCCTGCTACACACCTAGCGCTGACAGCTACAAACACTTTTTTTCCTTCAGAGACTAAAATGTGCATTCTTTTCTCTTAAAATCTTTAAGGAAGAGGCAGGGACACTTTAGCCAAAGGAGGGCAACGCTGTAATGGCGGTAGCAGCCCGCAGGTGACAGCAGAAGCAATAGGGCCGAACCGGAGCGTAACTGCACTGCCAGGATCCTTCCCACGGGAGCGCGCTCCAGGAGGTGACAGCTCCACCTACGCAGCCATCCATCCACCTTGATCCGATCAGCGATGGTACAGACTCCCACGACGGCAAGTCGCAGCACGCAATACTCCACGCTGATTTAAACAGCTTCCAACTCGGACCAACTGCTCAGCGGCCATATCTGTACATTAAAGGCACCAAAATACTACAACTCCAAGGACTGTAACTGGCAGAAGACCAAATACCATGATGCTATATCTATATGGCCTTGTTTTTATCACTGTGTTTTCATTTCCTTAATGGCTTAAATATCTTCTTTATCTCAGATATATGTGCAAGCTAGGTGCCTTGTTTGCATAAACTACAATTTTCTTTATTGGCATCCACACATCCAAAGTAACCTCTGTAAACGTCTACAATAAAAAAGCAACAAAGGCAGCGCAAATTAATCTGAAATCTTTGCTGTTCCCTTGAAATACAAAGTGGCTAATTTTCTTTAACCATCTGCTCTGTCCGCCTTGAACTAATCCTAATCCCCCATCTCCTCTGAAAACAACCTTTTGTGGTATCCAAAGCTCTGCTACGTGAAGCAATAGGTGTAACAGATTTTCATTACCACACTACCCGCCACCATTAAGACCATTTGCTTGGACTGCTAGGATAGAACAGCTGCCTTGATTTAAGCTCTCCTCTCCGGCTCGGCCCTGATCAGATGAGCCTCAGAAAACTGGCAGCATATTTAAAGTTATTCACTGTAACGAAGCCATAGCACACACCTGAGAAGTCTCTTGTCAAAGCACAATTGCCACTGGTGCTACATCTTAGGACCTCCAGACTGGATTATTATATTGATTTTTACAGGGAGCACCTGTGGAGCACTGTTAAGAGTTACAAGCAATGGGGAAAGCATCTATCTATAAAGAACACATCCTAACAATTTTTCAGAGACCACATGACTGTCCTGTTAACCCTAATACAGTTCAAGATGTTGATGCTGAACTGTGAAAGTCTTTATACTGTTTAGGTCCAAGCTATTTTCAAGATTACCTTTCTTCCTCTAAGCACACAACTGTTAAGGAAAGCCTCCTAGTTTTAATTAATAATGCCAGGAGCAAAACATTTTTATTGAAGCAAAGTTGGCAGTGGACTATTGTTCCTGTATTGATCAGATAGAGCCCTATCTGTCTACCTTTAGCACAAGGTGTATGGCTACGAAGACATGCAGGGTAAACAGGAGTCTACACAAACGCATCTCATAAGTACATGAATGCTGCTTTTTCATTTCAAAAATATTTCAAAGCCTTATCTTAAATTTACACAGCCTTTAACCAAGCTGCCTCAACAATCCCTTCATTTTCCATGATCCTGCAGGATAGCTCAGCTCTCGAGGAACAATGCAGCTTTGAGAGAAGCAGCAAGGACGGCATTTTTTCAATGGCTGGATGCCAGCGATGAAAGTCCTTGTCAAAAGAAATTTGCCAAAACCTGCTGTTTAACTCCAAACACAAACTACATTTTGTGGAAACTTTCTAAGTGAAGCACCAATAAAAATCATCACTACAAGCGAAAGGAGGAATGCTTCATTTGTATGCTTGTGAACGCAAAGAAATAACAATCTTGATGGGAATGCACACTGGGAATGCACACTGGTACTCTTACCTTTTTTTTTTTTTTTAATAAAGCTTAATAAACATCTTGAGCTTCATACCTAGTCAGAAATAAGACTGGATTTCTAAATCTGTACCTATAAATCTGTGAAAGTACTAAGTGCCTGATGTCAGGAAATCCACTATTCAGTGCCTTTGAAAATGAAACTACATGTATTTCAAAGCCCAGAGAGGATTTAGGAACATACATTATAAAAAACGAACTTGCAAATCTATCCTTAAAATCAGGTATGCTCAAAAGAAGAGTTGCATGGTGTCTGAATGGCTTAATCCTCAGATAAGTATATTTATTTCCATTGCCTTTGGTCAATAAACAGTAGATTTCCATGCAGCTTGAATTTAGAACAGGAATAGTAACCTGATTCTGCACTTCTTCCTCACACCAAGTAGTACCTCCAAAAGTGTTCCTGTTGAGCTGGGATTACAGGCAAGTAAGTAGTGTTCAATGTGAGAGAAGCTGTGGAATCAAGACCAAAGTCAAGCGCTCAGGAAAGACGAAGGCAAACAGCATCATCCACTGCAGCATGGGAGGCAGCGTGCTTTATATTCCCTTCTATGGGTGGCTCAGAGTAACTATTTACACAGCACAGTAAAAAAATATGAACCATGAAAACTATAATGGACTGGTATCATTTCTGGCCACTTAGTGGCTTTACTTTCCTAACCTCTCCCCACCCACTGAAAAATAAACAAGTACAGGTGCAAGCTCCTTGTAAAAAGGAACAAGCAAAGCTTCCCTAACAGCTGTTTTATCTGCTGTCTCTGAGATGATATTGCAAGCCAAAGCCCCAACTAATCCAACTGCTATAATAAAAAGGCTGATGCCATCATTTTTCTAATCACTTCAACAAGCAACAGAATACACAAAGTGATTATTACTATACCATGCTCCCGTTGCTTGCAGAAAACCGATCATCTTCCTGATGGCAGCCTTATATTTAGATTCCAACAATGAAAGAGTCTTGAGCTTGGAAAGCAACAGCCTTTGGGTTGCTTAGTTCCCTACCGGTCCAATAATTAGTAGAGACGGCCAGAAAAAAAATCAGAATCTACATCAAGATCTACATTTCACTCTAAAATTCCCCCCTTTCAAAAACTCCATTCTGACCAGCTATGCAGTATCTCCTCTAAAAAGAACAATTTTCCTTGTTTTTTAAAGACAGCGAAGAAGATGCATTTCTACCTGCAACCCCTATAGATACACCATCGCCCTGGCAATAAACCCAGCAGGAGTGTTATGGCAGTTGTGTAATTCTGCTCCTTGAAGGAGAAAGGGGTTATTTTGAACAAACAGGCACTGCCGAGAGACTTCCATGTTACTGAGGAAAAAGGAAAGAGATAAGAACAGCTCATGCTCTGAAACTGGTATCCTAATTAACTGCTTCATCCTGGCCCAGACGCCTTTGCCGTTGAAGAGTGCCAGATCCCGAGTGCCACAAGCCACAGACCCGACCGGCTGCGGCGAGCAGCTGCAGGCTTGCCTCCAGCGCAGCCAGCACCCCCGACCCGCAGTCCGGCAACACGAGAAGTCCCCGAGAGCTATCGTGGTAGAAATGAATCATTTATTCAGCCAAAGGATTAATATGTTGATTTGAGGTGGTGGCACTTCAAATGTATAAGACAAGAACGTATTTGGAAGAGAACAAGCACAGTGTAAAACTCGGTGCAACTGCCAGGTGAGATGCAGCAGAACTGACAACTTCTATTCTACTATTTTCTACTATATTCCTCCCAAATATTAACTGTTATGAGAAGTTAGCATTGCAGGTGTGCAGCATAAACCTCCGTACTATCAAGGCATTACAGAATTACATAAACCAAATACTTCAATTGAAATAATCTAGAATGATTTACCAGAATTGAAGCCAAATAGGAACAGAGCTTGGCTGTCCTCCAATATGCGCTAGCAACAATATCCCAGTCTTGTTAAACATACTGCAATTCTTTGGATGGGCAAGATCACAAGATAAATCAGTTCCTATCTTTCTACAGTAAACAAACCACATATTCATTCAATACGTATGAAATCCTTCACAGACATCTTGAAGTTAAGTCTTCTTTCTAAGAACACGCCAGGCTGCCTAATAAATTAAAAGGGTCTTATACAAATGGACCAAATTCCCAGTGAGGCTTATACAGTTCAGATACATTACAAAGCAGATCCTTTCAATGAGTAAGTGAGGTCAGAGAAAACTATCAACATTCAGAGAAAGGAATTCAACTGTTTTGCAAAGGTACTACAGAATTTGATGAATGTATTTTAAATAGTTCTTTTCTGGCAATGAAAGAGTCCTCTAAATTATTTGTACAAACAATTAGTATTTTAGGTCAGTTCAATTTTTTCCACTTACCTTGTGTCATTTTACAAATCAACACATAAAAAGATACAGAAGTAGGCAGCATTTGGCATTAGCACGCACGAAGAACACATGAAACGTTACTTCAATGCATTAGGCTAGTAGCGCATTATTACTTGTACAACACTAATGTTGCACCAGGACATTTATATATAAAAGCCTTCTGCTCTCCACCTCAAAGACCAAACAACCTAGATTTTTGATGGAAAGAGCCATCCTTGCAAACAGAACGTCCTGTGGTATCAGAAGTACTGTTATTAATGCAAGCTAATATGTCGTAAGGTGCAAAAGTAAACAACCAAGACATCAGCGTATCCTGAACATTATTCGAACATGAGGGTCGTGCCCTCCAAAGCCAGGCAGAGCGCGGAGCTGCGGGAGCAACAGCCGCCCGTGCCGCAGCAGGAAGGCAGCTGCCGCTAACCGGCTAAGAGAGCTGAACCTTGCCAGAGGGGGAGCAAAACCATGGCTTATCTTCCTCCTGCTAGATTCAGGGCGGCTAACTCAGAAGAGTGCATGAACAGCGGCCGTATCTGCTCAGGAGACTGTAGATGAGATGGAAAGGAGGAGGAAGGCAGGAAGGTAAGAGGGGCTGAAGAGATTATGCTTCTAACAGACTATTTCAGAAAACTGCACTGATGCCTATGAACCACAGCCACTGAAATAAAGGCTAAAATTTTGAAAGCTTTACCGTAAAGCCAGGGAACTAAATCCGCATTTATCTAAGTATCTTGTTTCCAAGTGACGAACACCATAAAGCTTACAAAAGTTATCAGAGGCTGCAGGTGCTTAGCACTGATGTAAATCAGGTCACTTCGTTACTTAAGGGGCAATGCTCAAACCTCAGAAACAAGGGAGACTACCCAGCCCAGGCTTGGGCCACGCTGTTGTGGGAGTGACCGTGAGATCCGAGTGCCTTTGCACGCACAGGAGGCGTAATTCCCACCTCATCTGAGAGCAAGGCAGCAGAAATATCCCAACGACTACCAGTTAGATTGCGCTGATTTAGGGACATACATACCGTTAGACATACTTGGGATTTGAAATCTTTGCAGATAGCTTCTGTTCGCTGTTATTTTATGCATGAACAAAAGAGCCCCTCTTTCCAGCCTCTGAGGATATAATTAAAAAAAAAGAAAAAAACTACCATTAAATATGCAACTATTTCTCAATCCTCACAGTAAATAAAGAACCCGTATAACCCTCAATACAAAAGGATATCAAATTCTTGAGGTGGTATTTTACACTTCCCTGATAGCACACGGTACAATCTACTAGCCTCTAGACAGCAAGGAATATGTTATGATATATTAGAGCAGATAGCGAATAACCCACCTCAGCGGGTTAGACCCAGAAGACATTTAGAAGTTTATTTTACCCTCATGTCTCCCACACCAAAGACCCGGGAACATCTGAATCTGACCGATTCCACAGACTGGTCTTCTCCAAGTAAACGGTAATTTAGAAGAGAGAAAAGCTAAAAGGCTGCTGTCTGTCGAGATCAATATATTACATCTGGAGAGAAGGTCATTACTGACCTGATAAAGTGAAACTGATAAATCTTTATCCGTATCATGAGAAAAAATTAATCATGCAGACTGAAAAGGGAATCATAATGTTATATTACATTTGCCTCATCTCCAGGAATACACCTAGAAATGTACTTTTCAGGAATTAAATGCAAAATATTAAGCAACCTGTATTTTGTGACTGGAAAGGACTACTCAGCATCAAAAATGACTATAATGTTTATACCAAAACAGCATTTTAAAGCTGCGAGAGTTTATGCTGTATTTAAACAGTGTTGAACTACAAATTTAATGATTAATTCAGGACAAAAAAGAGCATACATATCTTGAAGACCCAGCAGTCACAAGGGTCTTGACTGGCTCAAATGATCAGAAACTATAATTGAAGTGTTTCTCTTGAGCTGAACTGTTAACACATAATCTGCTTTGCAGAGTAACAAGCTACAGGCAATATTACCTGGGGAAAACATCCTCTTATATGTTCTGTAATTCTCCTGTGCTTTTTTGTATTAACAGATTTGTACCGTAAAGATTTTTTCACCTTTTATTTCCCATCTATTAATACAGAAGAGAATGTTCTCAGAAATGAAAGTGTTCTTTTTTTAACTGATTGAAGAATAGCTATGATAGATATCAAATTTTACCAATATTTAGTCATGGAGGACAAGTACATTGTGTAACACACCCAGCACTTAAAAATTCAAAATATCAGCTATAAATACAGCCAGCAAGCAAATACAAAGAATTCGCAAGTGGGATACAATCTCTTTCCTGAAACTGAGAAGAGAGTTGATGTGTATTTAACATTTATACTGCAGAAGTACAGACTGGCCCAAGTCAGCTGAAGCCTGTTAAGCTAGTAAAATCCAAAGATTGTATGATATTAAAGACAGTGTGTGGTTAAAAGAGTGGGCAGAGCATTTGGAGAAACTTCTCAGCATTAGCTGGCATTTTTCTGGCACGTAATCTAAGTTTAACACCTCAGTATGTTCAGAACTGATGCAAACATATACCATTCACCTAAATGGTACCTGTTCTGGAAGGAAACTTCTTATTCTTGATGGGTGAAGCCACAAAATGGCACTTACTTCTTGCAAGATGGGCAGAACATTATGACTTCTGGATAGCACTGCCTTTTTTCAGCCCAAACTGTCTCAAGTAATTTAATTACGAGAGAGCGCACAAAATCAGAGCTAGAATTACTCTGCCATGTTAGCTTATGATTATAGACGCATATAAATTTGGGGGAATGAGCCTAGTCAGATCCACAAGAAAACTGCCAGGACAAAGAGTGTCGTAAAGGAAAGAACAGAGATGAGCTGGCCAGACATTTGTCCTCCCTCTCCCCCAGTTCAAGAACAAATCCTTTCTCTCAATATTTTGTTTTAATTTAATTTAATGTCTCTACTACCTCTAGAGCAAAATAAACATTTTGAGATGGAAAACAACACATGGCATTTGGTCGTAAAACCCAATAACTGAGGTGTAGTCACTGCGGCATCTTCCCAGGGCAGGTTTTAATATGGAGTTTATCTTCTTCCTGCTGTTTTTCAGAAACAGAAAAAAGCCCAAACCTGAACAGACACAACAATCAAAAAAATCTTGGCCAAGTGTTTTATCTGGGCACCCGACCCTGCTACACCTGTGAGACCTCCCTTCTTGCAAGCAGCCATGAATCTGTTCTCTGCAGTCATCAAGAGCTTTATTATCAAAATAAATACCACAGGGAAAAAAGGACTCCCATGATGGTTGTCTAATCTTAACCTCTTTTCTGACCCTTGCTCTAAGTTCAGCTTGAAATGCCTTCAGCCATATCATGAAAAGCCTACACAAGGCAAAAAGCCTCATAAAAAATTCAACTCATCATGGTTATTAAATCATTCTAAACCATCAAGTTGAAAACAGAGCCTTATGCCTTTTTTGAGAATTCAACAAAGCAGAGAGTACTAAATGACTGACAGGTGTTTGACAAACTATATCCCACAAGGAATCTCAGTTTGAGTAGAAATCACTATGCAAAGAATCAAAAAGTATCTTTTCTTTTTAAAGACCTCACATAAACATTTGCATCCATGCTAATGAGGAGCATAAGTCAACACAAAATTCATTCGAGGAAGCTCCTTGCCCTGCTGGAGATTGGAAGAGATACCAGCTTCAGTGGCTGGCACAATTATTCAAATCCCAAAATAGGTCAAAAAAAAAAGTTCATTATGAACATCTGCATTCTCTCAAAATAATCATCTTACGTTATTGTAAAAAAAGCACTTCGAATATCTGCTTCAGTGAGCAAACTCTCAGAATGGAAAACACGCACAAAAAGATGGGTCCTCCCCTTGGCTGGTTTACAGCGTTGTAATTAATTCAGGTACTGAACCTCACCAGTTGAGAATCTGGTATATCAGATAATTTAATTTCATGGATGGCCCTACATGGCGTAGTTAGATATAGCTCCTGCTGCCACACAAACGTTTGTGGGCTGAATAAGGGCTGTTCCTTTTTGGACGCCCGCGGAGGCCGGGGAGCTGCAGAGTGCTGGGTTCGGCGCTGCTCGCACGCGCAGTGGCAGGGGACGGGCGCAGGGGAGGACTGCGGCAGCCAGAGGCCTTCAAGTCCAACCAGCCTCCTGCGCAAAGCGAAGCGCGACTGCTGGGCGAACGTCAGCACRGGCAAGTCCCACCACTCCGGTCATGCCACTACTTCAAAACCTTCTTACAGCTCTCCCAGGGTCACGTAACAAGAGAGAGTTTATCTTGCAGGAGACAAAGGTTTTGCGCATGAAGAAATCTGTTGCTGTGGTGATGCTGATGATTCATCCTTAGTCTGTGGCTTTATACTGAGATACCACAGCACAAATGTCACACAATGACACAACGGGACTCTGGCACTAAGTGTGAAATAGGCTCCACAGCAGCAAAGCACGTACGCATGCGCTCACCTTTAATGGTACTGCAGTGAGCCTTAGTCATGCACTTAAGTGACTTGTTGACTAAAAATGGATTAAACCTATGTCTGTACTTGAATGCATGCTTAAGTGTTTGGCTGAAGTGGGCCATAAATCTGCCTGGAGTTTAAGTTGTTTTGCTTCCTTCATCTGTGCAGAATTGTGAAACAGTTTTTATAGGTTCACAGAGGGATAAAGATTTCTCTATCGTTACGACATCTCCGAGGACTGGCAGGGAGATCTGCTGCTGAAAGGGCGTACCGAGAACACAAACCATAGATCACAAGCAGAGTTTTGCAAAATGCATGAAAATTAGCTTGCACACACAATTTTATTCTCAAAACAAAACTGTTCAAAGACAGGAAAGACTCCCAAACCACCAAGCAATGCTTATGTTGGCTCTGTTAAAACTTTTCAAATAGCTGAGTATCTTACTGAGATTCTTACTACAGCAAAAAGAAAAACGGGGCTCCAAACAACAGTGACCAGATTCTGATCTTAGTTATCCAGGTGCAAATGGAAAGGATCTCCACAGAAGCCACTAAAGTGAAAGCAGTTATCTCCCTGGTCACAGTACACTGTGCAAACAACCTTCACTGTTTGTCAAAAGACAGAAGTTGCAAGACTTATCTAGAACAGTACAGAACTGTTTGATAGTCCTGGAAAATACAAATTTGAGATTATTTAACAAATATGCAAGCAAAAGCGCAACAATTACACTGCTGCCTGGTACAATTATGATTTTGTAGGCAGGTATAATGGCAAGCAATAGCCTGATGCTTCCCTGTTTAGAATCCAAACGGAGCAACAATGAGAAAGCTAATGTTAAGGCAAYGTTATCATCATATCCTATTGCCCACATTCCAAAATAGACATGTGTTTGTTCTTCCTATACAATATACAGTAAGCCAATATTTTCAGGAGATAAGTCAGACACTTCAGAGTCTAATCTACTTCTTCAGCTGCAATAGAAACATTTTTAGACCTGGAAAAAAAAAAAGTGGGCATATTGGTCAGCAATCACTCTGCACACAAATTCCCAGAGAAAACACTTGTTTTCTTCTGCCTGTGCTCCAACACATCCTTCACAACAGTAAGAAGATTTTGGCAGCACCCTCTATAAGCTGTCAGGGATATTCTGCTCTCAAGCACACACAGTTTCCAGCTCCGCAATTAAGCACCTGCATAAAGTGCTGAGCAGACAGCTTCTATTGGAGTCAAAGGACCTGATCTGCTCATTGCCTCTGAAAAATGTTGTATACCAGGGTACAGATACCAAATTTGGGGAACATCAAGCTTGAAAAATTTCAGTAACAGGCATTTGTCACACCTGATCCAAAACCCACTGGAACTGGAGGAGCTCTCTCCTAGGTTTCAATAGGTTTTGAATAACTTTTCAGGCAGAATATTTGTCTCTCATTCTGCAAGCTACTGTGAATGTTAAAGCAGTTTTTGTTGCTTAGTTCATAGAAATCAGACTCTTCCATCGTAAATTATGATTCCTCTTCTACCTCTATTCTGCTACTGTAAATTTCATCTAGCAGAGTACAGTAAGAAAGCAAATAGCCAAAAAAGTAATAAAATATTTCCAATATTATAGTCATTTGAATGCACATAATACAATTTCATGAAATTTTTCATTTGCTGGAAACCTTGTCCAATGTTTAGTATCAAAAATATTGATAGGAAGGATGTTCTGCGGGTTTTATTTATGCAAGTTTATTGCTGGGGTAACGTTCAAAGGTTCCTGCCTTCCTCATCTAGCAAAGATTTAAAGGATCTTCAAGAAGTAGGAAACAGGGAGACACATACGAACCATGACATTTTTGATTCTGGACTGTTGCTAATGTTAAAGCACAGTTTTAATGTCAGTGTCACAGAATTTTTTTGTATATCATCAATTTTATGACATGTTTCTTATTCATAGGATTCATACACCTCATTCAAAGATATCTAATATAAACAAACGTGTGTATCATAGCTTTTTTCCAGGAATTAAATGCAAATTGCATTCATAGATAATGCAAATTCCCCGATCATACACAAACCTAATGCACAAGACATTTGTGTTTCAATCACATCATCTGAAAAACATTTAGAGTAGATATGAGTTTGTATGCATGTACTTTGGTTTGTTTCTAAGCAGCCAACTCACTGCTAAGAAATGCTATRAAATAGATTTTTATTGATCTATTTTATGCTTCATCACACACACTAGGATTTTGGTGCCTGATCCACTGTAATTGAATAATCARTTTCTATCTTCCTTAATAAATTAATTTATTAAATGCAAAATATGTACAGATGATATTTCAAGGAACTAATCTGCAATCCAAGGCTACTGTGGGATTCTTTAAGAAGATGATCTGTGTGTTTCAAAAATATGGGGTTATATAGTAAGAAAGGCAAAAAACAGTAAAGTAGTAAAATATTTTAAATGTAGTTGTTTGAATTTATTTAACCTAATATCTGCCTTAGAAAAAATAGCCTGCAAGAAACAAATTCACTAACAAAGAATGTAAATTTTCTTTCTTCTCTTTATTTTTTATTTCAATATATATGTTAGAAATGCCTCTCCTGCATTCTTGGAACTGTCAGTGGTTTTATTTTAAACCATAAATCACAGAATAAAAGGATAATACTACACTCACTACACAGCAAAACTAAACCCATAAATGTTACTATCATCCCCACTGAATTAGTGCTCATCCTTCTGAAAATGGAAGAAAAAACGCCAACACCCAAGTTGTTTTAAACTAGGGGAAAAAAAACACAAGATTTTAGCAATTGTCCTTTTTTGTTTTTTAAGCCCTTGCAAACAGATCCCACCTTGAGCTCTCCATCACTGATCTGAAAAGCGCTATCGTATCGAACGCCTTCTGGAGCAAAGCCTGCAGGGACATCTCCAGGAAGCCAGCAGGTTATCGTGGGCAGAGTACTCCCCAGGGGAACGGACCTACTGGAGCGTGGGGGAGAGCAAAGAGATCACAGCCCCCTTCCCTTCCCCTCCGACATCTCCTCGCTGGCTGCACCGTAGCTCCTCCAAGTCAGAGGACGCAGGCACTGACCAGCCCCACTGCCGCCGCAGCCAGGTCTGCTCCCATTAGCGCTGGGTCATTCCTTCCAGAAGGTACAAAGCTTTTATCGAAAGAAAAAGTTGTTACAGCACTACTTGCCACAGGCACTAAGATGTCATTGAAAATTCAGCTATTAAAGAACAGATAAATATCTTCAGGGTAAGCAGTGGCTCTAATCTCCACCATAAATTGCTGGTAATCTTCCTTATTTAAGTAGTCTCTGCTCCTCATCTGTGTTAGGCGGCAACCAACTAGCCTTCATCTGAACTCCAGTATCAACCCATTTTGAGGAAGAAACTCGGTCACATCAGCTACGCCAGAAGAGGAAAAGTCACATCTTTACGCCAACAGTGCTTAAATCAGACTGAAACAAGAGGGAGAGCCTCAGTGGTAAGTAGGAAGAGTACCAGCACAGCCAGCGGGACACCGAGAAGACACTGCCTTGCTTTAGGCAGAACAAGTAGCAAGTAGCTTTCCCATATCTTCTGTGCCCCCTACTTTAGCTCCAAGCCTCAACATAGTGATGATAACCACAGTCTCCTCTGCATCCATCTAGTAACCACACAGTTATCATCTGGAGGGACAAGATTAAATCTTGAAGAACTTCACGTGCAAAATACCTTTGCTGTTTGCAAGGTCTCCTAAAAGAAATTAAAGTTACGAAAAGCTGTTCCTGCTCTCTGTTCTCGTTCTCAGTGAGACTCCTGGACAAATCTACACCCTCATGTAACAGGCAGCAGGGATGAAGACAACTAAAAGATTTAGTGTTGCAGCAGTCGTACCTAACCTACAATCCGTACCTGACAATATAAATAGTGTGTCTTCACACTGTTTCAGACTAACAAGCATGAAAGGAAACCTAAAGTACTTAGATACTGTAAGCTGCCGTAATCATCAAAACAATCTTAACCCAAGATACAGTATTAGCTATCTAATGGACAGTGGATATTTTTAATGATCACATGTGATTGACTTAGCACTCTCAGTCAGGCATGGCAGCTGACAACACACACACGCCTAGTCCTTTGCAATGCAAAATAAAACAAGCACATTTAAATCACCTTCACAGCAAGTTCTTAAAATGAGCCAGCTTGATTGCTTGCAGATAGCTCTTCATATGGGTATACTTACTCTGGAATAGGAGCAGAATATTTCAATTTAGTTACAAATTTGATTTGTCAGTCTGGGAAAAAAAGAAAAAAAAMCATTCATTCTAGAGTAAGGGTGTCCCCATAGGGATGTATACCAGTAAAACCACAAATATCTAAAATCACCCATTAGTTTTCCAGTACAGCTTTTTACAAGCTTTACCATTAGCTTGCTGTGTACAGGACACTGACTGGCCAGACTGCAGGAAACAAACTATAACACCTTGAAATATGATCAAAATAAATTAGTACAGCCACTGCTCAAGAAACCATGATTCATATTTTCCTCACAGAATAAGAGTAATTTCAAAAAACATGGGGAAATACTGACAATCACAAAAGCTATGAGCTTGGCTCCTTCCAAAGGCATTCACCAGCCAGGGAAAACAACAGTTTGGAAGAAAGTTCTTCCAACATCCCTGGCACGTATTTGTGCAACAAAACTGGAATTCATGGAGATATTACTCATTTACATGACCTCTCAAAATGTCATCCTAACATCATGGAACCACAGTAAATTTGATAAAACTCATAAAGAAAAAAGAAGCCAATTTTTCTTAGGATGGCAAAAACTTGAATGACTAATATAAGGCAGAAAAATTAGATCAATCAGATGGTGTGTTACCCAAACAAATCTGCTGAGCAAAAGTTTGCAGGAGGTTCACTACAGGCAAGCAAATTGTTTCCAGTCCCAACCTTTCTCCTTCTTGACCATTTATATTGAGAACTCTCCTATTGCATTTTATTTTGTTCAAAACAAAAATGTCAAATTATTTTTAAAAATGTTGAAACAGGATTTTGCACATRTATTTAGGAATAAATCTCAGAAGATTTGCAGTGTCTCAGCATCTTTATATCAATTTTATTGTATTTGTACTGCTATCATTAAGCATTCTATCTTGCAGGATTTAAATCTAAGCAATTCATAATAGAATATTTTGAAATAATGTAACACATTAGCTAGAACTTTCAGTTACACCGTACAATTTGTCAAATTGCCAACAGAACAACTCATTTGAAAAGACAGATTGTTGCTTATTCTTTAGCTGTCACTCGTGTTACTTCACTTCAGTTACTTTTGCCTGACACTTCGCGCTGAGTTAGTCAATCATACTGACGGCTGCCTGATGATCTCTGATAAAACGCACAAACAAAACAGAGATTCTAGTGACTCATCCATCAGTCCAGAGAGTAACTTGATACCCCAGACAGTGGCTCCAGGGAAGAAACCCCTGCCAGCTGCACATGCTGGTAGATATTACTGACACAATTTAGTCATGGCATCCTTCCCAACATTGGGAAATTACTGGGATAAATTACTCGGATTTGGAGGATTAAAAATATCTTGAGATCCTGAATCTGTACATCCTCTGAGTATTTTTGCAAACTCTGCCAGTTAAGAGTTTCTTTTGAAGCTAAGGCGGTTAAAACAACATCCAAGATGAAAAGAAAACRTTGCAGACTGAGGAGGGATTCCCTGGGCTTGGTCCAAACATCTTTGGAAATGAGACCAGGCATCTTCCACKAGGAAATCCATTGACAACCAGCAACTTTTGTATTAGCCACCTAACAGCCAGGAGGCAACTCAGCATCTCCCACTCTCAGTCCTCAAAGGCTCTSTATCCCTTCACATGTTTTAACTGATCCATGTAGTCTGCATGCCGCCTAGCACTCCACAGGTGGAGCACAAACAGGACATTATAAAATGATGCAGTTATAGAAATAATTAGAGCAGGTCACGACAGACCATAGCCTGCCACCTTTTCTCTCCCTCTCCCTTTCACATGCACATACACAGCAATAACCTTCATGCATCTTAAAGCTGCAACTGCTCACTCATGTGTGAAAATGAACTTCAAACCTCTCCCGGTGATGAGGACAGAAGCCTAATGGTTTTGCCCAAATTAGCTCTTGAATTGGGTCATATATATTTTAATGAAGTAGAAGCTAATGTGGGGGCTGAAGTGGAGTCAGGAAGCTAGATGCTAGATGAGAGTCTGTGATTGCTTTTGTCCTTGGTTTGATTAGTTTTGGCAATCACAATCATTTACATAAATTGTGAATATCTTACAAAGGGGAAATCACATCCCAAGGGGGCGCGGGAAAGGAATGTACAGCCTATTCATAAAAAGATTTTAATGTGCACATAAATAAATACCAAGTAATTTCATTCTCTGCCCAAGAGACTACATGTTTGTTGCTCATTGATAAAGCAACTCCAGTAGGTCAGGCAGAGTCACACTGTACAGGAGTGCCTCAAAGGCCTAAGCATAGATTACCATGAGAAACACTTACATATTAGGTGAAAAGAGACAGAGAATTTTCCCTCTCATCACAGTAAACTGGTATGTACACTCTAGCAACAATTACAATCTACATCAAACACACTGCTAAACAAACATTTTTTTGCCCTTGTTTGTCAACATGGCCTAGTCTCAGTGGATTCAGTTTTCCTGAACATCAGTGCAATTCACTGACTTGGTCACAAAGCACAAATGTGCATGGAAAAGACGTTATGCAGATTTATCCAGTTCGTAATCCGGCATGAATCCCAATGGAATTAGACAAGCACTAGGACATTAAAAAAAAAAAAGCTTTCATTTGCCCACAAAACTGATACAGACTGTACCCAAGCCCAGTAAGCTTTCCTACTGGCTGGTATGCTGTCAGACCTGAACTCAACCTGCTGACCGTAGAGGAGAACATACAGTGCACATCTCCCTCCTGAGCTTCTCAGCCAAGTACACCAACAGGGAACTTCACCACCCTTCACTGGGTTCTGGAAAGAGCCCTCTGACATCTTTCTTTCACCTACTGGACTGAGACAATCAAAACATTTCATCTTCATTGAGCAGTAGCTAGCAGTTGTTACCAACTTTATGATATCTCCAATCCTCTAAGGAAACCTTTTCTCCAGTATGCTTACCTTTGGCACAGGTGAGTCAGCRTTATGTAAAAAGAAGTGTTCATAGAAATAATGCCCATAGGTCATGAATGACTGAACTGGGCATTAAACCTCACTCAATGGAATTATCAATTTAAATGTACTAAATAAGCATTACCATCTCCCTTAGGAAATTATCATCTTCCTGAAATCCTCAGGTTAGAAAATGTTGATCTAAGAATATCCCAATGATATTAGTCCATACATACTTCACTGAGGGCACTATGGCTGCATCCACATTCATGAATGAAACAGTGCCAGGGAACATCCCTGAGTGCTGGTACTCACTTGCCTATGCTGCGAGGTGTTAGTGTGTCATGCCAACTCTCCAAATAATCCCCAGACACAGACTGAGAGTGATAATGGGCCAGGAAACACTTGCAAGAGGAAGACCAGCTAGTGCTTTGGAGGTATTTGAGTTTAGCAGAGGTGGGACCATGCAGATGTGGGCTGGTCCCACACCCATCACCCTGTGGCCCATTTTGGTTAGTACAGCAATCCCCTCTCTGAAGTTCTTGATTACCCCAAGCAGGAAAACCGGGGGAATGCTTGCCAAAGGATGTTATGGACATAAGGATTTTACATGGCTTTCAGGGGAGTACTTGACTTAGACAAGCACTTRAGAGATTCACTGAGGGCTGGTTACTGAGGGTTGGTTACTAAATAGATGAACCACATCAKGTTCAAGAAATCCCCAGAGCTGAAAATTGTCTGAGGCTGAGAAAACATTCATGGAAGTATCATACATGCTTGTCCTATTCTTACCCTCCCTGAGGTCTGCTTACAGCCACTGCTGGAGACAGGATATTGGGCTAGATGAAGTCTTTGTCTGAACCAGTACAGMTGTTCTTATGTTATTAAGCAGAAGTGGTAACAACCATGAGAGTTTACTGTGACAGAGCAGATGTGAGGAAACGTTCAAGAAAACAGAAGAGCTGAGAAGTAATCTGGCAAGTAATATTTTGGCAGCAGCGCTGGCTTAGCCTCCATTCTCCCTGACCTCACCCACTTATTCCCACCACTCCTTTCTCTGTGCTTGCACAGCTGTTTGTACAGCCACATGGTGAACCAGACTTGAAAACTGATTTGGATGAGACATCCTTCTTTTCTTCTTCTTCTTCTTCTTCTTTTTTTTTTCTGCTTCTTTCTCTGGGTTATTTTTCAGCCAGATCAGTATCCTGATTTAGCTGCTGCACAGCTGAACAAATAGTTTGCCAGGACAACACAAGAAACGGCACAAATTAGGAACACGTGTCCAGAGCCAGGAGGTGTTTACGCTAAGCATAAGCAAAGCTTAAGCAGCACTGTCACCAACACCAAAGCACAGCCTGAGACTCCTCAGGGTGATGGAAGAAGCAGCTCTGCAGTGGGAGCAGAGCTTGCTACCCTCCCCAGCCACAGCAAAGACCAGGAGGGCAGTCAGCTTACCTGATCTAGAAAGGACACAGCTTCAAAACAGATCAGACAGTGAGAAAGTCATTTGTACAAACGTCCTCTGCATCATAACTCAGACAAAAGTAAAAGCTCTCCTAGGAGAAAACCAGACCACATTCAGCAAGAAAATGGAACGTGGCCCAGGTACCTGTAAATCACCCAAGGATGCTACTGCTAAGCAGAATTATTGCATCTCTTAAACAGTAGTTATTGAGTACATTTGGCTTTAATTAGTTCTCTGGGCAATTCCCTGATTAGAAACATCCTGATTAAGTGGAAAATGATACACTGCCTTTGCATTTTCTACAAACAACACATGGTAGTTTACTACCTAGGTGCATGCGAAGGCTGGGCAGAAGCATCACAACACAAAGCAGAGGGACTCGGTACTGTAACAACTGCTTTCCGAACACAGGCAGTAAATGACAACTTGGACTCCGTCTGCTTGAACAACCCAATCTGACTCCTTTGCCTTGCAGGAAACAGGAATAACGCATTAGGGAACAGCAAGATGCTGTAAAAGCCATGTGCCTTTTCTTTCTCTTGTACATAACCAAGCATTTAGAGCCAGGTAYCACTGTCCTAGTTATTTGGGTTCCTAATGGGATGCCAGAAACAGTAATGCAACCTTCGGCAGAAGCTGGGCCCTTTGCTACAGGTAGACCAACATGGCAGAATGAAACATGCTTAGTAGAATACATACGTCTACTTAAGCCAATAAAGACGACAACAGGAGCAGCCACTGAACAGTGACATAAGTGCTGGCCGATTATGTGACCAGAATGACTGGAGGGCTCTGACTGTATCTACTAACTCCTCTCAAACCGCATACTACCTACACCTTCACAGATACCATTGCCTGTGCTTGCTGGAGGAAACTAGCACAGGCTATATATGCATAAATTAACAAACAAACTGGAACACTAAAGACAGTTTAAACTCTGGACTTCATTACAYTCAAAACACAGGTAAACACAAGTCAAACGCACACCAAACAAACATCAATCAAAGTATTGATGCTGTCATTCTAGATTGTCTCCTTCTGATAAACTCTTTGAAGGCAAAAGAATTCAGTTAATCCCGACAGAAAGGTCATAAATACTGTGTTTATAGTCAGATTGTGCAAGACCACAAGAGGAAAAACAGAATTCAGGCACAAATGCTGGCTCCAGAAAAGAAATTCAATTCACCTCTCTCAACCTTTGAGATGCAACTTTCCCTGGTAGATTCTCCCAACACATACATACCAGCTAAAATTAGGCTTATGAGTGTGACTCATCCAAGTGGCTGCCAATCTCTTAGTTAAAAAAAGAAACAATTCCAGCAGTTGTGTACCGCACACAGCCCTATGCTGCATGAGGCACTCTAATCCAAACTGGAGCAAAGCAGCTTCATGGCTTCGGAGCAAAAAACAACACAGGCAATGTGCATCCTAAAGCCACGATCCTTTAGGATAAATTATTTTAAAATGCAGAGAGTGCAATTGGTTACGGTGCTTCTGCTCAACAACTGGATTTTGAAAGATTGATCAAGTACACGATAAACCCATTTGCTTGAAGAACGCTCTTCTGGTGGTCAGAATGATTCTGTGTCAGCAGTGGTTCTCCGCCTGTTAAAGAAAAGCTGTACCATGTTAATCAAAACAGACAATGCTTTCAGTGTTAACCCAATTACGTGAAAAGCACTGTCACACCTCTTTATCAAAGCATACCCAACCAAACCAAAGTTGACTCAAGACAGGGTCATCAGGAGCCAAGGGAAAAATTGTTTCTGAACAATTATGTCTGTCTGTTTAAACTGGAATCTTCCGAAAGGAAGAACCACACCTTCCAAGGGTGATAAGCAGTCAGCTCATGTTTAGGTCATTGGAAACAACAGGCATTCAGTATCCCTGGACATAAACTCCTTAAAGGGTAAGCTATAACAGCAGGAATCCAGTAGGGCTGCCACTACATTTAAAGACAAAATTCCCATTGAATTCAGCAAGACAGAAGTCGGCTGTGAGACACATGTTCCCTTAAGCTGCAGCAGACTTTGGTCAGTCCCCAAAAGGGGCAATGTCTGCACAGCACCCACAGAATGGAAGGGACAAGGATACTAGATCTGAAACACTTCTGTCTGCAAATTGTATTATATTCTCTGGGAACCTCTCTTTTAACATGTACACTCTGGAGCTTAACTCCATAACAAGCTGAAAGCTGCTGCAATTGCACTCACTATCACCAAATCTAGTCCTTTAAAGTATGTCCCCAACTCCCTGATAATGACGCACGCTTGCCATTTTAAATCCGGACAAGAGAAATTTTAAATGCAGAGCTCTAAATTTTGGCCCACACATAATCAAAAGGAAGTTGGTTCCCAGTGTAGCTATAAGCTACACTCAGCTTCTCTGTTCTCTTTGCCAGGAATATGCACATTTATGATGAAAATGAGATTGGAATTTGGCCCAGACACTTTACCAAAACAGTAGATTATTTTTTTTTTAATAAAATGCTTAAACTGTCTGACCCTGCCCAGGCAGCCAGCATATTTATGAATCCAGAGTACCACAAAGGAGCCCTTATCTCATCAGTATGATATTGCACATGTCACTAAGAAGCTATCTAACTGCTCCTTAAGAAACTGCGATTCATCTGTTTTGGTGCAGGGTGGATCAAACCAGGCTGTGTTTAACACCACAGTCTTGACATTCAGAAATATCGTAGATAGCCACCTTTCCAGAAGACAACTACACTGTGTTTGGACAATGGGCCCAAAGTAACCTCCCTCCTTATACTGTAACAATACCTCTTTATTCATAAACTGGAAAATATCAGCTACTGGTTGATCAAAATACTTTCATAATGAGAAAACTCATAGTCCATCAGTCCTCCTGACGTCCTCTTGAGCCAGGTAAGCAATATTATTTAGCTTGACAGAGRAGCAAAAAATTAAGCCTGTGGAGGTCAAGGCTGACATTCTCAAACTTGGATACCTTAAGTTATGTTCCTGAATCCACATTTCGTTTTCAGTAACGCTGCAAACCCCCACACGATGTAGCACATAAAGACACTGTGGGAGTCAGTGTCTATAAAAATCAGAGCAGTTCTACTTACGTGTTTAACTACAGATTTGGATGTCTAACTTCAGACATCCACCTTCAAAAAAACTGGCTTAATGAATTTATTTAAGGTTGCAAAGACAGCCCTGGATAAGGACTGGACACAAAAAACAGATAACCTCACTCATGGTCCTTTTGCGTAGCCAAAGCCTTCCTAACATGCAAATGTATAGTTTTCTGTGACCTTCCAACGCAGAACCAACAGTTAGAAAGGAAAGATAGCTGTGGAGAGAGATTTTTCAATCTGTATGAAATATATCATCTGTGGAAAACTCTCTCTCCTTCAATAAGGATGCTTAATAAGCAGGGTCCTGAAATGAATATGACCATTTCTCAACAGCAATTGCTTTCAGCTTCTCTAGCAGTGAATTTCCAGAAGACACTTTCCTCACTTTAAGCTCCTGCAACTTGTTGCTTTCAGATTAAGAGACACTCCCAATTTCAACACATAAAGAAAATAAATATACCACAGTATATTCAGTATATTTTTCTCTCTGTGTTTTATCGAAATCCAGAAGGACAACTAATAACAACTAATACGTTGTGGCCTGGGTGCTCTGGGCAGAAGAGATGGCGCTGAACCGCTGGTGGAAGTAAGCTTGCAAAGCGCAGCTGGCTCATGGCCCTGTCCCACTCCCAGGGAAGCAGGAGCTGCGAGGGGCTTCGAGGAAGCCCTGGCACATCCCCTCCAAGCAACCAGAATATACACCCGTGAATCAACCCCAACACAGAGGTACGCTCTGACTATCACAAAACCACAGAAAATCCCAGCTTGAGGCTAGCACTCTGCCTGGCCCTTGCGCCGGGGGCTTAGCCGATGCAGTGTGTGTGACGTGAC
Source organism: Apteryx rowi (assembly GCF_003343035.1). Taxonomy (NCBI): domain Eukaryota; kingdom Metazoa; phylum Chordata; class Aves; order Apterygiformes; family Apterygidae; genus Apteryx; species Apteryx rowi. The sequence continues at coordinate 1,293,657 of NW_020451282.1, forward strand.
ACGCTCAATTGCAGCGCTTGCAGCAACACCGGCAAGAGCCAGGCGCAAGAAAGTGCATGAAAAGCCAGGCGTTTCTGATACGCCGCACATCTTCCTCGCTGCTCTGACTTCAGATTGGACCCACGTTGTTTCCTTAGCGCAGCCTGTTATTTCCCAGGCTCCAGAAGGCAGGGTGGGGCCCAGCCCCCGGCAAACTGCGCAACCCCCCCGCGCTCGGCAGGACTTGCAGCTTCATTTATGATTTAATGGAGATTCAGGCAAAGGAAGGAGGGGAGATCTGTGTATAAAAACAACAGCACAAAGCTTAGTTTGGCTGAAGAAATTTTAACGCTGCCTATTTCTCATAAGTATATGCATATTAATTATTTCACAAACTAGCAATGTTTTGCTTGAATGACTTCTGGCGAGCATCATGATACACTTGGGTTTTTAGGGGATAAGTCAGCGAGAAGTATTCAGCTATCGGGTTCAGTACTGAAAGAGGCCAAAAAAGAAATGGCCAAACAACACAGTTTAAAGAGGGAAGAAGATGGGAGGAATGTAGTAAGAAGAACCAAGGACCTTTTGTATTATTTTAAGGTGGTAACATGAGGCTTATTTCTTCAAGAGAGAGGATTGTTTCTCAAGGAGCTGAGCCAAATCCAACAAAAAGCTAACAAGACATAGACAATAAAGTACTGCCAGCAAGTATAACAGCTGTTTTTCAGCTCACTTAGTTTTAACCTGTCCTTGCCTTTGGCAGAAGACTTTTGATTTTAGCAAGACAACCAGGATTTCATAGCAATGTTGAACCAACATGTTACAGAGAACACAAAGAAAAAAATGCTTCTGTGTTCTCCGTGCATCATTTATCCAAGATGGACACTGGGTGTTTCTCTCACCTCGCTCCATCTGAAGGCTAAAATTCACAACAGAGAGCAGAGGTAAGGCACTGCAAAGTACTTCTGAAAATCTCACCCTTAATACATTCCAGTATTTCTGTCTACACTCCTTTGATGTGATAATGTATTTTATTAAACAGATAGTCTACACTGTAGCTAAAACGCCCACTTATTGTAGGTAATTCCTAACCAGTTACATCAAGCTTAAGTGAAAAAATATGTAGCTTATTTAAAAGAGCTCTAATATTTGCATTTACAGGATTATTAAATAGGAACTAAATCTTGTTCCAGCCATATCTGTGATTTGATTAATAACCAATAAAAATGCCTACATTAAATCTTAACAAAATCCAGAATTGCAGCCTTAATAAAATACTACCATGCAATTAATGCTTGCAGAGTTTTTTGTCAATTTTAAAAGCAAGGTCCTTGTGCTGGGTATTCATTAAAAACACAAGATATATATTCCTTCTCTTCTGAAAGGGAAATGAAAGGGGCAGCTGGACTAATGTAAGAGTCACCTGGTCAGAGCAGTAGAAAAGCAGAATATTCTCCTGATAGCTCAGTAGTTTCTCCACTGCTAAATGTTTCTCCTGGTGCCAATAGAGGGAGGTTGTGTCACAAGGGCCATATCTACCACTTCAGCTGTAATTAAACTTGTTGCTGAGTATGATCCACATAAAAGTATTTCACGATCCACGTCAGCTGGATGATTATTTCCCCATGGAAACATGAAGGAATTTTAGCAGGCAGTGATGAAGGCATGGGACTGAGTGTAAGCACAGAAGAGCCACTTGGACTGGAACAGGCATGTTGGAGGTTTTAATCTTTGCTGGTGTTTTAAAGCGGGGTACAAGAAGCTGTCTCCTTGTATGACTACTTTCAAAACAAGTCAATTGCACCTCCACACCAGAAGTCAAAATTTTGTCTTTTTTATGGCTTTTCTCTGCTACGTAGYATTTAATAGACTATTTCTTACAGCAAAATCATTCTTTCATGTATAGCTTTCTGCATTTAGTCTCCAGATGGCTACCAAGAAGCTAGTGAGTTCAGTACCTTCACCAAGCACAGGTGATAAGTCTCTTTTGCTCTATTTTTTTTTTAAATAATCAACATATCTGACTTAATACACAAAAATGCAGTTCAAAAGCACCCAGTTCATATTAATATTTCAGCTAAAATTAAGTATTTTAGATTGCAAGATTATCTTATGGCAGATATGGTGAGACATGAGAAAGGAAAGGAGGGAGGCACAAACAACAAGACTCCTTTCAGCTACCAGGAGTACACCAGAAATAATTTCACTGAAGTCAATATAGACTAACTGGTGTAAGAAAGGGCTTACAAATCCTTACACTGCTTATTTCATTAGTAAAGCAACAGGCTGTGGAAATCAGCTCTGATGTAAAACTTTGACATGCCATTCCTGACATGCTATTTTCAACATGACCTGAGGATGAGGTGTAATCAACTTACACTTGAAAAGTCAGTTTATTTTTACAAATATTTTCTTAGGGATCATGAGCTCACTAGGGCTTATGAAAGACATACTAGCCAAAGGTGAGAAGCATATCACTAGAAGACATCACTGTACTTCCACAGTCCCATATTTCTACTGGCCAGCATGCATCTTTCCCCATCTGACCCCTTGTCAGGAAAACCACTGAGGACATCTCATCTATCACTGTGCTGTTCAGGCATCTGGTATACTGGATAACATCTGACTTAGCTTTAAACAACTTCCTAACTAGTGCAGCCCTATCACATTTTTTACTAATCCTCTCTTAATTAAAACAGAGATAACTAGACACTTATGCAAGAAATGATTCTTTGGTAATGGCATTCGCCTAGGACTTCAGATCAAGTCCTTGCTCCCCAGACTTCTTGTGAAAATCCCTGATAGGCCCATTAGCTTCACCTGCATCCTCCTGTTTGTGAATTAGGGTTATCAGTACTTCCATAAGGGCACAGTGAAAAATGGCATATGTTAAAAAGCTGAGATTATGGTAACCAGGGTAGGTTAGCCATGTCTATCATAGGTACCCATGATAGACAAATATGAGATGTTACATAGCATATGAAAATAGTCTACTTCCAACCATACATTGCTTTTCCTGGCACAGTAGCTCAGAGAGGCATTTGGGAAATGAAAAGGAGAGGGTGAATAAAACTTACATTTGGAACTGTTTTGACTGCTATTGCTTGTGCTAATTGCTTTAAAAAGGATTTTGTTTGATTGTTTAGATAGGATTTTAGGAGAGTAAAATCCAGTACTGAGACAGGTCTTTGAGCTCTTAAACATTTCCACAGGGATTTACRGACACAGTCCTTGGTGAACAAGAACAATCAAATACAATCCGAGGCCTGAATCAAAACGCTAGCCTACTTAGGGCTTTTCATCTCCCTTGAGAAACCACGGTCCCTTGAAAGACTTTGGCAGACCTGGCTGGATACTTTGGTACTTAATATGCAACAGCAAGAGCGAACAAGCTTGTGAACAGCCATTAAATCACAATCAAGGATGGAGTCTAATCAAGTCTAAAAAGAGCAACATTACGTTTGAGCATGCAGTTTGTTATCAGCTGAACACATTAAACCATTAAAAGCATTCACACATGAATCTGATGAATAATTTCATAGACAGATGATACTAGGGTTTGAATATGAATACAAGGCACAGACTCACTCCAGGTTGAAACGCCTGTACCTCTCAACTACACAACAGCATCAGATACAATGCAGGACACAAACGTGATGTTAATAGGAATATTTTACGAAGTAGGCATCAAAATAAGAGAGGGGAACAGCTTAAAAATTCAGCTTTCCATGACAGAGATGTTTCTACCAGTTAGGGCAGAGAAACCTTAAGCTACAAAACCTGCAAAGGGGGATCGTGCCAGAATTTGCTGCCTCCACCGCTGGCATACATTCCCCACAGGACGAATTTAGATTAATACCAAATAATAATATCATGCTCATTTTAGAGAGATACAGACACAGAAAGGCTAAGTATTTCTCCATCACAGGCAAGAGTAATAAATTAATTAATATTTTAGAGGTGTAATGTATCCAGAGTTTTTTAAAAATATTAACTCTGATAAAAGCATGATGAGATATATATCTTCTGGGCCCTTTTACAGAGGGATTAAATGAAGCAAGAAAAAAAGTAAGACAYTAGTGTTTCCAAACAAGGACCTCAAATCAGGCTCCTCAATATTTACTCAATATTAAGATAGGCCTAGATTTTCAAAAGTGACTAGTAAAATGACTCTCACTCACTGCCATTTTAGGCCACCTTAACTAGACTTGATTTTCAGAAAGTACTGTGTTCTCAGTCTTTTCAAACAAAAAAAACCTCAAAATGGGTATCCAAAAACTTGAAATATTTGAAATAATTAAATAACTACAGTTAAATAAATTATAATAAGTAATTATGTTGAAAACTCTTTGCTTTGGTATCTTAATTTATTTCCACAAGACTTAGGCCTTTTGATCTTAATAACAGCAAAGCAGCAGCACAGCACTTCTGAGAAAAAGCAGCCATATTTATTTAAATACACAAGTATAAATTTTAGAAACTTAGTTTTATTCATACAAGTTTGTCCGACGTTCCCCAAACTACTGTTTTGCGCTCTGTGTGTGTACAGCACTTAGAACGCTGAGGCTCAGACACCTGATCGAGATGCTTAAATGCTATGGTAACCCCAGCAGGAAGCAGCAACAGCAAAGCAGCAGGACAGCCGGCAGCAGAATCCCAAGTCCCTCCGCTGAGCGTCTTATAAATCTGCCTCGGAAACAGAACCCGGAGTGCTGGCTCCCACCCCCCCATTCCAATCAATAGCATGCTTTAAATTATTCCACGCTAAATTTAAAAGTTAATTTAGGTATGGCACCTTCCTAAAACTGCCTCTGATTTTGCATAAATCAGCAGGCAGACAGGAACATCAACAGCACGTGATGGCACAGCAAAGATGGATTCAGTTCCACTGAAGTTTAACTGATCACCAGCATGATCCATTCTTACTAAGCCCAACAATTCATACAGAAAACTTAATGAAGGAGCAGCAGTGCATTTCAAAGCCCTAAATCAAAAAAAGACACAAACAGTGGCTGATAAAGGGAAACACATTAGGGATGGGACAAAGGGTAAGTCTTAAATACTATGACATATAAGCTGAGAGACACGGAATCAATGCACCATTAAAAATTAATTTGGCTGGGAAAAGACCAACTGGCCCCCTGGATTTTCACAAATTCAAATTTCTCCTACACAGAGCAGTTCACGTTAGTGAACGCTAAGGAGACAGGTGGTGGAAAACTTCATTAACCACCCACAACCGGGTATAGACCCAGGAATATTCCGAGCCCAAAGCCATAGGAAGGGAACAGTTAACAAAGGAAGAGAGAGGGAAAGAAAAAAATACAACAAAAATATAAATATTGAACACTGCACTGTATTTCAGCGTGATTGCATAGCCCTAAGAAAACATTGAGCACACGGCTCCACGGCCAGGGCACCGAGAACTCTGCGGGCCCACGGCAGGGCAGGGCTCTCCGGCACAAACCAGAACTATTGCCATTACATGCGTTTTACAATGTAATCAAGGCAGAGGCACGTATCCCTTGCGTGTCCAATGCCTAGTGGGAGACAATGGAAGAAATTACTTTATTTTTGTTTTAATTTGGACCAGGATTGAAAAGAACAAGTTTTCAGATTCCAAATGAAGAGTGATGTGAACTGATAGTCTTGAGAAAAAAAAAAATCAAATTCCATTTTTGCCCAAATCTCATAGTAACAAACTTGACAAATCTGATAAATATTGCTACCTATTCAGTGTAATCAAATCTGAAAAACATACTAGATACCAACAATCCCATTACATATTTGTAGACCTCCAACCACCAGCAGCTAAATGTTAATGAATTAATTCTCAGCATAACAATACAAAGGTAAGGAACTATCATTATTCCCATTTTACAGATACAGAGCAGAAGCTCAAGATCCCTGAAACCAGCCACTTCCATTTGGGGTTCTGCTGACCTAACAATATGGTATCTGTCATTATGCACAAAGGATTACTATTACTGTGACTCAGAGGATTCCACTTAAGTCAAGCTTCCAACCAAAATTCTCAAGAAATAAGAATTCCTTCTAAGAGCTCTCTGAAGTGTCAACATCTCTGAAGTGTCTCAAGAAATGAGAATTTCCTTCTGGAAATACAGAAGGAAAAAATGGATACACTCTGTGGCACTGTCTACACTTGAAATATTGTGCAGTGGTTCCGCAGGATGGTTAAACTCATCCCTAACACCCAGGTTAATTTTTCCTGTGGAAGATGAGGTCCTGGTAGGTGCACTGCAATGTATACTCTGGAAGCCAAGGTACCTTGCAAACTGTGGATCAATAAATGCGGTCACTATCTGCAACCCCAGGACTAAAGAAGCTTGAGCTTAAATTCATGCTTATTTTTAATGTTGGACTGATTTGTTTATTTGAYAGCAGGTGTTTTTAAACCACACAAGACAGGAGTCCACTGCAGCAGTACTTAACCAAAAAGCTAACTAATATTCAGGCCAGCAACACAGCCAACATGGATGTATCCGGAACAACCACTTCTAAAAACTGTCCTACAGGTCTTAGCCAAGCGGATCACTTCACCTGAGACAAGTATCAATACCACACCTATGGACTCTAAATCCACTGCCGTAATCACCGTTTATGCATTTTAACCAATGAACCTTTAAGGAAAAAGGCATAAATAATTCCTGCAGCAAGCACCAGAACCAGTCTGCTCCCTCGCTGCTGCTCTAGCATCCTGCCTCCTCTTGCTTGGTCTGTGTCTGGCCCCCTTAAGCCTTATATTCCTCGTTACCCAGCAGCAAAACCACAACTGGAGGATGGTGAGCAGCCTCTTTTCAGTCTTTTCTATTACTTGATTAGAAAGTAGTTGGCACTGAAAGGAGCTGGATACTTGTCAAAGAGCAAAAGCGCTGAATGTACCCAGTACAGTAAATTACAGGCATGTTTACTTTAATTTAATCCTTATGCATCTCCTTAAATCAGGAGGTGGGAAGCACAACCCTTTCTGTATTCAAAGTATTCATACTGGTTCCTAATCATCATGCTAATAAAATAATAACAGTGAAATTGTTCCAGATATCTCTTGCAGTTTCTATGTGCTCAGCCACTCTTTCGGTCCCCATCCTCCCTCTTCACTTCCAGCAAAGCTCAGGCCACAGAAGGTCTATAAAGTTTACTGTATTTTCATATAKAACACAGACAAACATTTCATCATACTTCTGCAAATAAACTCCTTTTTGTTCACGTTATGCAATATAAAAGACAAGACAATCAGCTGGCCATTGAAACTAGAATCGTTACTGGGCTTTCCCTGTGCAATGATGTAACAAGAGCAGAATGGAGTTAGATGGCAAGAGCAAGAGCCAGCCCATCTCCTCTAATTAACATCACACTAGCTTTCTGGTTTCCTGGCAACTTTGGAGGTTCAGTCTTGTCAGATGGAAAGTATTTGCTTGATAAAATTTTCAGAAATTCTCATCACCGTAACTTGCCAGTAAAACAGATTTTTGTAGGGAGGAGGAATGGAAACTAAATCAGATCCTGTTTTCTTCTCTAATCAAGTCGATTAAAAAAAAGAAAAAGAAAAGGACTGATACAATATTATGACAATTCCATCATTTATCAAAAACCTACCCTCGTTTCACATGAAAGACCCAACAGTTCAATGTGGGTGCATATAGCCCCCTTAGACATACTGTAACAAGACCTTAATCTGAATGACTGAACTGGCTCCTTGTTTTTGCCAAAAATCTGTATACTCATTTGTGAACATAACAACAAGCATTTAGTGTCTCAGCCATCAGCACGATAATGAGAAATGCCCTTTCCACTTGGCTGTTAGAAAGCTTGTAAACTTCTGAGCAACAACACTAATATAACCCCGCACAGATGGTCCAAATTTAGAGTAGCACAATCAAAAAAGATGACAAGTGACCAACCTTGTAATATGGCCAGAGAATTTGTTGTCATATAGAAGACTGAATTTAATTCACTTCAGTTCAGATTACTCTACTGCACTTCTCAAAAGATCATCTGAGCGTTTCTACACAATAAAATGGTAGTAACTTAAATGAAGTCACAGAAAGAGTTGGATCCCTGGAGAAAAACCTTCATAATACCCCTGTTCCTCCTCTCTGCCATATGGCCCAACTCACATCACAATTTAATAAATGCAAGACTATTTTATCCCTTTGGTCTCTGAATCAGGCTCTGCATCCAAAAGTTTCCATCTTGCAATAGGAAGAAAACAAATCTGTTTGGAAAACCTTTAGGAAAGAGCATGACAGTTCCCAATTTTTATTTCTCCCATTCCACTTGTCCAGGTTGACGTCAGTGAAAGTACAGCAAGCCTGGGCCAAATCCCTTGCAAAGGTGCTCTTGGAATCCTGTCAAAAGTCACTCTGTGGTAATCCAGGCACAAATCATGCTGTTAAAAAATATGGTACTCCTGAGATGACTTAGCTAAACGTCCCTTCTACCAGTACCTAAGTGCTGCTAAGAGACTTTGAATATTAGCTTGATACAGTCATATTGAGACTTGGTTGTAATCAAAGTACTTTATGTCAATAGAGTGCTCAGAATTACATGACAAAATGGTCAGAATATCACATAAGTGCTTTCGAAGCTTTATATCCATTAGCCCAGCATATATTATCAGTGCTAAAAATACCAACTGTCCTTCCAAAAGACATCGAAGGATGGGTTATACTCACTTCAATCATCCCAAGGGCCAAATCTTTACTTTGTTTTGTTCTGTTTCCCAGCTACAAAGAGAAAAAACATATCCTTTCAGTCTGGCTGACCTGCATCAGAGATTAAGGGGAGAAAGCAAAAAACTTATCAAATCTGACGGAGAGGCAGCAAAAGCTGAAGTGCTTATTCCTCAGTGCCACACTCAGACTGGCAGAGCGCTCGGTGTTATGCCAGAACACCAGCTCTTATCCAGGGGAGCTGCTGCAGGCTGAACAGCGCCGGGAACTCAGGAAGGGCAGAACGAGACAGAGGGTCACTTGCTCCTAGCAAGGCAGCAGCTCTTGGTTGCACACGCATTATTTGGCTTGGAAGTTACTGTCTTTCATGAAGGTGAGATAACACTGAGCAAAGCAACTTGCTGCAGCACAAGGCAGCTTGCTCTGGAGAGGCCAGAGGCAGGAGGAGGGAGCTGCTGGCCCAGCAGAACACAAGCAGACAAGAGATTTGTGTCTTTCGGCAAGGCAGCAGTTCCCAGCTCCCATTGAGTTCATATGCCAACGCTCCACCTTTTTTATTTTGCATCTCTGAGCACTGCCCAACTACAAGCCATCTTTCTGGGGGAAAATATAAATATGGAAACTAGCATTTAAAATGTACAATAGACAAAATAGAATCATACAGATACCACTTTCCAGCTGGCTTTCTTCTCCTATTCATATGAGAGTTTTCACATCCTTCTGGATTTCTGCTTATTCAAATTACTGAAATATAGATGCTGCCACTTTAACGGGGCCAGCAAACTTAGCACCCATCAATGACCTGCAGAAAAACAATCCTCTGATAAACACAAAGTTGCTTTGAAAAATTCATCAAAAATCTAAAGAGATTCAAAGCATCATTTCTCTTGGGATTTTTCTTTTTCTACTATTTTGTCTGCTGTCATTTATTTATTTATTTATTGCAGAGAACYGGGACCTGCACAGTTAGGAAAACGGCATCTTTTTCTTTTCATTTATCCCAAGCAGCGCAGACATTCAAACTGGTGGTTCAGCAGAAAGAAGGTCAATGTACTAATGGAATCAATAAACTTAAGTGTGATGAAGCAACTGCCACTTCAATTACTGTACAAATCCTAAATCATTTTCAAACCCAAGAAATGTCTTTCTGTCAACAAACTATTTGTTTAAGAAATTGTTTTAACATCAAAGTGTGATCTTGTAAACATTCTGGGGCTCAGTTATACTGTACATCTTACTCATAGCTTCTGCTTATTCCTCATTGCTTATTCTTTATTGACTCAGAATCAGTCTTTCAGGAACAGAACAAAGTAAAGACAAAATGAAGGAGTTTACAATTAAATCTTCAATTAAAAATGATTATGAAAGCCTTCTCCTCCCCACTAGTACCCTCTATTCCTCTGTCAGTCACAACAGGATACTGTGACAGTAAATATGCCTCCCACAGAAACTGGGAGCACGGAGCCATAACTGCCCCCCTACAAGCCACCAGTGCTGCCCAGATGCAGAGTGCACCACCTTAAAAAGAGCTCTGTGCAAACCACCATCAAACCACCAGAAGCTCTCCAGGCTGACCTCCTGCATGCCAGCGTGGCCTCCTGGCTAAACAGGCCTGCTGAGCTCCGTATATGCTGCATTGCCTTGCACGACATGGCTCTAACTCAGCAAGCAAAGGCCCAGGCATTTTTTCCACACTGGAAGTTTAAAATGTGCTCCCTGGATGACAGGAAGTTCTGTCTGCCCAAGTTAAAGATTAAGAAATACGGCAGCATGATATAACATCACCTCCTCTTAACAGTCTTCATTCACCAGTGAAATGTGTCACCCACTCACTCTCTCTCTCAAGCCCTGGACAGGACGCTCGCTGTCAGAGAAGAGCCAGAGCAACAAAGTTCAGAGACAGATTAGTACACTTTAATAGCAGTATATATACAGTGGCAGAAGGATGCACAGCAACCCTTTTAGATGGAACAAAAGCTTATCATCCTCTAGTCCAGGCTAGATACAAGCTATTACACAGAAAGTGATAACCACTGGCAACACTCATTATCTAGCCTGAAGCAGAGGTACGTGAGATCATGAACTACTGAAGCACAGATTATCAGAAAAGTAGAGCCAACACTCTTGCTGTAAAATTTTCCTAAAGAGCTGCTACAGCTCTGTAGCCAACAAAATAATTTGTATCAATTCTACTTTTGGTGAACTCCTCTCTCCATGCTGTAGAACTGGAAAACTTTGTTCAAATTTGGGGTTGCACTGTGCTTTGTGTTACAGAAATACACAGGAGGAGACTGCATCTTCCTCGAAGTTTATCTAAATAGACAGAAAAGTATCAAGAAGGAAATAAAAGGTGGATTATCAAGATCAAGAAAGAAAGAAACTACACGACCTGTTCAAAAAATCAAAATCTAGTTCTAATAAAGCCGAAGAAAATTTTGGGTCTGATGGTCATAGCATAAGACCACCTTCCCCCATCAGACCATTCCCCAGCGTTCTAAACGTACCCACACTTTCAACATGACCCATCACTATCTCAGKGCTCAACTTCTTTGCTCTCAGAGCAGTGAGAGATTTATACTTACAATGGCAACCCCAACTGGCACAATCTCATCTGTTCTCTATTTTCAAAGGTCTCCCAAATTATTTTCAGAGCCTTTTTTTTTTCTGCACAATTATAAATTTTATCTCTATCTACAACAAAGAAAGGCATGAGCTCCAAAAACTCACTGAACATGTTAAAAAGCAATCCAAGCAGTAACAATGCCAAATTCAGAGCCTGCTTTAATACTGAGTGAAACTATCTAATGCCAGGTATTTTATGATGTCTTTAAAGACTCAGACCCTCACTATTCTGATAGGTCAAGGCTTTCTTCAGCACTCTTGAAGAACATTGGCTTTGCTTAGCCCTCAACTTGTGAAGTCTTTGGACTCTACCCATGGTAATTCTCCTACTACAGCTCTAAATGCTTCATTACAATACAGGTCCCCAGGACAGCATACTCAACTTCTGCTAAAACTTCATTGACCTCTGTGAAAGTGCATAGTTTCATACCTTCCTCTCGCTTAGTGCCAAGTCCCACCCATTTCCAGTGCTCTGCTATCTATATGAATGACACCACTAGCCTATAAAACTGACGCTATTCAGCTCGCAATGCAGAACATGTGAGACAGGAAGCATTTTGTCACACACGAACTGCACCTGGAACAGGCATCCAGCGTTGTGTGATTATCACAGCATTACAGCGTGCACAGCAAATACATCATGCTCACTGGCAGCTGCTGTACTGCTGGTTACTGTTCAAGAGTTTTCTCCAACAGCTTCAGCACACTGGCTGTAGCAATGGCTTGCTATGAGCACCTGCAGCGTTTCTTTGGCAAACTATACACTTCTGTTTATGTGAAAAAACAGTTTAATTCTTTTAGGCTTAAGGCTTTTTTAATATTTTGACTTYTTCCTCCATTGTCTGAATGGCTCCATAAGAAATTCTACTGCTCTAAGGTTCTAACCAAAGGCTTGGTTTTATTGAAACTCACATTGGCTGGGCATGATCATAACTTAATTTTCTATTGCTCTCAAAAGTTGTTTTGGATTCACCTGCAGAAAGGGAATCGCGTAAATGTCAATGTTATCAAATCACATTTGTCACTTCTTCCTGTAAACACCCAGAAAGGATTCACTCCACTCAATAAATTCCAGATATCTGACTAGAAAGATGTAGGGCCACTTAAAATGTGTGCAGCAATAACAATAATTAACGTGAGAGGCCTGCCTCTAAACTTCTGCTATGTGTAATGCATTAGCATCTGCTGACTATTATTATCTGTTTTACAGTAGCACCTATACACCCTACCCCAACATCACAATTATACTAAGTGACACAAACTACTGTTCTAGAAGCATAAATTTCACATCAGCCACACAGGTAAAGGACAGGGAAAAGTAAACAGCATATAACCAAGGCAAGGGAGGTCATTATTTTCAAACGTTTTAATGATTTTCTGGGAAGAAGAGAAATGAGAGGTTAACCTACCAAGTATTTTATGTGAGACATACATATGTATGTACACACACACACACACACACACACAAACTCAGATTCTTCACTGACTTTAGTAGAACTACATGTATTTTTACCAGCTGTGTGCTTTATTTATAAAAAACTTACCTGTAAATGTCTACAATCCATAAATGTATTATGGAGCTCCTGCAGGGTGAAGAATTAAGGATGCACAGGGAGAGAGAAAGAAAAAGTCAGCAGTGTCAGGAAAATTTTTAAAAAAAAGGAATAAAGAAGAAATTATGGAAGAACGAGAGACTGCCCAGTAGCGAAAGCGCAGTGAAACGGAGAGAGGAGGAGGTATGCTGTATGCCCATATACCAGTGTGAAAAAACGTCCAGGCAATGGCATGGAAAATCTGATGACGCTATGCAGGTCTTGAAGTAGATGCACCAGTTCAAAGCAGAGTTTGCCATGTGAGGTAGAAACCACAGAAACATAAAAGCTCCTATTTTATGAGACTCCTGCATTTGTACCTATTTTAAGCAACAAGAAGAATAATTCAAAGCATGGCATTTTAGAATAAGGTGAACTACCCAGACACATTTTGGAAAAACAAATGCAGGAGCACAGAGCCTCTCGCAGAACATCCTGTTAGTCATTTCTGGATACCAACTTCTCTAGATGTGATCCCACCAACAAAGGGGGGGCTGGCATGAAGTATGAAGAAGAGAGAAGTTTTGGGAGAGAATGACTGCAGAGCTACTCTTAACCCAGATCTGTTCATTGATCTGCTTTATCACAAGGTCCCACAAACAGTTGCGATGGCAAAACTAAATGAAGTGCATTTGGAAAGGAACAAGTGGCTGGGGATGGAGAAGGGTGAAAGAAGGATTTAGGGCATATTTTCACAAGAGCAATGCAACAGAAGCATTCTAYTAGATAAAATGGAGTTGAACATCATCCTTGGATTCTCAAAATTGTCAGGAGTTTTGAGATTGCTTTGCCCACTTCTTAAAGAATTAATGTAAAATGGGGTGCATACTAGGCAACCAGAAAGGACAGACATTGGGCCTATCTTTATAAAAAGAAGAAAGGTGGAGGAGAAGGAGGAGTCTGGAAATTACCAAACAGAAGAGTAGCTTCAATTCCCAGAAACATTCTAAGTAAACTGGGTGTAAGCAATGAGTAAAGTCCAATTTGAAAGTCTCAAAACAAATACTATCAAAATTATCTAATTTCCTTATATGGTAGAGTAACAGGCCTTATGGATAAAAGAAAGGCAACAGCTATTCTCCTGGATATGGGTTTGCAAAGGAACACGTCCTTAGTCTGGTATTATTTGATATCTGCACAAAGAGGCTATGCTTATTAAATCAGAGGATGACACCAAGCTGAAAGGTGCAACATGCAGACTGAGGTGCAGGATTAGAATTGAAAGTGATCTTCACAGATTGGAAAAATGATCAAAAATGACTGGGTGCCATTCAGCAAGAACAACGACAATCAACAGGCATAAATACTGAAGTGCACATAATAAGAATAGGCAACAGCAAAGCACACTCAGTAAAAGAAAAGGTACGAATGCTAATGAATCATGAGACAATAACGTTTGCCTTTTTCATGGCAGCACAACATCATAAGGTAATGGATAAAGAAGTTGCAAGACACACCCAGACTGCAAGACTCCAGAAGTAAACTTCCACTCCAGCATGAAGACCTCAGGTAGTGCAGTGTGTTCATGCTGGAGCATCACCAAACTAATACAAATTAATTAGAGAGAGTCTGGAGGATGCAATAAAAATGATGTGAGGCCTAGAAAAGCAACACCAAGTGAGTAACAAGGCATGCATGAAGAAGCTGAGGTTATTAAATCTAAAGGACAGAAGACATGGGAGAGGCATAATAAAGGATTTCAGTATATTAAGGCTTGATGAAAAGAGACAGGGAATAAACTTTTCTCCATATCCATAGTGGACAGGGAAAGAGTAAACTGAAGCAAGGCAGTAACCCATTGTACAGGTTCTTTTCACCCTGATCAATTCTTCAGCTCAGTTTCCCACCCAATGCCACAAAAAACTGTCCTGTCACCAACTGAGGGGGCTTGTGGGGGCCTGGGAATACTCTATGGCTGCTTAGAAGAGCATGGCTGCTCAGAGAAACAGGGAGCAAACTACACTTTAAGGAATCTCTTTCACACCATGCTGATTGAGCAGTGAAGTCACTTTCCAGAGTTCCCGTCTCCCTACTCCTCCAGCTACTTGGTCTCACCCGTTCGCCCCGGACACAAGTGAAAGGGCGGCTGACAGCGGTGAAGCGCTGATGGTTGTGGTGTGAAGTGAGCCAGTTTGAACCCTCTCTTTGGAGGGTTAGTTTTAAGAGGGCTACAACCGGGGAGAATGTAAAATATTGCAAAACATCTAAACGCACAAAATAGGCAGGTGAACTTCTGTCACTCACATAAATGGGGCGTGCACACCACTTTTTACACTCAAAAGTTGTATACATTCAAAACAAAGCCAACAAACTATCATCATGCAGAACAGAGCTGCAGGTTAAATACCCACCAAAGATTTCTAGGCTTTTTTATGGCTCTGTACCCTGACGTCTACAGGACACTTTCAATAGCTGTTTCTGAGAAATACACGTCACGTGCTGTACATTGCTACTTAGACCAACACCTAGCACTTTGGTAATGGAAATGGAATGGTACAGTAAAATATTCTAAACCTACAGCATTTACCTGAGTTTCTCCTAGACACTCCCGAGCGAGTGGTGGCTCATTCACTGTTCCACAGTAAATTTCAAACAGGTACCCTTTGAAACTAAATGCATTATGACCACTAGCAATGTTAATGAGAAGCCCATTAAATAAACGCATTCTCTACAGATCGCAAATAAAAATCCCCTTCAAAAGAATAGAGAGGTATCAAGATAAATATTGAGGTTTATTAGGTATACAATTATAAACAGCAGGTTACCTAACACTAAACCATCGAAATATTTAACTGTCTAGAGCTCACTACTGCAACAGAATGGCCAATGCTGCACGGCACACRTGTAGACCTCAGGCCTGCCAGAGGGCTGATTACAACCATTACAAAGCAGGTAAGTTAAATTTGTTCTCCCAGTAGCTTAGGAATTGATCCTAAAAGCAATTAAATATGAAGGGACACTTAAAGACACACAGAGTAAGCTGCTAATACAGCTCTAGCAGCTGAAACGGGAACAAAGAGCATTGCCCAAAACTACAATGAGAGTCATGCGAAAGATCCATGAATTAAAAAAGGCCTACTATATCGAGTTTTAAGCTCACTTTACTAGACCACAGGTATCCCTCATTGTATCTTGAAGACCTCATATGGCAAGTTTTTTAGCCCAAAGAAAAATTCTGCAGCACTTCATTGATTTGTAATTCTTCTGCTTTGGAAGAATAGTCATACTACTTAGCAAGCAGTTTAAATACTAATTATTTCTTTGCTGAACCCTGCAGTGAAACTCATATCTAGAAGAGGCCACGTAAAAGCACTTCTAATAATTCTGCTGCTCAGAGAGCAGTACTCTTCATCCGCTTCAATGATTTTCTACCCAACAAGTACAACATTGAAGTAATGAGCATTATAAAACTTAATACAGTGCCGTATATATTTTATGGCTCTGTAGATTCAGATCAGAGAACATCCAGATTGTTTTCACAGAACTAATGCCAGACAGATGCATTTCAAATTATTATATATACAATGATTCTTATAAGAAATGTATAACTCTTACCAAATCAAAATAAAAAAATATATAGTTGAGAAAAAGAATAAAAATACCAAACATTCTTTAAGGAAGGTAAAATCTCCTATTGATTTTTAACATAGATGTTATTATGAAAGAAATCATATATTTCAAAGTAAAAGGTGGCTTGGAAGGAAGCATATTTCACTGATGCAGGTATCAGCCATTAAAAATATTTGTAAATGAAAAAGCATTCATAAGGCTGTACTGCTGGCATAAGATGGTAGTTAAGAAGTGGTACAGGATGTAAAGCCACATGAAAACTCTAGATTAGAGACTGTAAAATGAGAATCCCTTATATAAGATTAACATCAGAAAAATAACTTTCCTGTGTAGACTGCCTCTCTTTACCCTTCTGTTTATCTATGGTAACATGATCACGTAAATTACCAAAGTATCCAAACACTTCATAAACTTTGATGTTGCCCTTATAATACAACAAAGGGGCGGAACGAAACTTGTGTATGTGGCATTTAGCTATAGAAAGGTTCAAGTTGCCTGCTCAAGGTTGAACAGAAAGCCTCTGGCAGACCAGGGAACTGAAACTGGTTTTCCTGAAGCCCAAATGAAGGCAGAGACTACAGGACCCTCCTTGTCTGCCATTTCTGCAAGAATTGCCATCATGTGGCAAGTTCTCTGTAGGGAAAGCACAACTCACCTGGAGCCTGTCTTTGCACTGACACAACACCAAAAAAAATGTAGGCTTATGATATTGCTTCATACTGTAGGGATTCACTGAGGAAAAAGACTGATTTTGAATCAGTTTGAGAACAAAATGGTTTGAACAAAGGATCCAATGTCCAAATATCTTGACTAAGAAGCTGTTCAAAATCTGCTCATTTCCATCCAAAACTATTGTTTTTCTTCAATCAATCTCTCCTCCGTAGCAGTGGGTTACAGTCGGGTGTAATCATGGAGCATCAGCTCAATATTGGCTGAGTAAAGTAAGGAAAATTTTACAAGAAAACACCCTGTATTTTAAGGTTACAACTTCAGCTCTTTGTGTTTTCAAAGAACAGAAGTCCAAACTTTTGCTTCAAATCTAAAAACTGTGCATGCAGAGTAAGCARCTTAAGGCATCTGCATGTACAGTTTCACGGACAGCACCCCTACAAAATGGAATTTCTGTGCAAACACAAAGCTGAGAAAACACAGACTTGGAAAGCCCAAACTTCATAAGAATTTCTTTCAAATCTAGTGGAAAGTAGTTTCATACAAAATCACTAGTCTGAAGTTCAGCTTACAATGAATACATACAGCTTCAGTAATACAGGATAGGATACTGCTCACTAATGTTACTGTATATTACTTTTCTGACCCACCTTTGACAAAGTAAGCCTGTATGTGGCCACCACCTAAAAGTATGACTAGGCCTAGGCCTAAGATCAAATTTCATCATTAAGTCCAAAAACATTTTGCTTGAAGAGCAAATCTATGATTTAATTATTCTGCAATTGGACAAAGAAATTTTCCATTGAGTTGCCCTCTGCAATAGTTGCTGCCTTCAGTTCTCCCTAGAATACTCCCTTTACAGTTTAAGGAACATGATCATCTTTCTCAAAGATTCTAATTTTAGTACAAGTTACATGTCTTAATTTTCTTTAAAATTTCTYAAATGTCTAAAAAAGTCTGGAAACTACTGAACATCTTCTATTTACTACAGTATGTCCCAGGCAGGCATGCACTTGGAACTTCCTAGGAGTACACTTTAATATCAAATACACTTCTGCATCAGTTTAGTTATGCTAACTAAGCAAAGCCATCCCAGTTGAATTTGCCCTGTACATCAGGCATAAGAAATGTTGCTTAGTATGCTTCAGAACTGCCTCTAACAACTTGAGGAATCGTCAACTGTGGAGCTGCCTTTGAGCATGATGAGCCAACAAATGTGTCTGCTAACAAAGCATCATGGACGTAATGACTGAAGTTTGTGACATTAGCAAAGACCCTTCAAGAATGAAAAGCGATACAAACTGCTTCAAGCTTTTGCCTTCTAAACTTCTGATTGTTCCTAAATATGACACAAATAAAATCAGTCTAAACCAATTCATTTTTCCAACATCAGTTAAGATCTTTTAAAAAGCTTATCCTGAGGAACAATTTGTCACATCACAAAACAATGACATTTGCACCATGACATACTGACATTATACTATCCCATCAACAAGTAAATGTCACAATCTGTGACATAAACACTGCCCTATGATAACCTTTTGTTAGCCTCAGTGATACCACATACAAATATTTGACTGTGTAATGCAAATAGTATCAATGACACTTTTGGGACCAAAGTAGAGCAAGTCTAGTCCCTTATGAGACCTAATATGTCAGCTTATTTTGCTTCTAATTCTACGATATCAGAAAAGCCTCAAGCACTACATGCTCTGATCCAGTGACACAAAAAACCAACTTCATATCAGAACAAGAACAGTCTGATTCACAGGGAGTTAGGTCATTACAATAGTCAAACTAAATGAAGCAGTAACAGAATTCTACATTCAACTTCTTTAAACGGTAATAGGAAGGGTGAATCCAAATTAGCCTCCTAATTATTTTCTCCTTAACTTGAAAATTTAAGCCATTACCTAAGTTACACAGTTTTGTGCCCTGAAATTTTTCATTAAAGAACAGACCTGCTTTGCTGCATACTTGTTCCTTCACCAAAAAAGTGACGGAGAACAGTGAAAACATCATGCTTTTCCCTCATGCTGGATATAATAATGATACCTAGTAAAACAGTATCTCATTCCCAATAATATTAGCTTGGATGTGGTACAGAAACTCCAGAAGGAAACTGGATATACTAAAAAACAACAAAAAAATCAATCCTGCTTTGTCATCAAGATTAGCCTCATGCTGTTAGCAATGATAGATTCCTCCTAATGCTTCTGGGGTTTAAATACCTCTGAACTACTATATGGTCAAAAAGTTGAAGTACCATCCAAGGGATCTGATCCAAAACACACTGAAGGCTGCTGTTGACTTTTCACAGAATCACAGAATCACAGAATGGTTGAGGTTGGGAGGGACCTCTGGAGATCATCTAGTCCAACCCCCCTGCTCAAGAAGGGTCACCTAGAGCACATTGCACAGGATCGCGTCCAGGCGCGTTTTGAATATCTCCAGAGAAGGAGACTCCACAACCTCTCTGGGCAACCTGTGCCAGTGCCCTGTCACCCTCACAGCAAAGAAGTTTTTCCTCATGTTCAGATGGAACTGTCTGTGTTTCAGTTTGTGCCCATTGCCTCGCGTCCTGTCGCTCGGCACCACTGAAAAGAGTCTGGTCCCATCATCTTGACACCCTCCCTTCAGATACTTGTACACATTGATAAGATCTCCTCTCAGCCTTCTCTTCTCCAGGCTAAACAGGCCAAGCTCTCTCAGCCTGTCCTCATAAGAGAGATGTTCCAGTCCCCTAATCATCTTTGTAGCCTTTCGCTGCACTTGCTCCAGTAGTGCCACATCCCTCTTGTACTGGGGAGCCCAGAACTGGACGCAGTACTCCAGATG